>NC_047126.1:16273363-16628363 GCF_009829125.3 Periophthalmus magnuspinnatus
TTTCTCTGGTGAACACAGACACAGGGAAAAGGATTTAGTGAGGCCTAATGATGCATACTAAGCAGCTGAAACAATAGGCTGGCTCTCCTTCTCTATGCATGTTTAGAAGTCAGTAGTAACAGAGCATGATTACAGTTATTTACAACGCTTTAATAAGTAGTTTGGAAATACAGTTTACAGTTAAATCAATTCAAAGGCAATATAAAAATGGTTTTCCTTGTTTTAATACTTGTTTTGTAGTAGTAGAAGTAATGGTGGTAGCAGTTGTAGTTATAGTAATAGTAGTAAAAGTAGCTGTGAATGTAGTAGCAGTAGCAGTAAACAGACTAGCAGCAGTGGTAGTAGTAGCAGTAGCAGCAGTAGTAGTAGTAGTAGCGTTGTTTGTAAGGAGTGATAAAAAATGATTTCTGATGTTTATAGTATGGACAAAGCGCTATTGCTAAGAAATATTCAAAATTGAAAGGCATCTGTTTTGTCAAAAAATCAAAGTTTCCTCCAAAAAGACAGTTTGCTCTCAATCATAGGATCCACACACTGAGTTGGCCATCACAGATGTAGCTCCAGGGGCTGTGAGCTCTGTTTATCTGATGACTAAGAAACACTCATTTGCATGTGATGCCCACAGTTTCATAGCGGCCACACTGATTGTGTGGTTTAAAATCCAGATGCACTTTGTAGAAATAATGTTTACCGACTCTATGTGGTCCAGCAGACTCAATAGGCATAGCTATTATAGACATACAAAACAGAAACTTGAAATGCACCATGTAACTTTTCTGGTGGAGGTAACGCCACCTGCTTGTCTCCATGAGGATGTTATTGCTTTGCCTAGAATGTTCCACACTACGATGACCCAGTAAGAAGAATGCATGATTTTCAAGGTACTTTTGAGCAATAAAAAAATTAGGTAACTGAATAAATGTCAGATAAATAGAACAGAAAATATGCAGAATAGAATATTCCAATAAAAGAAAGAATATATCCATGGAGACAAGCAGGTGCCATACCCTCCACCAGAAAAGTTACACAGTTCATCTTTAATAACACAATCTACAAAATGACAAAAGAACACAATTTACCTTCAAAGGATGTACAGAAATAAAGTAAATCTCTATAGAGATTTTGTTGAGGTGTGGAAAAATGTGTCAAAAAATGTGTTAGCTAAACTTGTGCTACATAAATATAGATATTTGCTGTGATAATAAACTTTTCAGGTATTGTCAGCAAAAAATACACATAATCACTTGTATTAAGCAATCAGATCAATGTATTTTAGGGTGTACTGTATATATGATCACATCAAATCTGGGACTCCAGTGACTAAACCTGGACTTGGCCAGGACCAAACCAAGTCTACATCAGGACTAAAATGGGCTCAAGTTAAACTCTGGAGTAAGATCTCTATCATTCTGAGAAATGGTTGGTTTTGCGTCTTAATGAAACAAGCAAGATGAAGCCATGTTTTGATTTCTAGGTTCTGCAACTTGCAAAAAACAACAAGCACCTGGGCAGGTTTCTACTTTCTACATATTCTATATCTTCTACATTATTAGATTTTTTCAGTAACACATAATAATAACTACACCTACCTAATTAGTATTCCTAATGAACAACAAATAGTTTATTGAGGCTTAATACTTGAACTCCTACTTTAATTAAGTAGTTACTAAGCCTGAATCATTCTTAATATTAATAAGTTACTTGTTTGTTCATCCTTAAATAGGTCGTTCTTCATGCTTTATTAAGGCTAATTAATGTGTACTTACTATTGGTATTTTTTGCCATGAAATATCTAAAAGGTAAATTCACAAATGTTGAAAACGATCATTTCTATTATTGACTAGACAATACAATTTGCTGCATTTAAACAAAAAGCATTATATTCATTTTAGCTGCCCCCCATCTGTATCACATATTGCATTCCTATAGCATGTTGTGATGTCACCTGAAACCCAGGAAGTGTATTGGAAAAATGCCAGTAGAAGCCTTCTTCTAGTTAAATTACTTTCGCACAAACAACCAAAACAGTTGCAGTTGTGGCTAAGTCACACTCAACATTTGAATTGCAAAGGTGCGCAGTTTGCTTTGAGAACTGTCATTGTGGAGGCAACTTAGCACGATTTCACTTCCTGTAATGCCACATTCAGAAAGCAGCAGAGTAACATGTTTAGAAGTAAGAGTCGCAACACGACTAGAAATCTTTGTACTGTCAAGGGTTCCACAATATATCGCAATCGAAATTAAATTGCAATTGGAGTTGGTGAAACAAATCACAAAGGCTGGCATTATTTAGATAATAGAATGTCCTCTGCAACAAACAAAATATTATGCCTTATTACAGAAAAATCTTGTGGTACCTGTAGTTTCGACCTCTACAAACATGTTCTGAAACATATGGCAAGTATTGGTTTCAGTTTCCTATTTCAGTCTTCTCTAAAATAATAATAATAATAATAATAATGCCTTACACTTGTAATGCGCTTTACAGGCTTGTCAAAGCCTCTCAAAGCGCTACACTATAGTCATTATTCATTCATTTCCACACTTGGTGATGGTAAGCTACTATTGTAGCCACAGCTGCCCTGGGGAGACTGACGTGTGAATGTGAATCCTACTCTTTAAACATATACTGCAAATCAAATTGTGCAGCCTGACTGGGGATTTGGGTTTTTTCCAGGTATAATGTATCACTTTTGGAGTCCAGCCAGTGCCAGTTATTACCAAAAATGACCAAAACCAATATTTTTGCCATCCGCTATATGAGTGTGCACACGCTTTGCTGTAAAAATAACTGATATAAAATGTAAAAACACATTCCACATTTCTGCACTTTTGTGGTTCATTTTACAGCCCATTCACATTTGTCTGATAACTTAAAACAACAAAAAGGTTTTAACTTATTTCTGTTGGACTGTGAAAATGTATTTTGGTAATCATTGCAGGGATAATCCAAAATGATATTGAATATTCATTTTTGCCAATATCATTCACTCCTTACAACATCTTGATGAAATATTTCCCATATGATGATGATGATTTGTTTATTTCAAGCATTGGTCTAGGGCAATTTTTTAAAACTGCATGAATAAACTTTGAATGCATCACATTTACCAAATGTTTTAGATTAAAAAGAAACTTTAGTCTAAAGACATTTTGTAAATGCGATACATTCAAAGTTTAATCAAAGTTGATTTATTCGCTTTTGCTCAAAAAGGAGTGGGATGAAGAAATACTTATTTGTTCCCACCCCCGTGGTATGCATGTAAAATACATTTCTAGTATATTAATATAATTACTGTGTGCTTTTGTAAATTCTATTAACTTGTTTCAGTCCCAATACATGTTCAGTAAAACCATAGATCTTCATGTGATGACCAGGTGTATTTGGTACATCTAATAATTGCTATTAATAAATGCATTCAATATCTATTTTGAATCAAGGTTACTGTATCCTTGTTATCCAACGCCACAGGCTGATCTTACAGCAATTTAAGCTTGGATTAAGGCTGGTGCTGTTGACAGAGTGAGATAACAGAGTACCTACTTGTTAAATAGGTGGTTGTCCACTTTGATCTTACTGTAGGCTTTAAAGTCATCTGGCATCAACATTACTGGTACAGGCACATTACTTAGCTCATTGATCTGAAAGAGAGAAGTAAATAGACAAGTTTAGAGTTAAACATATCACAAGACACTGAAAGAACATCTTACTTTCTAAACTAAACTATTAAACATTGTAAAAGTGAATGTAATTGACTGAATACTGACTTTTAAATAGGATCAGGAGTAACTATGTTGCCAGTAAATCTTATCGAACGAGGACTCAAGACACATTAAAAGGGAACATATATATTATGTAAGTAACTTGTGAGTATTCCTGTATTGTAAGTATTCTTGTATTGTCCTGCATTTGATGCTTAAGTGCACAGACAATTTATGTTTTCACCTACAGCCTATCTCCACCCATTTTTCCAAAAACATGCAGACTCTGGGTCATACATAGGCTGGAAATGTATCAGTTACTATGGTGAAATACCACTATGAAGAGAAGTTGCATCTCAGTTCTGCAGTTTTGAACGGGAAGTAAATGGACCAGTTTCTGTGATCAAGTTGTTTCAGCTCAATATTGGAGTTTGCAATGAACAAAACGTAATATTGTGATCAACTTGTGTTATAGTTTAATACAAAATGCATGTAAAGCATAATATGTATTCTTTAAAGGTTAAAACCAAAACAAACTTAGACTTAAAATGGATCCAGAACCATATGGTCCAGGACCAAATCAAATGTGACCGTAGAAATGGGACTAAAACAGGCATGCAGAAGTTAAAACTTTTCAGTTTATTTTGAGACACAGTTTATATTGAGGGTTTAACAAAAAAAAATCCCAGACTTTCAAGCTCACGAGGCCAAAGTGTGCACTAAGCACAAAAGCTTCAAACTGTTTGTACAAGTGAGTCACTGCTTATTAAAAGAAGAGTGATTCACTGATGAGGCAGCATTTTAAACATCTGCACTTGAAAATCTCTGGCACAGTCTGTTTACTATAACCATAATCATTAACTTTTCACCTCAACAGACCCCAAAACAAGGGCAGGGGGATCAGATCAGCTCCAAACGCCTGGGATACAATCAAAACGCTGATTCAGTTTTAAGTAAGCGATATGATTTGCCTCCCATTATCATTATGTTACAAGATATTACCGTTAACCAGATGCTGATCTATACTAATTATGTGAACAATCTGTACTGGGGAAAAAATAAATAAATAGAAATACCACACAGAGGGCAACTGTACCATTAAAGGAACTATAATTCTGGGTTGAAAATTACACCAGAGTAGATATAGTCTTTTTAACATAATAATTATCATTTATTATAATATTTTATTTTTATCATTGTGACTAAACGAAAAAGTTATGTGAAAAAACACAGGATTACAGTTTGTGATTGCCGAATACATCTTCACTGAAAACATTAGACAATTCTCATAAAAGCATGGTTGAAGTGAAAAACACCATGAAAGGTAATTTGAGATTTGTCTAATAGATTTGATGTGCATTACGGTAATTTGAACTAAATGTCCACTGGAAGGAAGCAATTACAATGAGACAGGAGCCAATAAAAAAGAAAATACCCAAACTATACTCATCAACATCTGATAAAGAAAACAGGAACTTTGAATGTTTAGAAAAGTGCTATAAAAGTCATGTATTATGATTATTATTAAAATGTATTTTCTGAGTACATTTGCAAAACTTATGTTCACAGCAGAGTGGGCAAAAATATTACTATCACTGATTAATGATGTGTTAATTACCACTACGTAATTATACATCAGTGGTCACAAGAGTCAAAAAAGCAGTAAAAGGATAATAAGGCTGGAAGGTAGGGCTGGGTGATTTTGCCTACAAATAAAATTGTCCAATTTTCCCCCATATTTCTTCAGTGAGAAAAACTAGATAACTCTACCAATAATTACTTCTTTTTTGCATATTCTAAATATTCTTTATACATCTACAGTATGTTTCTAGAAAGAATACTGACATCAAACAAGCTGCGTACAACATGAGCCAAACAACCAGTGACAGTGCGTGGAAAGTGTTCTCTGGTGCTGAAGCTGAGGCGCGATTAAAAATGCATTCAACTTGTGAGTTTGAGAAAAGTGCTTTGATGAAAAGTCTGTTTGATGTCTTGGATCGACTTCCCGCCCACACCTCAAATAAGCGGGCCTGCGTGTAGCTTCCCACACGCACCACCCGAGTTACTGGAGCTGCTGCAGTGGTAGTCATATTATTAACAGGATACTTAGTCCACGCATTTTACACTTAGGGACAGAGCTGTTAGTATTTCATGGTTTGTATAGACTCTTACATGGCATATCTTAAAATGTGTTATCTTGTTATATCTGTAATAATAATGCATTGTTTTTGTATTGTGGTTTTCTTGACAGTCAAACATAATTTTTGTGGCATTATTCATTCACTCCCCACATACAGTGGTGATCTACTATATCTACAACTGACTTGCCAGTCCCTCCTACTTTCTGTTTGAAGTGTATCAGTCAACTGTTGTATTTTAAGTTGATCCAATCACAGCAGCTTATTTGTAGCACACAACTCTAAAATGCACAAGACATCTCTCAAATAACCAATGTGTTTTTCTGATTGGTTAATTTGCCTGTCAGTCACTGCTGGAGGAAGGATACAGTTCCAGGATATATGACTTTGGCAAGTGTCTGATTTTGACTGGCCAGTTAAACTGTCCTGGAGCAGACTGACACAAATTTAGCCCCCAGTATCCTCTCTGAACGCCACCAGCCACTGACACACCACAATCAAGCAAGGTGGCCAAAATGTCTTGCTCATGGACACAACAGCAGCCCATATCTAATACGTTCAATAATAGTGATGAATAATATGCAAATACTTAAGACCGGAGCATGAAGATAAAAAAAAAATGACCTACATAAGATCATTACTATTTTGTTACAATTCATTAAATATACCATCTCTTATCTGGAGACTTGGTATGCTGCTTTTTCTTGGTTTCTTGCTTTAGTAAGACTCATCTAGGATCATTAATACCCACTCTGCATGGCTGGGGGCTTCTCTATTCAAAGTTAGAGAGGCGGTATCCCGGCGCTTGGGTGTGCGTACGTACGGACAAGCCAATGCTGAGGTGTAATGCATTGCACAGTGGGCAAGAACACAAAACTGCTGCTGGTGCAAAACCTCCCCATCCATCAACACGGAGCATTCTGTCCTTCAGTATGCTTAAATAGTCTAAGGGTGCCAACGCCACAAGGCAATGCGATAGTGTACGTCCCTTGCGCCATTTATAATGCTGAGAAGATGCAATAATAGACAGTAGCAAGAATATCTACATAGGCTACATAGGAGAATTACGTGCAGGTTTGCTCGCTTCAAGATGCTGCCGTTCTGTTCTGTCTAGCCGTATGCATGTGTGTAGCCGTGGCGTCTGCGGTCACACCCCTCCCTGTTGCCCCTTGCAGCTCACGACCTGGTTCCCAAACAGCCCCATACATGATTCATGATGTCAGATTGTTGTCTCTGCCCATTCTACAACAAGCACGCAAATCCGAGAGTCACACCTACGGCTGCGTTTTTGCCTTTCGCTAGAAAATCTCTGCAATGTACACAGGCATGCGACCGAATTGTGCATGAACCAACTACACAAACGACATGGTTAACTCCGAGACAGTGCACCCTACTACATGCACAGTTAATTAAATAGTAATAGACGCTGAAATGACTATATGGCTGACAATCACAAATTTTAGTGCAGTCCTATAGCAGCTGGCTAGCAAGCTAGCAAAATCAAAACAGCAGCATAAACAGGGTAAAAACAAAGGAATTTAGAAAATATTTACCGTGTGGTTGACTCCCCACATTAAAACGCTGAGAATAGGCTCGCTTGCACGGAATAGTTTGACTTTCTGTCCTATAAAATGCTTCTTTTTAGTCTTGGTTTTGCTGGCGCTGACGGGCGCAGCGCTGGTGCAGTTGGATGACATGTCTCCGGATGAATTCAGCTCCGCGCGACTATCGCTGTCGTTCAAAGCTTTTACTATAGAAACGTGTGAAATTAAGAGCTTTAAACGTCTATAAGTGCATCCTGCTCGTTGTCCAGCCCGCTGAGTCTCTGGATGAGGGTAAACTGTGCTGTTGGTCAGCGGTGGAGCATTTTGCGCCGTCACCACCCTTCCTCCTCCGGAGCAGAGCAGGCCGCGGGAGACGAGCCTTCAGCCGGCCATGGAGCTCCAGGCAGCGGCGTGGGAACAACCAGCCTCGGCCTCAAACACTCGGCCAACAGCTACTCTGCTTCGCCTTCGTCCGCAGCCCTCAAAGTGACGTGATGTTGCTTTAGTTGGACATCGGTAACCCCATCATGATGTTGTCTCCAGTTGTTGTCAGTCACTGGGGTCTCCTCAAGATGGCGTCTGTGCTGCACTCCACAGTCAACAGCGCCCCCAGCTGGCCGACATGTGGAAACACAAGAGGTGTTAAAAGTACAGGGAAATAAATATTATACA
Organism: Periophthalmus magnuspinnatus; assembly: GCF_009829125.3. Classification (NCBI taxonomy): domain Eukaryota; kingdom Metazoa; phylum Chordata; class Actinopteri; order Gobiiformes; family Gobiidae; genus Periophthalmus; species Periophthalmus magnuspinnatus. Next base: position 16,281,420 of record NC_047126.1, read on the forward strand.
GGCCTTTTGGTCAGAGTGATACACTGTAATGATGAATGATGGATTTAAAGGTTTCTGAACAAATACACAGTAGAACACCAAACAACAGTCATGTTTTTTCATCAGTTGTGAGTCAATAAAGCAGAATCGGATATTGTTAAATCACGTAGCCTCAAGTAAAAAAAAGAGTCGAAAATCTGCCGTATCCTAACAAGTGCACCATCAACAGTTAGTCCATAAGAAACACTGAAGAAAAATATCAGTAGTTATGGTTATTCTGAGTTGTTTCTAGTTTTAACCATAAAACGAAGAACTGAATGTTATGTTGAAAATGTCTAGTAACCTTCGTTCCCTGGAGTAATGAAATTATAGTTATTTTCTTTACGTGTGGAGCTAAAAGGCGCTGTCCCAAAATATTTGCTTTAACTTTCGGCTGTGGGCCTGCTAAACTATGTCCATTAATGGTATTTTAAATAAAAGTCAATAGTTTCGTTCTCATTGCTTCTCATGGCTCGGTCTCTCTGGCTCTGTTTGCCTGCGCAGTGCGAGCCCACACAGACACAGCTGTAGTAGTGGAGGTCTGTGGCCCACTCCGGGCCCTGGGCCATGAGGCCTGCAGGCCGCACTCAGCTCAGCGCTAAATCAATTACACCGAGAGGAGCAGAGCAGCGGGGGGCGGAGCCACACAGAGGGCCCCTCGATTTTGCTCGTAAAATAAAGCGGCCAGAGCCGGTTTAAACGTGAATGTGCGGGGACACACGAGAAAAATACTGAAGAAAGAAAAGTACAGGGCCTGCAGAGCCTCCCTGTCCCTGAGCCCAAGACCGAGGCGACAAAATAATGTCACGTGACAAAAATGGGCTGTCCTCTGACGGGGCTGAAAAAAGCCATTTTCTGGCGCTGCTGCAAAATCCAGAGAAGTCCCAATAATTCAGCAGGATCGTGAGTGGAGCAGAGGCGGACTTTGATGTGTAATCAGGTAGGAACAACGCGGTAAATCTGATATTTGTCCGGCGACGCGACGCTGCTCGCGGAGGGACACACAAAGTGCACGGTGTCACATTTGAGTGTCTCTTGTTCGCCTCTTCATATAGCCCATAGCCCTGTCAGTGAATGTAAGATGGCTGCTTTGTGCTGCTGTGGGCTGTATGTGCGAGTGGCTGTTTGCTCTGGATGTGCCCGGGTCTGTGGTCGGTGGTCTCCGGGACGCGGAAGGTTCTTTGTTGGAGCGATGCTTGGATGAGGCCACACTGGGGCCATTGAGCCGCTGCGCTGCGCTCTGAGCAGCTCACAGTCTTATCCCCGGCTCTGTCTCGCTCATAACATTATATTTACCACTAGTTGGTGGCCACCGACATGTATTTGCTGCTGGGAATATCGACCACAAGCGCCCTTTGTCGTGTTTCACTCACCGGCTGTCCCAAGGACGAGCTGCAGACATTGTCTGCGCGCTGAGTAGCCGCTTATTGACCAGATGGGAGATGGTCCAGACCCTGCAGACCTCTCCACTCCGTGCCCTGTGTAACAAGACCTTCTGTGCGCTCTCTCCACAGACCAGTCCAGATGGAGAAAATGCAGCCCAGCCGGATTAAAATCACGGAGCTCAACCCACACCTCACATGTCCACTGTGCGCTGGCTACTTAGTTGATGCCACCACCATTGTAGAGTGCCTGCACTCCTGTAAGTTTCTTGGTCAGCCATTGGCCTACATGTCTTTCTACCCCAGGCTGAAATTAGATTAGAGCTGGTCTCTTTTGACATGGTCCTGTTATAGATGTCTGGTAAAGGGGCCTTTCTGATCACCTGATGTTCTTTTCTGTTTGTAGTTTGTAAAACATGTATCGTTGCCTTTTTGGAGACAAATAAGTTCTGTCCTCGATGTGACGTTCAGGTTCATAAGACGTGTCCACAGCTCAGCATCAGGTGAGCAGCAGTTTCTTTGCACTCAGCCCTCTCCCATATGATATTATACATCTGTGATGCCAGTTACTGATGAAACTGCAAGTACGCAATTATTATCATCCAGTTTTATTGATAATTTGTTTTTGTTTTTTTTAAGAGCTGACAAAACCCTACAAGATATTGTATATAAGCTTGTCCCAGGGCTATTCAAAGGTATGATTTTGTCTTGTATGATCTGCTGTTTTCAAAACTAGTTTAGAAGGTTAATATCTGCATGTGTTTCTATGTGTTCAGATGAGATGAAGAGGCGACGGGACTTTTATGCAGAAAACCGTGAGCTGGAGCCTGGGGAAGTAGTGGAGACATTTAACATCGCAGAGGATGAAATCATCAGTCTTTCCATACAGTTCTACGAGAGGAACAAGTGAGTCACAAGGACACCGAACTGTCTGTTTGTTGTGAAGATCTGCAATAGAACAAATACATATTGTTTGTTCCAAAGTGTAATTAATTTATACCTGTGTTTTACTGTATATTGTTCTACTTCATTCTGCAGAAATAAGGACAAACAGCATTCAGAAGTGGACAATGATAAGGTATATTTAATAGATTATTAATTTAATAGAATAGGTGATGGGTTATATTATATTTTTACTGTACATATGTACAGTATCTTCAGATTTAGTTAATGACACCTTAAGTAGTTGGGTAGTTATAGGAGGTCTTGTTTTGGTTATATGTTTTTGTTTTTTTTAATTCATACTAATTGTGGATTTGTGGATTCTTGCTCTTGTCTTCAGTCCAATGGTAAACGGTTTCTGCAGTGCCCTGCTGCCATGTCTGTCATGCACTTAGCGAAGTTCCTCAGAAGCAAGATGGACATACCCAGCAACTATCGGGTAAATTACCACTTTAGCTACACACTACCACTTTAGTTTATCTTATAATTGTAAATTTTTCTATGGCTAACTTTTTTTAAGCTGCAAGATGCAACTTCTCAGGTTTAGAGTCCGTCACCCCCATGTGTCCCTGGAGATGTTATTGGTTTGTCTCAAATGCTCCACAGTATGGCATTATATGTATCAATCAACAATCTTTATGTTTTAAAAGATGTTTATATTGCTCAACACCACAACAATCATGCATTCTTACTGTGAGCAGGGTCGTCTCTCCACAGACCTGTAACTTGGTCTGGTGGCATCAGCTTTTTGTCTGCGTGGAGATGGATAAATTTAATAGCCCCATACTGTGGAACATTCCAGGCAAAGTAATAACATTTCTATACAGACAAGCAGACCCTCCATTAAAAAAAGTTACTTAGTACAACTTTAAGTCCCCATTATTTGTTGTCTGTACCCCCAAATATGTGGTGCAATTAAAATTAATTAAGCATTTTACATATATTGGTCTCTTAGTATACATGAAATCAATAAAAACTTGATTTTTGAGTTAAAAGTGGGTTGAGCTATAGTAAAAACAGAATGTTGCCTCTTGGTTGTTTCAGGTGGAGGTGTTGTATGGAGATGAACCCTTGAAGGACTACTACACACTAATGGATATTGCTTACTTTTATGAGTGGAGAAGAGTGAGTACTTTTACATTATCATAATGTAAATGGGTGTCTTTTGCTAACACTTGCCAATAATCTCACATTGAGTAAAGATAAGAAGGTTTCGGAGTGATGACAAAATAGGATGTTACCATAGCAATTAACAAATCAAAACAAGTCAAGTAATACTAATTGTCAGGTCAGGTGGTGGACCTCAGGAAGAGTAGTATTTGCTGTAATTAGCTTTAAAGCCTATTTGGGATCCTTAATTAAATAATACATAATATAAATAATAATAAGTTTATTTTTGGCAAGATACATGCCTTTTCATGCTTAAGGTATGTCTGAGCAGCTCTTCTGACAAGGGATGATAAAACGTTTGGACAAAATTGAAACAAAAAAAAAATCCTGAAATGCAATGAAGGGTTTTATGAATAAAAGTTTTCCAAAAATCTATGCAATCTGAAGTAGGTTATTCCTGTATAGTGAAATTTTGAATTGAATTGAATAGTGTTTCTTAAGAACATTTAACATTGTATTTACTGTGATGTTTCCATCTGGAAGTAGTTTTAGTCTTTCAACTTGAGTCTATGACAAGTTCAATTTGAGCTGAAATCTTTTGAACAAGAGGTGAAAAGCCCTCCTTGAAAGTTTGCAGATGCTTACTTTTGCATGACTCCAGAAAATGACCATTGCATTATACTGCAATTTAGTACTGTAATAATCTAAACTGCTAGTTGTTGTATTTTAAACAGTTGAGTAATTTTCATGAGTTTGTAGGCAGAATATTGTGATATTATTTTTATTTTTTATTTTTGTATAACCTTAAAATTCCATATTGAACCTAAAAATTGAAGGAATAATATTTCTGGTGAGAGGATGTCCACCTGTTTGCCTCTATGGACATAGAGATGTTATCATTTTGCCTAAAATGTTCCACAGTATGGCATTAAAGTGAACAACATATCTTGCATTTATTTTATTGTTTAAAATATGCATTCTTATTGTGCAGCAGATTTACCTCTCCAGAGGTCTGACCTATAAGTTTCTTGGTGTCACCCTCTTGTCTCCAGAATGTAAAGTCATTGCCATACCATGAAACAATTCAGGCAAAACAATAACATCTGAGTGGAGACGAGCAGATGGCAGACCCTTTACCAAAAAGTTACATAGTGGACCTTTTAAAATTGGTTTAAAAAATGATCAGTCTTTCATTTAAAACTGAGTAGTTCATTTAAAAACTCAATTTCTCTTTATATGCTTAAGGTGCATATAACAACCCAGCTGTGTTAATATCAGTAGTCTTTTAGCTGTAACACTCAATTCATAACTGATTCTTATTCTTCAGACTGGGCCCATTCCACTGCAGTATTTGGTCAAACCCAACCGGAAGCGCAGGAGGCCGTCCCAGTCTGTCGCAGCAGGTAACTCGGACGGGATCAACACGAGCCCAGCATCCGAAAGTGACTCCCACAGCGACAAAGCTCTCCACAGTCCCCCATCTGGTACCCCATCAACACCCAGAGGCACCTCACAACAGTCTGGATCTTCACCCAAAAACCAGCCACCCTCTTCACAAACCTCCTCCAACTGTAATACCACTGTGCCCGCCTCTCAGCGACACTCTCAAGCCTCAAAACAAGGGGGCAGTAGCGCACGAAAGGTGACTGTCAATGGCACGAGTAGCGGAAATGGCAAAGAAGAAAGCAGGGGAGGTGAAAAGAGTGGGGCTATGACTTAACCCCTTTATATTCTCAAAGGGAGGACAATTTTCAATTGCATCCTTTTTTTTTCTTTTAAACAGCAAAATGTCCAGAATTTGAAGGACAAATCTGTGGCAGAATCTTCCATCTGCTGACAATGACTGGTTCTTTGGCCAAATAGACACTTGTATGTGTGTGTTTCTGTGTGTTAGACTAGACCCGTGCACACATACAAACTGTATAGTATGTAACAAATGTGAGCATGTGTGCATAATATGTATAAACTTATCTTTTATACAAGATATTGTAATTGTTTTGTATTGTATATGCAGTGTGTCTGTCCCATTTCCATAGGTTTCATCTATTTGGCTTTGGTAAAACATGAGTCAAAAGCTATTGGATGTACATGAAGAGCTAAGATATTTGCCTTTAAACTTCCATGTTAATAACTGCTGTATAAGTGTCTGGTATAGTCTTCATTTGTTCTTAACTGACAATGCACTTTCATAACACAACCAACAACTATTTTCAAGCCAGAGAAGGCATTTATCCTTTAACAAATGTTTTAAGCACTACCACTGTTTTATGTCTGTTAGAAAATTGTGAATTGCATTTTACGGCAGCCCACCACCTCAAAAGGGATATGAATTTTGGCTGTGTACGTTTGTTGTAGCTCCTCAAATTTCAACATTCCATGCATTTTCTTTACATCAGACATGGGGGCATTTGGATTGGCCGTACATGCATGTTTTAGGTCAATAAAAATGTTAACTTAATAGTTCTGACCTAAGGGTTCTGATTAAATCCACAATGCGGTTATCTTTATTAAATATTTTTTTCTCTGACTATTAAAATAGGGTCAACTAACTTCTTGTCTCCATGGAGATGTCATTGCATTGCCTGGAAGGACCATAGTATAGCATAAAGCCCAAATATCTTGCATTTGATCATTTTTTATATTTTATATAGTGGGGTGGCCTCTCCACAAATCTGACCTGTAACTTGGCCAAGTAGTTGCTACTTGTCTCCATGATAGGTACAATATACACCAGGCAAAGCAGTAACAGACAAGCAGGTGAATGACCCTCCACCAGAAAAGTGTACTTACATTTTTGCATAGTAGAGTTTCTACTTCACATATGTTGGTACATTTGTTCAAATTTAATTGTGCATCAAGTAAATTAGCCAACTTAATTTCATTAGGTATATTATGAACAAAAGCATACACAAACGATATGAAATAAATACTGAGGTGAGGTAGTAGGTTAATGGTTGGTGCTTGTTGACTAGAAACACATTTTAACATTGAAGCTTCTAATTCACGATAAACAGTTTGTGAATCACGTTTTCATTTTCTTTAAAGTGTGACCGAATCATCATATATGCAAACCAATATGAATCTTGGATACTAGCGATATAAAAAGTTTGTCTTAACATTCTTGTACCAGTGCAAACATTCAGGATACATGATATCAATGGCACAAAATCTAACCAACAACTGGCTAGAAATACTATACAGGTTTCTCTATTGTGGGGCATGTACTTTCATTTTCAACCTTTTAAAAAAACTATTTTAAGAAGACTGGATTCACACTTGTTTGTATCTCAATTTAGTCCTAATATATTGTAGATTTGGTTTGGTTTTGGTGTAGTCATGGTCGAGTCCAAGTGCAATAATTTAGTCAGCATTTTGATGTGGGGCATGTATAAGTGTGAACACAACCTAAGAGACAATTGAACCACATTTAGATAGATGTTAAGAGTCCTTTTCTTCATACAGTGGAGCAGACATTATGAAATCCTGCTTGTGCGTGCCATCACAGTAGGGTGGGTTATTGGTGTATTTGCAGCCACATAAATATATTGTCATGTCTTTGTCAGGGACAAAACGTAAAGGAGTGAAACTTGGTGCTTTTAATTTGTGGGCTCCATCACAGAAAGGCTGAAAGAGAAAAGGAGGATTGCGAAAAAGCATATCAATTTTCAAAAATAATTTTAAAGGTTTAACCTTTTTACCTGCTTTTTGCTGTATCCACAAGTGCACCATGAATACCATTTCCCCCCAACAACATCCACTTTAAAAGGTTTCTTGACTGGGATTACAGGTTCAGGTGGATATGTGCAGAGCTGGGAAAACGAGAGAAGTGACAGAAATCAATTTCAGAGGCATCACTTCTTGCCCATGTCCTGTAGGGGGCGTATTAACAGATTTATTCCACAATCTGTGCTACATCGTTTAACTTTATTTATCCCCATGAAAAGCCATTATGTTTATTCAAATTATAGCCCTAAAAGTCATAAGTAATAAATAAAAATAATAATCACACAGATTATATGTACTACTAATAACAAGAATTGTTCATTGACAACGTTATCCTGTCGTTATAACATTATGTCTACTCTAATACAAGCTACACATTAATACTGCTACTAATACATCCTATTGGGTTAATAATAGATAGCTAAATATAAAGGTGGTGCTAGTATTCTATGGCTGTCACTGATTACCATCATTGACAAAAACATGGGTCAGTAAACAGCTTTTATTTACCTTGAAGGCTGTCGTTGTTCTTTTCCACCGGCATTTTAAAGTAACATTTGTCCATATGTGATCTAATCTGGTTAAAGTCTGCATGTCTAGAGGTGACAGTTCAGCTGCCTGTGCTCTGCCACTAGTCAAAACACTTCCTGGATCACGTGACTAATTCTAACCAACCACTTTCCTGTGCTTTACTATTTGACATTAAACATTAAATACTCAATTCATAAAATGGTAATATTAAGTCCTAAAAATGTTGCATATAACAGAAACCTGGAACAGCACAAACAACTGTAAAATTAAAATGTAAAACAAAATGAGAAACAACAATTTTGCCTCATGGAACAATGTGGCTCATTTGAAGTGCTGCTAACAAGTGCAGGAAGACATGTGTCTTTACAAAAAAATAAATAAAATAATAATAATAATAATAATAATAATAATAATATTCTGAACAGTCTAAACTCTCAAAAATATTCTAAATTGAACATTTTTGCCGTTCTCTTCTAAAAATTTGCATTGTGGCCAAGACAACCCAAAATGTGTTGTCCACACATGTGTACGCCAGGTCCTAGCAGGTTAAACATGCACTACAGAACTTTTCTGATTGCCTCCATGGAGATATGCATGCAGTGTTCCACAGAAAGTATCTTCTGGAGATCTCTGGAGAAGTGAGCCCATTCATTGCAAGAATGCTCATCTTTTATAATAATAATGATAACAGCAATACAATAATAACAATTTATTATTGTTATTATAACAATAATACATTGGTATTAAAACACCTGTACATAAATTAATGCTAGTTAAGTTCAATGCTATACTATGAAACTCTTGAGCAGCAAGCGGGTTGCAGCTTCTCCACCAGAAAAAATACACATTGCAGCTTTAAATTCGGTAATGCATAGGCCATTTATTATTCATTTAGAAAAAAATATCAATAATAAAAGATTAGGCCTATTTTCCATACATCTTGCATGATTACATTCAAAACATGAACTAGGATACACATATATTCTAGAGTGAGAATGAATAAATTAATTGTGAATTTTGTTGTGAAGATGAATATAGTCAGCTCTCATATTCATAAATACAGTACATGCAGGTACTAATCTCCCAACACACACAAATGACTAAGTTCTTCAGTTTTACATGACTTTGTCAATGGACAGATATGCTTTAATAGAGCTCCACAAACACTTCAGGTATTCTCTATTTCTTGAATGCACGTTTCACATAATTTACTACATCATTGAAGATTACTTTTATGTGGGTTCCATCACAATAAGGCCCATTTCTGGTTTGTTTACAGGCACAAAGGAGGACAGTCTGATTTTTTTCAGCAGTGAAGCGCATCGGCTCAATATTCGGTGCTTTGGCCCGGTGAGTTCCATCACAGAAAGGCTGCAGACAAATATATAAGGCATTGGCTTTGCATTTTTCATTCATTTTCCTTGTTCGATGAAGAAAGATAGGCCTACTAATGTAGTCGCAGCTGCCCTAAGGCTAAGTGACAACAACAAGCCTACAAACTAGGTCTGTCACGATAAACAAAATTTGCAGTGATACATTTCTGAAGAAAATGTTGAGAATTAGCGATAACACTGAAACTTTATTGACTGCCACACAATAACCTGTAATAAGTCAATAGCAGAATTAGTTATTCTAAACCTATAATGCGACATAGAAGTTATTTATTCAACCCTCAACTACTCAAATCTTATATTATTGAAAAAAAGTCCCACTAGAGCAAAGAAAAAGTACCCTTGTAATGACTGTTGGTGCAGTACACTTCCGTCAGAGCTGGCATTAAACTGCTAACCTTTGCCAATAAGATAACCACACTCAACCATAGTGACTAGTGGATACTGCTGTTGTGTCCGTGGGCAAAACACTTTACCCAAATTACTAACATGAGAGTGAGTGATTGGTGGTGGTTAGAGAAGCCATTGACACAGATTGGCAGCCATGTTTCCAGGCTAACTCAGGGCAGCTGTGGCTATAAAAGCAGCTTACCACTTGAATGAATGAATCTTTGAGGGTCCAAATAAGTGCTGTATATGAAAATTTAATTAATTTGAACCATCTTGAGCTTAGTTGTAGCCAATAAAAACAACCCTTGAGAACATACAACTAAAATTCTCACATTTAGTTCTACGGTCTTACCCAATATCACATGTTTTTCAGTCTAAGAACCCGGGACATGTCTGCCAACAAGCTGCCTCACAAAAGCCAAGTGTCAGGCCTGGAGGAATGTAAACATCAGAGAATGGATTCTAAATGACTTACATCCTGTGCTTGGCCCCCTTTAGGCCCCTGAAATCTGAACCCGGTTCATTTGATTACAGACCTGTTTCTGGCTATGTCCACACGCACACCAGGCATAGCGTTTGCCAGCTTTTAACTTCACTCTGTAAGGTATGCGGGCAGCAGCAATGACGTCTGTGGACTGGAGATGGCACTGTACCTACAAAACCAGATAGAATGTGTAATGATAGGGATAGAACAAGATCTCATGCAATAAAACTGCCACAAGATTATGCACATGTGATCTTTTGGTTTGGACAAAAAGGATGAAATGCTGATAAGTTCAACCTCCGGAGAAGCTGTAGTTACAAAAAAGCAGTGCTATAATGACTGCAAAAATATGAAATTAAATGAAGAAGTTTTGAGGTCAAAATTGTGAACTAGATTGCACTATTTATTATAAATTATGTCAATATTTTGTCTTTTCTTCTTGTGGACCCAGTTTTGTGTCTCGTGTTACTGAAATTGCATCTCATCTCATCACCGCTAAGTAATATTCATCAAGATTGTCATCCTTTTGTATGATATTAAGTTTAGTTTAAGGTAGGGTCAAGTAGACGTGCCCTTTGCATCAATTTGTCAACTAAAAAGGGATGTGAGCTCTCAAATCTCTATGATCTCACAAAATATAAAATAAGTACACAACAAGACAAAGCACAAGTAAATTGTATATTTGTTTGTAAAAAGCCAAAATAAATTCACATCCCCATGCATTCTGATAATATTTTGCTTCTCCTTTCAGCTTTGGTCCATGTACATTCTTCTTATAAAATAATCTGTCATCCAATAAAAAACTTGGTTGACTAAGAAGCCATCGACTGATTAATCAACTAAATGACTAGAGGCCTACAGACTTGTTTACAATCCTCGTAGGGAAGTTGGAAGTTAGTCTCCTCTATATGGGAAATACACCCTCTATTACAAGTAGAATCGCATTCATATTATCATCAGCGTGCGTAGTCAAAGGAAGGCAATCCTACAGTTTACATCAGATGTATGAGGATATTTTCTCTTTGTCCAAATATAGGCCAACATATTTTTATTTACTGCAACTATATCTAGTCCTATGGAACTGGACACGTTCTTATAGGTGTTGAGGTGATTAAGTAAAGTAAAATGAAGCAACTGTATATAGCCTACGCTGTGTTTTTAAAAAGGCACTATGCTATAATCACAACTGAACATGGGTTGCCAGTGGTAAAGCTGATGTACAAGTTTTTCTCATCCTCAGTATATGGACACATACATACTGCAGCAGAGGATGCACTGATTAATGATTGGCTGCAGGTGCTGGGGTTTAGGCAGTGAGGATTGGATAAGATAGAGTATTTATAGGTTTAAAAAGGCATGAGCGGCAACAAAGGAATCAATAATTAGCCATAAAAGTTACTTATTCAAAACTCTACAGCTCAAATATTATCGTATTACAACCAAAAAAACAAAAATGTCCATTATTGCAAAGAAAAAGTCCCCACCATAAATATTGAGCCCTAAAATATATAGTTCCAGATTTAATGTATTGAACGATACGTTAATAGCAATAATAATTGTAATAGTGACAGATCTACTCTCTGCAGATGCAGGTGGAGACATAAACTACAGGTTGACAATGGGCCAGTATGTGTGTGAAGGGTAAAGGGAAGGTGTGTCTGGGCGTGTAAATAGTTAAGAGTAGAACATGTTGTTATATCATATATAGCATAATGTACATTTTACAGTGTAATTACAATATATTACTTTAACACCATAAAAGTAAAATAAAATGCAATCTACTGAAATGTTGTAAACATTAGGGACTTACCACAGAGGAGGAAGCCCAGAGCTGAGGTCGCCTGAAGGTTTGCAGGCAGCCTCTCTGCATCGCCACGATAACACTGACTGTGTTCATTTGTATCCACGGATTAAAACCCCACAAATATTAGAAATGTGTTAAATGAAAGAACTCAGACAAGAGAATCCCTAATACAGACTACTAGAAGCATTGAACTTGCAGAACAAACGCAACTTGTCCTAACATGGCCCCTTCTCTACGTCAGCTCCTGTGCTGTGATTGGCGGTTGAGTCTCATTCCCCGCCCACTGAAGTTTATTTCAGAAGAGGAGGGTTTGACTGCTTGATAAACTTATAGTTCCTAAATAAAAAAAATGGTCATTTCGTTCCACAGAGATAATACATCTAAAGCAGGGGTGTCCAAACTATGGCCCGGGGCCCAAATGTGGCCCTCAGACTAGTTTTTATTGGCCCTCAGACCTCCTGCTGAACTGGCCCATAGCAGTCATAAACCAGTCATTAGCAGTACTTTTAACAGCAAATTAAACCATTTCTACCACTATAACCTCAAACACCACATTGCATTGTGATACAGACCTAAAATTAATGTGTTTCAGGCCTTATTATTATACAGCAACTCTGTCAAAGCTGTGTATTAAGTACTGCGCTGCATTGATCACCAGTCTGTGGCCTTCCACTCTGAATATGTGTTGAGACGTGGCCCTTGATAAAAAAAAGTTTGGGCACCTCTGATCTAAAGGCATAGCATTATAGATGACACGTGAAGGCCTAATACTGAAAACCATCCAGGCCCTAACTGAAGATAACCAAGTGTGAATGGATTCATTTGTAAATGTGTATTATTGTAGACCTAGTTGACTCTCCAGAAATTTAAGTTAAATCTGAAAAAAATGACACAGAAGGATGCATTTATTAACAAAAGAATGTCTTATTCAAGCCTTTAATTTTTACACACAAAAATATCAAAATACTTTACAGGGATTTTAATCTCAATATTTGTCAAATTAGTTTTGATCAATTCTCTGAAAACAATACACTGTACAATGACAACGTGCTTGTCCTTTTAAATTCAGTGCTCATTTCTAAACTTTTCAGGGAACAATGCATTCAAAATTATGCATAGTTTTACTTGGTAATTAGCAACACATTTGAGAGACTTCACTGCATTTCATGCAATTCATATCCCAGTATTTAGCTTGCTCTCCATCTAACCTCATTCAGAACCAGGTGCTTATGTCTTAATACATAAAAGATACACAGTACAACATTCATAATATGGATTTTTCTTGGTCGCCCAACTTCAAAGCTCAATGTTTTGCACAAACATTAAAAAACTTTTATCCAACATAATTGAAAAAAAGGGACTAAAATGATTTACAAGTGGGCCCAAATGCCCCAGTGCAACATAAAGAAACCGCTTCAGAAACCCTTGGCACTTCAGCCAAAGTCTAGGACCTGGTCCAGTCTGGACTCAAAAAACACTTATGATAAATTGCAGATCTCCCGTTCGGAGTCGTGTCAAGAAGGTGGCTCAAGTCTTTCATATAATTTACTCTCCTGTCTCTGCTACAGTATTTATGACCATCAAGTGAGCTGCTTAAGTGCTACTTAAATTAATCTAAGATATATTGTCACATGTTAGGGAAAGGTTAATTGAAAATATTACAGATTATTGATTACATGTATTTATGAGTGACCTACTGTGTTAGTAAAACTGTGATGATGAAACTGATGGACAGATAAGCTTATCAATGACTAAACCCAACAGTGAAAGCCAATATAAGTACTATGACGAGTCACTGCTCTCCTCTCTCTGTTACAGCTAAACTATGAATTATACATGTTAATATTACATCTCCTATGTCTGTAAAAGTCCCATTATATCCTGTTTCTCACTTCTCTGAAGCACAAACAACAAAAAGCATCTGAACACAAAGAAGTACATTAAAAAAGACTATAGTTACCACTATATTCACATGTTTCTGCAGAAATGATCATTAACTATCAAAAGTATAAACAGTTATAGGAAGAGTCCTCCGTGTACCCAAAGATAAAAACACTGTCAAAGAAAGACAACATTAGGAGGCCTTTTCACCCTTTTCTCTGTATATAACATTATTAAGGCATTGTCTATCCAGTATTGCTAAAAGAACAACTATTTGGAGGACATTAAAAGTATGAACATGAAACATTTCAGGACAGAGTGCAAAATACTCATGAACAATGAGAAACCGGTCAGTCCCTAATGGCCTGGTCAGCACCAAGCCTCCTTTTAAGGTACTTTGTCAATGGCTAATTTACTTTGATAGCATCTAACATGCAAAAAGTGCGCTGTTTATTTTAAAAAGAAAATCAAACAATTTACTTTTTAATGAAGTCCCCAAATGTTTGGTTTTGTCTGCATAATCTCGATAGCAACTGGAAAGGTACAAAGTCTTATAAACTCTTGCGGTCTGTAATAAACAAAACTGATTCATATTAAAAATGCCATTTTTGAATGCTGTCTTCACATAAGTAAATGTGTAAACAGCGATTACAGTTTAAGTGGGCAATTGTATCCAGTGAAGGCTATCTTGGTAATGTATCATCACAGATATTAACCACAGCTGTCTACAATGAAATATTAAGTATCGCAAAGGTAGAAAGTTCTGAGGTAACTATCTTCAGGTAAAAATGTCACTAGTAACCACAAACTTCAAAGTAAAAGGACCTCCACATCTTCAGTATTGTGTGAGGTGAAATTTAAACAAGATTTTAAACTAACACGACAGAAAGGCAGAATATTGAGGAAGACGGTTAATGTTTGCAAGAAGTGGCAGAAAACTGTATAAATAGATTGGTTCAAGCCTAGGGGAGAACTATGAACGGTCAGTGCTAGGAGTCAGACAGACCCAAAGAGTTCAAACTACAACCAAAAGCCAGGGGGCGCCATTGGTCGAGCTCACAATTTAGTGCAATTAAAAAAAATGAGACCACATTCATGCTCTCAGAAAGCTGCCTACACAAAAGAAACAAACAAAACTATAAGAAGAAACTCTGAAATTTAAAACATGAAAACGCCACTAGATAAAAAGTACATTTGTAATACATTCATAGAGAGGTTGAAGAGAAAGACGACAAAAAAGAGGACCTCATTTCAAATAAGTTGCAAGTTTGAAGAGTTGTCAGCCATTTTTATCCCCACCTTTTTCTCCTGGGCCCTGAAAGTACAAGTACAAAGTTAATCAAATGATAAAACAAGAATTTGCAAGGATTTTGTAACTTATGTTGTAAAAATCAAGTTGCTATTTTGGAACTATATTTCAGACAGTTCACAAATCTGACAAGACAAGCTTTTCCCCTGCTCTTCTGTTGAAAGACACAAGACAAGATGGGCAACAGATGATACATGGTCACATTTATATAGCGTTTTACTGCCTCCAATTGGTGGGACCCATAGTATATTTTTCCAGAAATTCACTAATGTTTAACCTGATCACTTCTATTAGTGACAATATCCTAGAACTTTCTACATTACAACAAAAATCAACTAAACAATATTAAATTTAGCTATCCCTGATCTGTATTGTGAATAGGCATACAAAGTGCTTTAATCAAGGAACCACTCACCCATTTACACACATGAGGCAAGGACATAGTGACAGTATGCACCAGTGACACCTGGGATTGAACCTCCAAATCACCCAAATCAAATATAAACATTATTTGTGGCCCTGCAGTACCACCATGATATGATGATGTAAAACCCAACAAAAAGGGTCACCACTTGTATTCATTATCACTACAATCCACATATTTCCACATATATTTGCAACTACAACTAATCAACAAAATGATAATGATTTCTGTCTTTCTGGGACCCACCCCTGTTTTGTGAAGTGCGTTGTCCTGCAGACCAAAGAGGCTGCCCCCCTGTCCTGTCTGCAGGGGGGAAGCAGAGGACGCGATGAGGGGGGAGTTTGGGGTGGAGGAGAGTGCTCCGGCCAGAGAGAGGCGCTGTAGCTCCCTCTGTCTCTGTTGTTGTAGCATTTGACACACCAATACCTGCTGCTCCTAAGACAGACAGTTAAGTGATTACATTAGGGTTGTCAAAAAATAAATAGCCAGATATGAATAAGTACTAAAACTTTGAAAAAAGTATAAATACTGAAAAAAAAATCACAAACAGAGGACAGATTTGGACTACATGGTACACAAATTTTCTTTCTTAAAATGTGACATAAAAGTTGTATCTTTTTTGCCAAACATTTTCCTCTTACAAAGAACTATACAACTATATTACTTTCACACCTTTCAGTAAAGGTTACTATTTGTTTAGGTTGAGCAGATTGCTAATTGGATTAAGAGTTAGTTAGAATAAGAGTCATTTATCTTGTTTAATCTCATCTAAGCATCAGCATTCCAGTTCAAATTTATAAAAGATTTAAGATCAAATTAAAAAAGTTCACAATGGTTTTAGCCCAGTTTAGTCGTGATGTAGGCTTACAATGGAACACGATGTTTTGGTCCTGTTCTAGTCCTGGTCTGGTTCAGGTTTAGATCTCAATTTGAATCCAGTTTTGTTGTGGATGACTAAATGTCAGTAGGGATCTGCCTCCCTTACGGGAACAAAAATCAGGTCCCCATGACATACATCCTTTATTATTAGATCAACAACATTATTTAAAGTTTAGGCATGGGTTAATGTTACAGTTAGTGACAGGTTAATATTAGGATCATTCTCCAGGACATGAATTTAAGTCAATGTAATGTCCCCAAGGAGCATGGAAAAATGTGTGCGTATGTAAAATTTTGAACGGAACACACACTTAAAGCTATGATTTTGGGATGTGATCAAAATTAAGGGTGCAGCTCTGTCATGAGTGTTTGTCACTGAAAATCCCACACAGTTTGAAAAGTGCAAATATGCATCTAAGTGAGGTAACAGGATGTGGGAGGCAGTAAAGTGTCATTACTGGTGTGAAGTTTTGAGACGTCAGGAACTGTTGAAGCTGCTGCTGTTGCTGCTGCTCCAGGAGAAGCTGCTTCTGCTGCTCAGAGAGGAGAGAAGACCTGCAGAAAGACAAAGAGCATGAGAAATTATTATAACATCTTCATTTACTATTATAGTATGCATTAGAGGGCAAAACAACAACACACATTTTTGTTACCATTTTTTATATTTAGGTTTTACCAGGTGCAATGAAGATCTCTTTCAACTAACATCTACAATACTACAGCTTTTTTTCTTGCCCTGCATTTGAAAAAAAAATGTCCCAGTATAGTTATACAGTATAAACTCAAAATATGTCCACTGTGTGCTGTCTTCATCTAATTATACAGCAAGTATAAGCATTTCATAATTCCTGATTATTTTCAGATAATCAGGAAGTGCGTATTAACACTTGGCTTTACTATCATGACAAAATGTCAGTCTGATCTCTGAAAGTTGTAAAAGTGCTTTGGACCATGGCAAACTGTTTAAAATGAAATCAAGTACACCCCCGTTAAGTGTTCTAATCATTAGAATTATAAGTGTTCTAATCATTAGAATTATATTTTCATCATGTGTGATTTCTTTCTGTAAAACACTGGAATTGTGCCATAAGATTTCATAACAAATAATAATAATTATGTCAGTAATTCCAATGAGCACCTAGTCTAGGTAAATTGGTATTAGTGGCACCTTTTTATCCTTTAATACCATTATTTTGGTGTTCCAACTCATTTGATGTTTTTTCTATAGACATGTACACGCATGTCAACACATATTCATACTTGTATTGGAGAGAAACGGGCAGCTGGTGAGATTTCAGAATTTAACAAAGCAATATCAACACGATTTATTCAGGTATCTTCAAATGAGAGAATGGTGTAATTCAAACAGCAACAAAAGCCTACAAAGACACTAATTGTAGCATAATAAAATAATCAGCATTATATGAAGCCCTAACGTATTATGATAAAAGGTGAAGGGTAATTAGGAAAATAATGTAACATAAAAATTGATGATAAAGGTTAAAGATGTGTAGGCATCAGCACACCACCACCAGCTCTCGAACACAGAGGGAGTTTGTCTGGAGGAACCTACTTAGATTTTGTATTACCCCTAAACTAAAGAGTAAACAATTAAAGATGCATCAGACTTGTTAGTGTGAATGCAGGAAAATCGTTGTGGATCATTGTCATATATTTTAGAAACCAACTGTGTTTTGGTAAATGGCTTATGATGTACTATGTCAAATGCCAGAATATTCAGTTCCTTTGACATCTGAACTGGCTAATCTATATTATATATTATATATATTTATTCACCAATGTGATATATATCAGCTCAAAGTGATGACATTAGCTGCCAAAAATCAATAACTAGGACCTGGGGAAAAACATATACCGGTATGTCCTCAAGGGATCAGTGGACATCAACTATAATGGACATATATCTAATGGAAAAAACACTGCACAGACAAGAGGTATAAATGAGGAAAATATGAAAAAAAAAAAAAATCATATATGCAAAAGTAGAATATCCGCGTGTCTGGGCTTTTGCTTATACAAACACACACATTCATACTTGTATTGTAGTGCTTTAGTATTTCAGAAAATATAAAGTCCGAACAAAAATATGATAAGAAATAATAAAATACTGCATCAAATCTTAGTAAATGCTATTGTTATCTTATTTAAATAGTATATTACATACGGGCTGACGCTCTTGGGCAGCTGAAAGCTCTGGACCAGTGCTTGGGGGTTGAGTGGTGGAGGTTGAGGGCGCAGTGCCGGGAGTGTAGGCGGGGGGGCGCTGTGGACTGGAGACTGAATCACACCATTCAAACTTCCCAGGACCCCGTTCATGCTGAGCTGAGGACTTCCTGTTAGAGACGCAATGAGACCGCCCACCGCAGGAAGACTGGACCCCCCGGACTGGTTCAGAGTCCCCAAACTGTCACTGAGACCGCGACTGAGACCATTGAGCAGTGGCTGGCCGAAGGAGGCAGGGCTCTGCTGAGGCGGGGGCGTGCTCTGGAAGGAGAGAGAGGAGCTACTGCGGGACGGACTGCCAGAGTGAAGCTCCTAGATAAAGATAAAGAGGAATCAGTCAATGTACACATTAAAGGGCCTGTACTTGATTTTGATTAATCAATGTCAAGATAAATGCTCTTAACATCATGCAATGTATGCTAAAATTTGCTAAAAAATGAAAAAAAAGTGAGACTGTAAATGATAATCTATTAATTTTACATAGCATTTTCTCAGGAAATAACGATTATAGAAACTACTGACAGGGTCAACTTTTTCATCCAATCAGGCACATTGTTACTAAGAATCACACTTGATGACTGCATCAAACGATTAACGTTTTCATTTCACCAGAAGCAACACTTACATTCTGATTAGTTATGAAATGGGACTACAGATGAAAAATAACCTTCTTGGGTATTTTGGCATATTTACAGAAATATTAATTAATGTGCACTGTTCTTGAAATAAATAAATACAGTAAATAAATAAGTCCTGAACCCTACAAACCAGTGCAGACTAATACTACCTGCAGATACCTTGTATCCTTCAACACTTTCATTAGATGTATTTCAGCTTACTCAAAAAAGTGAAAGGAAAAATGTTCGCATTGGTGCTCATATAGATTATATTACATTCACTGACAAAAATACAGCATTATATTTGGCAGTCCTACTATAGCGTCATGAACAGAAATATCTCCAGTTTCTCACCTCAGAGGAGGTAACAAATGAGGTGTCATTCAGGAAGCAGCTTTTAGACAGGGGGCTCTTATTGGAGCTGAGAGGGTCTGGGGAACAGAGAGGTGCACAAACAAAGTAAAATGTACAATCCAGAACATATATATTTGCTAAATCAACATGCTTTGGGATTAGAGAAATAAAAATGACATTGCAAACATAACAACTAATATCCTGTCTCAACAGGATATTGGTTATTATGTCTGTTAGTTGTGTTAGTATACTTTTCATGTGAAAGATGTGAGATCAGATAATGAGATAGTTAGTAAGATTTATATGAGCTTAAAAAATCCATGCTTTTGTAAAACTCATGTGTAACCAAAAAAACAACCATTTTTGTAATGGTCATGCATCACTTTTTCCTTTTTATATGTGACGATAATCACCTTTGATTAAGTGCAACATAATGACGCACCAGTTCAATGTAATGCACTGGATATCGTCAGTTTATTGTGAAATGTAAAATGCATTTCAACTCCATCTTGCGCAATAGTGTATTGGGACGGGTTGGCAGAACTATCCAGATATCACTCAATACTAAAACTGGTATTGTAACTAGATACTCATATTAAAACATATCAGTATTTAAAAATTTACAGATCAGAGCTATAGTTAAGACCACTAGGTAATATTAAAGAAACTACTTGTACAAATATTTTTTGGTTTGAAAATGTTATTCTATTGTCTCCAAAAAATGTGATTTGTATTACCATTGTGATATTAAAATTGGTATCGGTTATTGAGCCTTTCCTTTAGTATTGAAATTGAGTTTGAAATTTTTGCATCGTAACAACAGTAATAGTGTATAATATTACTTTGGGAATCCAACACATATGAATAATAAATTGAAACCTTATGGTGGTTTAATATGGAGCATGGTCTGACCTTGGGAGGCAGACAGGAAGCTGATTTGGGCAGAGGGGTGCAATGAGGTTGTAGAAGTGTTATTCAGAGCCTGTGGAGGGAAGGGCACTGCCAGCTCTGTGTTAAGCAGCTGAAGGCGCTCTCTTTTGGCTGTAAGACTCAGGATCTGGTCCTGGAGGCGCTGGTTCTCCCGCTGCAGCGAATGGAGGGACTGGAGCATCTCTACAACTGCACATAGCACAATACAAGGTTACAATACAAGCACAATACAAGGTTAGAATCTACAAATGATCAAACCGACTACTTATTTTTTTTTTAGCCTACAGGTTTGAAACAGAACAGTAAGTAACAATTTTCTAAAGCCTATCACAATTCATGAAGACACAGTGGATTTTAATTGTCTTTAAATTGTAACTGTAACTATCTGCTTCTTCTGAGAGTTCATACTTCACTGTGGTTAAATTACCCACCTGTCACTCACAGATTATTATTGACCGATAGGAGGAGAGCTTCATGTACCACAAAAGAAGTAAATCATTATATGACATTATTACCAAAACATTGTCACAGGGAACTCACAATGTAGAGCCTTAAACCCCTTTACCATAGTGCAACACAAAGCAAGAAAAACGTGTACACAATCAGGTTTAAAATTGGACTAAAAATGCTTTTACACAAAATTAAAACAAGTGTAAAACAATATTTAAACCATGACTGAACAAGATCCAAACCAGGAGCTAAGAAACAAGTCCAGACTTTGTAGAGCTGTGCCAATGTTTGCCTAAGGCGATTATGGCTACTCCTTGTTCTAGTGCAGTTATTTGGATGTGTTAAACAAACAAGTTAAACAAAGACAGGATACTTTAATAATGATATGAAATGTTATTAGATTATTTAGCATTTAGACACACCCCACCTTATTTAGCATTTAGACACACTCCTCCTTGAACCGCCACCTTAACTTGGTGAAGGAGTTTGAGAATAATCCTGGGAGCTATGTTGTCAGGGGCTTCATGCCCCTGGTAGGGTCACTCATGGCAAACAGGTCCTTGGGGACGGGTCTAATGAAGAGCGGTTCAAAAGCCTTTCATGACGATTACAACAAGGCTAGATACGTTGCGGACTGGCGTTACCAGGGCTCCACCCTGAGCTGGTGTGGGCTTGCTTATTGCCCTACAGCTCAGCCGCTTTGTGTTGGAGTTTACCCCTGTGAACAGGAGGGTAACGTCCCTGTGCCTTTGGGTCGGGGACAGGTCTCTCACAGTTGTGTAGCCTATGGGCCGAATAGCAATGCAGAGTACCCGGCCTTCTAGGAGTCCCTCAGACGGGTAATAGACAGTGCACTGACCAGGGACTCCGTTGTTCTACTGGGGACTTCAACATCCATGTGGGCAACGACAGTGACACCTGGAGGGGCGTGATCGGGAAGAACAGCCTCCCTGATCTGAACCTGAGTGGTGTTTTGTTATTGGACTTGTGTGCTAGCCACAGTTTGTCCATAACGAACATGAATATTCTTTTTTTAATTTTTGAATTGCATTTTGAGTACTGAAATGAACCTTTCAGAAAGAATGATTATCTGCTTAGTTGACCATCAAAATATTTTCACTCAACTTTATCCTACCATCAATTTTAGTGTGCCACAGAGCAACAAACAGCTCCAGTTGCCCTCTCCCCAGTCTATCTCCATCCCTCTCTTTTTGTCTCTCTCCCTCTTTTTCTCACTCCCTCCCTGTCCCTCTCTACTCTACATCTATCTTTCCTCTTCCCCCCCTTTCCCCTTTCCCCTTTCTCCCCCTCCATCTCTCCCTCTCTCTGTCTGTCACACACACACACACACACACACACACACACAGCACAGGTGTTTTTAGTTACCGTGGCTGGTGAGGCCCACACTGGGTTTAAGTTAGACTTGAGTTGCAGTGGTCATCAAAACTTGTGTGAGGACTAAACATTTACCACTCACATTGTACAACAAAAACACTATGTAATATGCATTGTCCAATTGTAAACTTGGTAACATTTGTCTACTACAGAAAACTTAATGATTTTTTAAAGTACAATTTTGGGTACAAAGGACAAAGTTGCATGACTAAATATTATTATCTAGTATTTTCTATTAGTGTAGTAGTTTCAATCATTTAAATAATCAGCACAACTAAACCATGCTGCTGCACATAGGTGAGGTGCCCTCTCGTGTACAGATTGACTCACTGTTGACTCCCATTTCTCCGTTGCCGTGTTTTTCGAGGAGGAGCTCGATGTGGGAACTGGCCGGTGGGACGTTTTCGGGACGTGCCCTGGACCCTGCCCCCAAACCATCTCTGTGCTCAAACAGCAGGGGAAGACAGCTCATGGGAGACCTGGAGGAAAAATAGTGGGGGAGAAGGCAGAGAAGTACATCAGTGGCGAGTTAGACAGACTGAGAGATAGTAGAGAGATACATATACTGATCCCAAAGGAAATTCAAGGCTGATCAAGCATTGTAATTTATGTGTGAGGGATGGAATTGTCTAATCTTATAAATCAGTCCGAGGTGTGACCCTGTGTATTGAATAAATCCTATAAGGAAGATCACCCCACAGAAGTGCTTTACCCAGTCCCATGGGACGTGATAAAAATTATACATCTTCATTAGATAAAAATAAACTTGAATGTAGCAAACCAAAGACAGAAATAACTAAAATACAGACAAGAAAAAAAAGTTAAATGTTTTCTCATATAAATTTAAAAGTCATCTTACATACACAACTTAACATATAATGCAATAATATTCTATTATTTTATTCACTGACAATCATAAACAACTGGCTTATTGTACCATAAATGTGTATAAGCTTAAAAACGGTCAGTGTGGTGGTGTAATATTGTTGTAATGTTGTTGTGTATAAAACTAACGTCTGTGTTATAAAAAATGATAGTAATGATAATGATAATGATAAAGTACTGTGTAGAAAGTCTTTTATCAAAGCAAATAAAACAATATAAAATTCTAAACGTGCAAAGTACATTGGAGTAAGTTGGATATTGTACTTACTGTGAGGAAAGACTTTCTCTTGGTGAGTTGCCCTGACATGGGAAGCGACAGTCATCAAGTTCTACCTCTGAAATAAAAAAAAAAAAATCACTTAAAGCCAAAGAGTGAAGAACAGTATCAAATACATTCACCATTTTCCTTTTTGTCATTGTCATTTGGGGTGTTTTCATCATTTGAGTATGTGTCTTTTAAAATGGAGCTAAATTAATCACCCTCCATACTCTACTTCGTTATATGCAAACCTTCCCAGAACTGTCAAAGTTTTATTGATGATTTTGCTTTCAGTCGTATGCACAGACTTTGATGGTTTTGTCATTACAGGTGATTTTAATGTATATGTGGATAATGTATGTGACAAAAACGCTAAAGAGCTCAGTGCTGTCCAGTGCTGAAACCTTTTTCTGAATCAGCATGTCAGCGAGCGCACCCACAACAGAGAACACACTCTGGACCTGCTTATTGCTAAAGGACAAGGCAAGGCAAGTTTATTTGTATAGCACAAGTCATACACAAGGTAAATCAAAGTCCTTTCCAGAATAAGGAAGACATTAAAATCATAATACAACAAATCAAAACATAAATAATCACAAATAATCATCATAAAATTAACATTGAAGGAGAAGAGTGCAGAACAAAAATCTTTCAGTCGTATGCACAGTTAAACAGAACGGTTTTGAGCCTGGATTTAAACATTGTCAAAGTAGAGGCCTGTCTCATATCTTCAGGAAGATTGTACCAGGTTTTAGCTGCATAAAACTGAATTGTTGATTCCCCATGTTTAGTCCTTACTCTGGGCACCAGGGGCTGGTCCCTGAAGTCCTCAGAGTGTGAGATGGTTCATATGGCACTAACATGTGAGGGGTGTACTTTGGTCCTAGGCCATGGAGAAACTTGTACACATGCAGAGCTGCTTTAAAGTCTATTCTCTGAGCCACAGGAAGCCAGTGCAGAGACCTGAGCACAGGACTTAGGTACTCATGCTTCCTAGTTCTCGTCAGGACCTGAGCAGCAGCGTTCTGGATGTAAGGGATAATATTTCAAATGTGGTCAACATTCCTCTGTCTAATCATTTCTGTGTCTTCTTTGACCTGTTTGTTATTCCGAAACCACCGGCTGGCCATTTAAGGAAACATTATTGATAGGTGCACTGTCAATGGAAATGATACACTTGTGCCTCATGTTTTAACGATTATTTGTTGAACTCTGTGATTTTGAGTGTTTTCAATGTTCTGAACACCATTGCCCCATGAAGATTAAAATAGTTAAAGATAAGTTGAAAGCACCATGGAGGAATGATGACTCAGGGCACTGAAAAAGGGGTGCCACAGTACCACAGTTTATGTAAAACAAGGGAGAAGTATTTTCTGACATTATTGGAAATTGCAGAAACAACTCTCATGTCCTGTTTGCAACAGTAAATAGATTAACAAACCCTTTAGCTCTGGTGCTACTTTCCACATCTAAGTGCAATGGGTTTACAGTATTCTTTAATCCTTAATGACAGTTGCACCTGTAATTGTCAAAACTGTTGTAGAGATCGTCACCAGAGTTCATCTTCATGCGGCCTCAATGTGTTACCAACTAGATTTCCAAAGTCTGTGCTCAACAGTGTGCTATCACCACTCACTTCTCAAGAGCTTTTAAAATTTTGGTTATCAAGCCTCTCCTAAACGTCTTGATGCCACAGTACAGAAGAATTGCCGCTCCATCTCAAATCTGCCATTTTTACACAAATTCCTTGAAAAGTTGTTAAACCAACAGCCCATTAACTTTCTCCAAATCAACAACTTAACCTCTGACTGCTCTTATTAAGGTGACAAATGACATTCGCCTGAACACTAATGCAGGCAAAGTCTCAGTCTTGACCCTGTTAGATCTGAGTGCTGCTTTTGACATTGTCGATCGTAGGATCCTTTTACAGAGACTAGAGGAGTGGGTGGGCATCTCTGACACTGCACTAAACTGGTTCAAGTCCTATCTAGAAGACAGGAAGTACTTTGTTGAAATTGAAAACTGTGTCTCAGATAAAATGTCCCTGACCTGTGAGATGCCCAAGCAGTCACTCCTGGGACCCCTGATGTTCAATCTCGACATGCTGCCAATACGCCAATTAAAACACAGCAATGATATGTCCTACCACAACTACGGAGATGACACTCAGATCTATGTCTCAGATGAATATGGACCAGTGGATTCACTCTGCCACTGCATCAGTGTGTAGCTGCCAAACAACTTTCTCCAACTAAACTCAGACAAGACTGAAGTCATAGTCTTTGGCCCACTCTGAGGACCTCAGGGACTGGCCTCCTCCTGGTGCCCAGAGTCAGGACTAAACGTGGGGAATCAGCATTTCAGTTTTATGCAGCTAAAACCTGGAACAGTCTTCCTGAAGATGTGAGACAGGGTTTTATTCTGCACTCTTCTCTTTTAATGTTCATTTTATGATGATTATGATTTATGATGATTTTAATGTCTTTCTTAGTCTGCAAAGTACTTTGAATTACTTTGTGTACAAACTATGCTATACAAATAAATTTGCCTTGCTTTGTCCTTGCCTTACTTTATCCTACTTTCACTGACATAAAAGGCCTCGCCCAGAAATCAGCCTCATTTCCTAAACAAATATGATGCATTCACATGGGATCATAATATTCAGGAGGTTAGGTAAGGATTATATGAATTTGCATTTAAACTGACGAAAGGTAATGGTTTCAACATGGTTTATAGTTAAAAGTTAGTTAGTATCGTTAACATATGTGTATTTCCAGGGCATGAGTTTAAGGCTTGTCTGTCTGCACAAATTAATTAAAGTGTTTTTCCAATGCATCAGAAGTATTAGCCCTAATTGTTGTCATTTGAAAAAACTTTAAGATATAAGATTAACATTGTGAAGAGGGCACTCCACAAAATGTGATTACACTGCTCCGTTTGGTCATGGTTAGAAATGTAACCGGCCTGTGGATGTCTAAAAATACATTTTATTAAACTTTTATTATGAGTAGTGAATTGTATAGACACTAACTGAGTTTATAGTCATTTGAAATCCTATATTTTGGAGGAAATTATCAAAATTGGTCCGATATATTGGCTCCAAAATATTGGCAGACTTCATTTGCATTCGCTTTGGATTCTAAAATATTGGTACTGGCATTGGCCATGGGAAAAAGCAAAACAAAAAAAAAACTTGTAGATTTCAAATTAATGTAGATGTAAATACAAAAGGTCTGATTTAACATTGTGGATTTTTTGTTTTAATAGATCTTTCATAACTGCATTATATAAGCATTTGCCCTCCATGCGAAATTATGACATTATCCAATTCTATAACACAAATGCGCCCAATTGAAATGCTGTGGTACCTGGCAGAGAGGTGTGTGGTTGGCTCAGCAGTGGAGGCAGTGTGGAGGCCGAGGACAGACAGCTGGAGAAAAGCTGAGAGGAGGCCAAACTGTAGGAGGTGCTGGAGACCGGGTGCACCTGTCAATAACACACCCAACATGACACACAATATGACACACACATGACAAATGGTTTCCAGTGATGAGAGGCAAAGCGCAAGGATGATTTTAGAGATGTATGCAAAACAGTATATTCAATCCAATTTTGTGATTGTTCATATCTATTGACAATATTTAAATCAATCAATCAATTAACCTCATAAACCTTTATTGTTCCTGGACAGGGAAACTCTGTGTGCAATTGTAACACAGACAACAGGCAATTTAGACAATAAAACATTGATTGGCACAGTAGAACACAACTGATTTAAGACGCCCAATAAATTAAGAAATATGACCAAACAGCAGTGAAATCCTTGCATTTTCTTTCATTCACATGCTCAATAGATTATCATTGTTTTTATTATGTGAGCAGCCTAATTACATCAAACGTTCTGAAATGTCCCCTTTGTAACTTTTCTGATGGAGGTTGTGCCAAAGCAAGATAAATATGTTTAATGCTATACTGTGGAACAATCAAGTCAAAGCTATAACATCTTCATGGAGACAAGCAGCAGGTGGAAGACTCCATCAGAAACGTTACATAGGGCACCTTTATGCTACTTCTGTTTTCATAAATAAAACAATTGAATATATTTGTGTGAAAATGTCTAACAATTGTACCACATGAATAATTATTGGCCTCATTAGAAACAACCCTTGGCTCGACTAAAATGCTATAAATATCTGTGTCTGGGCTTATTTATAGACAGACATAGAGATAGTTAGAACAAAGCAGCAGGAGGCAGTGCTATCTGAAGTGTGACTGAATACCTGAGAGCTGGAGACTGAGTTGACAGTTGGTAGTGTGAGTGATGAGGCATGGGACAGGAGCAGTCCAGAGGAGAGAGGGGTACTGCACACACCTGGTGCCAGAGACAAAGAGGTGCAGCAGACCCCCCCACCCAAAGACAGGGGGGCAGTGGAGACCCCTCCACCTAGAGACAGGGGGGCAGAGGAGACCCCCCCACCCAGAGAGAGTGGGGCAGTGGAGACGACCCCGCCCAAAGTGAGAGGCTCTTTCAGGCTGGAGTAGATTCCTGGTCAGAGGCAGATTAAAATCACATATTTTATCATACAAGACTACCTACACAGCTTCAGCCATTTATCCAAAGGCATCCACATAAAGGTGAATTGGCTAACCTTTAAGATTTTGAAAAAAAAAAAAAAAAAAAAGTTCTAAATGGAGGCAACTGGATGCAAAAGTAAAATAGTTCATAATGAAATTTAAATGGAAAAATAGGGATTAGCAGGAGAAAATCACAAAATTTAAGATTGCTTTGGTTAGCAAAACATGGCTCAAGTTCTTTTTTATTTTATTTATTTAATAGGAGATTAATACAAACATCTAACATTTTTAATGAAGGTAAAATCTTGATTTTTATGTTTTACTGGGTAATAGTTTATACAAATGTTGACTATGCAAACGTTTTTCACAACAAATCTTTTAATGAAGATCAAATAAAATATTAGGCTAGAAAACAGTACCTTTTTAAGAGACTAGCAAACAAACTGACTTTGTTTTCTAAAATTATATGGGCTGTTGCTTTAACACTGAATATTTGTATCGTATTGTAAGTAGGACAGGAAATACAGGCCTCAAAGATGCTCTGTCAGATAACACACAAAACCACAATTGGTGAAAACATGTGACGTGTATAAAAGAGTATACAGTTAAAATTAAAAATCATCTAAAAGTTGAGATAGTGGGAAAACATTCATTCTGTTTCATTGAAAAGTCAAGCAAAGTGCAAACCAAAGACAACACAGTCTTTGTTATAGAGGAAGCTGAACGAGGACTACATGCCCACTCACCATACAGTGCAGTGAAATAGTATTTGAACACTTCTGTGTTTCCTATTTGACAAATGTAAATGTTGATAAGTGAGAAAACCAAATGCATTCTCTAAATAAGTATGTGTGTAAAAGGAAAACTACCTGGTTGATGAAATTACAATATTTCAGCAACTTTTTTTCTTAAGAGAGGGTGTTTTATGTCTATGGGGTATTAACTGCTAACATATTACAAGTTTAGATCATTGTTAACTTTTATTGTTTTGAAAATGCTATATTCACCAAAAACTATGTATTGACATGTTTTATAAAATTTAAGTCTCCCCTCCATTTGCTCTCCACACTAAATCACTCCTCCTTCAGTGCGCTATCACAAACACATTGTTTTCATCCTGTCGATTGATCTAAATTTTTATTTGATTCTATGATTTTAAACTAACCAAAATGGCTTTGAATTTTACTGACAGAGGATTGGCTGTAGATCTCTCTATAAAAAAGATCCAAGCCGATCATTGGCGACATCAGATGACTGATGAATTGATTCCAATTACATTTCAATAAATTGCACAGCCCCAGTGGACAAATCTGTAAAAAAACAAAGCAAAACAAAGCAAAAAAAACCCAAAACCTTTTGACTCACCAGTGCCTAGGAGTGAATTGCCTCGACTTGTGGAAAAACTGCCTGCTGATGAAGAGGAAGAGAAGACTGAAGAGGAAGATGTTACAACAGCACTAGAGATTGTGGTTGTCTGGTAATGGGAATTCAAAGCTGGGGTAGTAGGGGGCGCTGTGTGGTGATGATGGTGCTCCTCATCACCCCTCCTCTCCCTGTTTTTGCTTCCTTTTGGTCGTCCTGGGCCATGTCGACTTTTCTTGCTTCCTCTGTGTCTCCGTTCCCTTGGCAATGGCGGAGGGGGTGTGGTTTTGCCATCTTCTTCCTCCTCCTCTCTGTCTACTTCTTCCAAGATGGGAGGGGTGCTCAGCTGGGACACCTTGAGGGATTTGGAGGGTTTGTAGTCCACCGACGAAGAGGAGATCTTTCGGATTTTGGTACCAGATGAAGATGTGATGCGCATAATGGAGCCAATTGTAGAAATAGTAACTTTGTTTTCAAATGGACTGCTAGAGTTCCGTTCAGTTCTGTCATGACTCTGTGTAGCTGCTATAGGCCCATCAGCAGGAGTCAAAGCTGGAGGTTTGTGGTATTTTGAGTCTTCTTCATCATCGTCATCATCTTTCTCTTCTTTTTCCTCCTCTTCTTCTTCCTCATCCTCCTCTTCCTCACGAACAGCTGGTCTTCTATGGCGTTCTTTTCGGTCTTCGTTGTTGTGGTGGTCGTCAGCGCTGCGGTCATGCTCGCGGTCCCGTTCGTGTCGAGAGGAGGAAGAGGAAAATTGGTGGAAGTCCTGAGAGGTAGACAGAGAGCCAGCTGCAAAAGAAACAAACATATACAGATTTTATTAAAGGAGATATGCTTTTTATTGATTGATTCGTCACCTCCAGGACAGCTGCAAAATATATCACAATTGAATCATAGTAGTCACAATTAGCAAATTGCAAGGACAGCAATTATTTAAATAATAATTATTTAGACAGCTATTTTTTTGATAATTTAGATGAGGATAGGTGGGATTCTTGTATTAGTTTATCAGTTCAAATTTCAGTGCTCTCTCAAATGTTAACGTTCCTGAATGTGTTCAAAACAGAAATCATAAATCTAATGCTAATTGCAATGCTTTAAAAAAAATTGCAACTAAATTTCCTTCAATATTTTGATTCACCCCTATTTTCAACACAATTTATTGTCATCTCTACTACTTAAAAGGAACTTTTTTGCCATTGGTTCTATTCAGTTCTTGGTTAAATTTCCAGCAGTGATGACAAATTATAGTGAAATACGCAAGACTATGAATACTAAAAGAAAAAGAGAGTGTTTGCTCTAAACAATACAGGGATATTTTAGATAAGATGAGATTCACATTTATAAATGGCAATATAGACTGTACAGTGGTAATAATAATTATTTTCTAACACCCAAGACAAAAATACAATGACAATATAGGTTCAAAACCTGTGTATGATGTGAGTTTGGGATCAGATCCTCAATCTTTCTTAGTAAGAAATTAGCTCAAGAAGTTACAAGAATAATAAGAAAACAATCCTCTGTACTGTATAACAACACAGGAAATACATTATCATGGTAGGAAATGTGAAAGAGGAACAGATATATTTTTAAGTTGCTGCGGTAACTAAACATTACTTTGTTGATTAGTTGAACACTATTATTTCATTTTATGTATTACCTGTGTTGAAAGGGCTGGAAGAACAGGAGGAGGAGGAGCTTTTCCCTGTACTTCCTGGTTTCTTACTACGGTGACTGTGACTGTGTGAACTCAGCTTCTTGGATTTACTTTCACTGTCTTTGCTGATGTGGTGGCTGGAAGAAATCTGGTAGAAAAAAAGTTACAAGTTAATCTTTAGATCTAGCATACACTAATTAATTTAATTTCTTACCTTTTCTATGCTGCTGCTGGTTACAGACGTGCTCAGACTGTCTGAAGATTTCTTATGACGGTCTTTATCTTTTGGTCGAGTCTTATCTTTATGACTCTGGTAAAACAATATACAACAACAATAAACAAGACAAAGAAAGACATTTTCAAGAAATACAACAAAAAACAGAGAGGAAGTAATTAAAATTAATATGCTGATACTCACACTAAAATAACTAGTGCCAGACATGTTTTAATGTTTTAATGTCTGGCACTACTTATTTTAGTTATACTGTGTTGTAAGTGTCCCATGTCTGTCTGTATTGGAGGGTTGTTTTTAATCTCGCTGTGCATGTGTATGGTGTTGTACATGTCTATAGTGACAATAAATGCATTCTATTCTATTCTACATGAGCTTTGAGAATTTATTGATACACAATAACTACCAATACCACCACACTTTTACCACCACACTCTTTATCAGCAACTCTGCAACAGCACATACTAACTCCATGATAGGTTCAGTGTCAACAGAGGCCAGTAAATAGCCTTTCAATACAGTTTATACAACCAACCAGGAACTAGATAACCATGTCTGATTTTAAAATGGGCAGAAAATTGAATTCTGTCATCTGGACAAATATTTTAAGTGTGAATAAGCTTTGCCTCTTATGGATTGAACATGATACTAGTATAAGTATAATCATGCATCTATAATAAATACATACACAAACAAAAACTTCAATTCAGTACCCAAATAGTTTACCTTTCTGGGTTTATGATGGTGATGGTGCTTATCTGGCGGTGGAGAGCTAGGGCGCCCCCTGGAATGACTGAAAGAACTGCTTGTGTTTTCACTTGAGCGTAACTTCTTTTGCTGCCAAACAAGATATACAATTAGGTTAATTCATGTATTAATTATTGTGACAGTTTTATTTCTTTGTGAAGCATCATACCATCTTGTTGTAGTGGTGCTTGCAGTAGCCACAGTACTTCACATTGTCAGCCTCTGGGCCCTCCTCCTCACACAGTAGACCAGCCATCTGAGCACTGAGCAGGGTCAAGGGAAAGACAAATGTTACCAAACAAATACTGAAAATTACACTGTTTAACTTTGCTGTGAAATATTGTAATAGAAATAAACTAACTCTGGAGAGAGGTGATAAAAATCTAATTGTTGGATCCTTGTGACAATCTGATTTTAGAGTGGATTTTCCATACCATGATTCACAAATGGTCTGTTTACTAATGCAGCTCTATACTCAAACAGACACTTTTCCATGCCAACTCCTCCTACTGGTTATCTCTGTCAGGTTCTGAATGAGTGACAGGTGGCTTTAACCAACCACAGTGAAGTGTGAAGTGCACTGGTAAAAAGAATGAAATAATATGATTTAAGTGTTTTGGCATATCATCCACCCACCCCTGTTAGACAGCACAATGAGCAGTGTAAAGTGTGGGTGAAAAGAGGGAAAGACATTCAAAAAATTGTCAGAGCCGATTATCATTCTCATAATGCTGAAGCTGGCACAAATCCTAGCCTGTGTGTTGCAACCAAATCCCTTGACCATAGTGCAGCACAACAGAATATAATTAAGTTAGTGACGTCTTTCAGATTCAGATTTAGTGATTGCCAGCATGCATTCATTTATTCATTTTTAGCTTTTTTTTTTTTTTTACAACAAGCAATTACAGACAGTAGGTGGTGTAACAAAATATCTATGGTGTAACAGGGTTGATGAAGAGACATTAATGAGCACAGACAAATTCCCTATGTCATGAATAGAAGATATAATTATTGAACCCAGAACCTCCAAAGGCAACAGCACTGACCTCCCTCTAACAGCAAATATGTTCACAATAGAATTTTAATAAGAATTTATTGGCCAGCAGCAAACTCTTTGTGCTAAATTTAGATTTCCTTTTTTAGACCAGACAAAAATCTCTTCTGTGGATGTAATATCAGAGCAGCTCCTGCTGCGAATGTTACTGAAACCTCTACAAGTTTACCAGCACACCCAAACATCTACATAAATATTGTATTATAATATCATACAATAGTATAATAGTAATAATACACAATATTTGTGTAACCTTCCCAACCATGCCATTTCCCATTGTAAATAAAGACGAAAGTGTAATTTTTTAGCCCAATGATTAAATGACAATTGTCAAGTTAAGAGTGTATACTGTCTTGGGTCCAAAACAGTTGGAAAAGTGACCCTAAATACCTTAAATTCAACAAACTTGGTCCAACCACAGCATTTCATATGCCGTGACCCTAAATATCTTAAATTTGACAAACTTAGGCTAACCACAGCATTTCATATTCATCATAAATAAAGTCAAGCACATGGTGGAAATGCTATGACAAATATTGATGAAAAAATATAAATGCCAATAGTTAATGATGTTATTAAAGGTAAAATCATTGTTCAGAGACAGACGTACCATGTAACATGGAAGGCCTGTCTGCAGCCTTGTCTGTTGCAGGTCATACAGGCTCCACATGCAGCTTTGCTCTCTCTGCCGTGGTCCTCGCAGATGTAGCATGTCTGAAAAAACATAAATATTATTATAATCATGAGTGCAATCAATCTGAAGTTGAATGTTTGAAATATATAGTGTGGAAGACCCCACAAACAAATATCTACTGTCCACTGAACTGCACTCTAGGCACACTTGATGTCATTCCTCAGACTCCTCTGTGATTTCTATTATATATACACACAGTATGCTGCTTTAACTAGGGCTGGGCGATATTAATTGAATTATGGCTTCTGAACATCCCTGTGGCCATCTTCCATCTTCATATAGGTTTATATAGGTTTTTAAGTTCATAACCTCATACAGAATAGGTAAAATCCTCCAGTTAGATGGTCCTGAACAAGCCAAGATTAAGATGTGGAGATGTGTTCCGAAGTGCTGACAGGTTGCCACCGCTGGCCTAACTGATTAAAGGATGGGTCAAATGTAGAGGATGTATTTCCCTCACATGGGATTAATAAAGTATACCTTAACTGTAACGGCAATGTTTTCAAGGGTCACCAAAAATCATATTATTTTCTGCCCATCTTGCCTCTAAACCCTGAAGGACTCACAGGACCTGCCATAAAAAAACGTTTCATTTACATTATTCAGTGAATGAAATTCCAATTACAGAGGGTGAGAAGAGAAATAGCTCCTGCATTCCTATCTAACCACATCTGATGAGGAAGATGAGGAAGTTTTTCTTGTCATGGCGACAGATGGGCTCTCCAGTGGTGCTTTGAGCTTAGAGTCTGCTCGCACAAAACTGTTGGCCAGATGTTTGTGTACATGTGCAGCTGGTAGTGTTCAAGTAGCACCACAACATTACAGAAGAAAGAAGCCACTCAAAACAATTACTGCAAAGGGGCTATTTAAAACGTTTCAAGGATAGCAGAAAGGAAAGGAACAAAATGTAAAGGTACAAAAATGTATATTACTTTGGGGTTTACATTCAGCACTCTTTCACTACAACAGTTGCCAATGTTGGTACCAAGACACTAATCAATACTAAAACAAGTCTTGACACTAGATACTGACTTGAACATGTATCTAAGCTGAAAAATAGCATAAAAGGACAAAATTGTACCTTTCCTGAATAGTTGAATGGTACTTGAATGGTGTTGATCCACAATCAAACTAGTGTGAGATTGTTTATGTGCAGATTTTTTAGATCAAAATGCAATAATATGAGTGATATTTTTATCATAAAGATTTATGACAAATAAAATAGTGAAAAAGTTTATATGTTCACAGAATCATATTAAAAAAATGACATGAACAACTCAAGCTTTTGTACTTCTTGCTTAGCGATTCCCTAGTGAGCGCCGAGTGGGTCGGCCGGGTGAGAGGGGGCAAAAGAGGCCTAGCAACAGGTGTGGGACAAAGAAACAGCAGGATTTTTACCTTTCTGCCTCTGCTCAAATTCTTCACACTGAGCGCCATCTCTGGAAATATTTGGACTAAATTAGACTCCATCAGGTCTAACAGGGACCAAACTGAAACTAAAGTAAATTGTACTGGAAACAAAATAAATCATACAAAACAGTAGGATTGCTCCATATAATCAATCCCGATATATTATTTAATAGAAATCACCATTTGAATTGACGCAATTACCAAATCGCAGACGTCGTAATTTTTTGGGTAACAGAATATCCACTAAAACAATCAAATATTTTATCTATTTGGGGGAAAATAGAGTTTATCTTGAAGTTTAAATCATTAAACTAAACAAATTGTGAACTGAATTTTGATTTTAAAACCAAATTTGCAAATATAACAACAATAACAATACTTGTCAGAAAAATCACATTTCGATTTTTTTCTCCCAAAATCCCAAAAACTTGTCTAGGCCTTGCAGGACACCTCAAGCAGGACTAAAGCAAATCTGAAACAATACCACATTAGGACAAAATCTGGACTGAATCAGATCTACCAGGTCTGAACCAGGACACTCTGAATTACATTGAGTACAAAGTGTTACAAGTACAAATACATTTGCCTTGCATTGCCTTGGGAAGTAAGCCACAGCAATCATCATTTAACCAATTTAACTTTACTAAGTGTTGACTCCAAAGTTTAACATTAATGAAAAATCCAAACTTAGCTACAAAAGACCCAATGACACATACAGTATAAGATGTAAGCTCACAGAAATTCCCATAGACAAAACTAGGCTACACAGGGGACTTGTGAGGGGCTTCTCAGGTTTTCACTGTCCATTGTAACGCTGTCTAGGAATGCAGGCGGCAAAGGACTTGGATGAATGGGCCTGGCTGAGAAAAGCTGCATGCAATTTACTGTAGCTGACAGAGTAATATGAAACCACTCCTCACATGTGTACATTTATATGCAGGCACGCTCACACACAGGAGAAGAGTGGCAGCAGCCCTTGCAAATATTGATTTCTTTGCAACACTCCCTGCTTTAAAAGGTGGCTGAATGCAAAGAGGCACTGCTCAGTTTTTGTGCCATTTGTACAGTATAGTATCAGCAATGGGAAAAAGCACATTCAAGAGGGTAGTGAAAGTTTTACAAAATGATTACACATGGTGGGTTTTATATTAATATCATAATGCAGATATAGATGTGTTATGTTACTGATTTTCTCAAGATGTTCCACGGTATGGCTTTAAACTTACCCATCTTGGATTTATGCAATTACAGGTGTTTTTAGTGCTTTGAAAAAAATGGGTTCTTACAGTGAGCAGGGATGCCTCTCCACAGATCTGACCTGTAACTAGACATGGTGGTGACATCACCATGTCTTGCCTATGTGAAGGTGGATAAGTTTAATGTCAAACTGTGGATCATTCTAGGATCATTCTAGCAATAATATCTCCATGGCGACAAGCTGATGGGGTACCCTTCTCCAGAAAAGTTACATGGGGCACCTTTAACATGATAACTTTCATAATTTTCAAGTATTCAGTATAGTATGGGATTTCCATTGGAAATCCCATACTATTTATGGCTTGAACAGACCCACACAGTGCAGGCTCCATTGAAAGTGTCGGTTTCTACAGGACGTGTATTTAAGTTGATAGATATCTTGGCCCTTGTACTACAGCTCTGTGTGAGGTCCCATCATTTTTGAATTACAGCAATTGAAAAGCAGCAACACCCTCTGCCAAACATCGTTCTTGGCCCCAAACCCTCTCTGCATTTAGCTCATCTTTGAACTCATTCTATAAATAATTTGTCAATCCAAAATAAATAATCTAGTTATAAACCAGGACCAAACCAGCTTCGAACCACAATCAACCCAAATCTTAACCAGCGCTAGACCAGGATAAAATCTGGACATAACCAGTACAATATAACAAGGGAATCTGCTTTAATCCAGGTCTATCCTCTCCATCACTTCTTTTTAACTCATATCATTTCAGTGTTTTCTACAGAGACTGTAGTGAGACAGGTACACTGAAGTAACTTTTCTGGAGTGCGGTACACAACCTGCTTCTCTACCTGGAGAAGTTATTGCTTTGTCTAAAATGTCCTCCATGTGGC
Source organism: Periophthalmus magnuspinnatus (assembly GCF_009829125.3). Lineage (NCBI taxonomy): Eukaryota > Metazoa > Chordata > Actinopteri > Gobiiformes > Gobiidae > Periophthalmus > Periophthalmus magnuspinnatus. Next base: position 16,318,653 of record NC_047126.1, read on the forward strand.
TTTTTCATAGAGAGAATTCAGGTCAGATATGTGACACTAATGGTGTGATCATTTTATAATAATAATATTAATAATAACAATAATAATATCCTTTATTTTTTACTTTGGAACTGAACAAGCTCCAAAATGCTTTACATTCAGTCACAACAGAATACCAATGCAATACACGATTTATGGTAAACCAAGGAACTAATGGGAAACACACACACATTCTTACCACTAGCGCAAACTAATTAATGTGGGAATTTCTATAAGACTCATCAATTCAACTTCTTAACTTCAACTTCTCAATTCTTCCCTTCTCTCTCTCTCCCCCCAGAGCGGGCGATGCCTCACTCACCACAGCGCTCTGTGACGGTTCGTACGGGATGTGTAGGAGGAGAGATGAAACACATTGCTGTTGAGGTATTTCCAAAAACACACTGGAGCTGTATTGCATCATGGGTTATTCAAATGCCATTGTGAAGATGGGGGTAAACCACGTGGTCTTTTGTTTTGTTAAGGACTGAAATCTAGATTGTAGTAAATTTGCTGGAATTTACCATTCCAACAGAAATGTCTTTAACTTTATTAGATGAAGTTTAAGCAGACAAGAGTGAAAAGACTGTTGCCCACAAAAGTGGAGAAAAATAATTTTACACTCCTATTTTCAACAAATCTTTTAATCAACTCATTTTGAAGCATTTTGAGAGTTATGATAGACAATATATCCAACATTATATATTATTATTATTATTATTATTATTATTATTATTATTATTATTATTATTATTATTATTATGTGAAATTAATGTCTAAATTGTACCTATTTTATCTACCTTTTCTTTTTTTTTCTATGGCCTACATGGGAGCAAGGGAAGGGGGGGTGGGGGTTATTACCTCTAATCTTGGTTATTAACTAATTAAAATACTGAAATAAAAAGAATATGATGTAATTTATTTCTAATAAATAGAAAAACATTCTAGCTTATGTATATTTAACAAGGTCAATAATCACATGTAAAATTCTGAATGCCGTAAACATTTGAGTTTACTGAGTTTTTTCCCAGCCTTAAGTAAATCATGATTAAACCACAGTTTTGACATTAAAACCTTTCCTCTAAAAATATTGTCCTGCATGCCTTTTAGACTATCAATTATTCAACACCACACAAGACTTTGGATGGTCAGAGGAATTCAGAGTATTTTGAGAGACCCACATTAACTGAGGGAGGACATGATGAATCCACTCAGATAGTTTATAGTGAAAAGAATGGGTCAGGGATCAAACCTGGGCTAGGGCTTACTCACAATTTTGCTGCTTCTTGTTGATCAATTTTTGATTCTGTGTTACATTAACATATTAAAAACTAATATTAATAAACAACACAAACTTTTAAATATTACCTTATAGCACCAAAAAGTCAACCCTAGTCTAACCCTAAATCCCAGTCCCAAGCTGATCATTGACCATAAGAAAATGCTGGATCTTGATCATAATTTGATTACTCGCAAAGCCCTAGATCAAGCCCAAAACCTTCTCCAACATCCATAATGATAGAAAATGTTTAAGCTGTCTATCAGTGTGTAATTACCTTGATGTATCTTTCATGTGGGACGTACTGCAGGATGATGGGCTCCATTGTGAGGACATTGGCAAACTGTACCTCAGGGATGTAGAGAGCACACACCACGTGAGCCCAGCCTAGAATAAAACATAATGGTTAGAAATTACATTCAAATGCTCATGTTTATATTTTAAAACACTTTTGGCACATAGGCTTCAATAACCAGGCAATGAGGCCATTTTAATGATTTGCTTTCTAACCAATATTGCGGCTTGTTCTGCTGGATTAGACCTGCAGCCAAACTATAGGTATAGGTAACTATAACTATATACCAACTATAGGTCTTTTAAAACATAAATCACAAAACATTGTATATTATAATGAAGTCTTCCTCGACAGGTTAACCTTTGACAGTATAAATAATCATTTCAAATTATTTCAATTACGACCACATTGATTTTTTTCAGTAATCACAGCATTCAGGCTGAAAAAAGGTAAAGAGTGGGGAGTGACATTTGCAGAGCCAGTTCTCAAACTTATGAGTAAGCCTGTCATGATAATCACTATATTGACTTATTGTTCAATATATGAAAGTTGAAACAATATATTTTGGGTTCAATATTTATCATGTGTACATGTAAAATTTGTAAAATTGTGGTGACTTTGTGTATTTTTGTTGCAATACAATAAGATTTGACTGTAGAGAGATAAATAAATAACTTCTATAGCTAATTATTACTTCATTCCGGTATGTATATTTTTTTTACAGCTTATGCATTTTGAATGATACTGTCTATTTAAAAACAGTTTACTAGTGTTACAGCCTTCTTTACCCTAAATCTTGATTTCAATTGTGCACAATTGAGTCAATCAACCAGTCTTTTTTATTCAAGACAACTTCTCTGTTGATTTTATATTTGTAAGGTTTTTACTATTAGAAATTCCACAACACTGGGATTATCCTGCTTTATTGTTAAAGTAATTTCAATAATATCGTTTATCACAGTATGTCTCTGTATCAATATGTCGTACTTCAAAATGTGGTAGTGTGACAGGCCTACTTGTGAGATGTTATTGCTCTGCATGTGTATCTCAACCTAGGCCTTCTGACAGTGCTAACTCAACTCAAGGAAGATGTCCCACTGACATGCATGGACATAGGGGCAGTGGCTTGCCCAAGGACAGCTGCATGGATTATCAGGAGTGGGGATTGAGCTGGCAACCTACTTCAGTATGGTGGACAAGAAAGAAGGGAAAGCAAATATACATTTACACTTAAAGGACTCTTATACATTCTTATGCACTCACATTAGCTGAAATGTCTTGCCAAAGGAAAGGTGGCAGTAAGCATTGCCAGTGTCAAGAACTGAAACCAGCAACATACTTTGGGTTCTAAGTACTGCAGCACGAACAGATAGTCAAATGAATGACCAAAATTAAACTAGCATCAATACACTCACACTCTCATGCACTGATGTTGGGTGAAGTGTCTTGCTCAAGGAAAAAATGGCAGTATGCATTTGTAGTAGCAGGGAATGAAGCAGAAACATACTTTGGGTTCTAGGTGCTCAAACGAATGACCAAAAGTAACCTGGCACTTACCCCCACTGTCTGTCCTCTTGAGGGCACCATCTTTGTGGGGGCAGAGCTCACACCTCTGAGGCAGGACAGGACAAGAATCAGCAGGTGTGAATGATTTAAACACAAAGAGCAGCAGAGCCGGGTGGAGACATGTGGAGTTTGGCAGAATACTCACCACTCGTGCCGCCCGCTCCTGTGACTCACACTTCCGACAGAACCAGGGACCGGTGGGCACCTGGACGATGCCGTAGCACGCTGGGACAAACACACAATTATCACATTATTATCTACCTACCTATCTGCCTACATTACTACCTTTTATAGGCATACTGGCATTAGTAATAACATTAAAGACAACAATATCAACTTTTGTATTATATTGGCATTTTCTGAAGTATGAAGGCAGACATAAATGAACTGACCTGCCTGTCATTTGAGTATTTAACAGATTAATGTGTTTTATTCATGGCTGGTTTCAGCGTGTTTATAGGTTTAAATCAACGTTATAATAATAGCAACATTATTAATGACTGTGTTAACTGTCAACTTTTGTATGGTATCACATTTACATTGTCTAAAGAGTAAAGCTGGACATAGATCCATGTAGCTCATCAAGCAGGTCTATAAACCAACAAGTGTCTAAAAGTCAAGGCTTTTCCCAAGAGTACTGTGTTTTTAAATAGCATGTTCTTATTTTAGACGTATAAAATCAACAAAGCAAGTGAATACATGGAAACACAGTGTCCAGAGAGGCCCTGTGTGGTTCAATCACGCCCGTGTAAAGGCAGTGCGTATAAGCCCAAACTAAAGGAGCAGACACATAACCTGAAGTGGCACCGCGGCGCCGCGCAGACGGTGTCACCGGCCCTGAGCCTTCATCATGTGCGCAAAGAGGAAACAACAAACTGCACGCCTCCCCACCCCTCCCACACACGGCACACACAAACACGCACGTACACAGACCTTCACCTGAAGCTGTAGCGGCCAGCCCCCCGCTGGCTCAGCCACAGCTGCCCGGTAAAGACGCACCGGCGGCGGCTACGTTACCTTGGTGAACGGCGACGCTGCAGCCGTGTCCATCACAGTACACCAGCGGATTCTCAGCCCAGCCTCGCTCGTCTGAACACACGCAGCAACCTCCAACCATTTCCCGCATGCTGTTCCCATAAGAAGAACTGGCTTTTCCTCCCGGAACGGCTCGGAGCTGGACTAGGCCAGTCAAGGGGTCGTCCCGCGCTCTGACGACCCTGCGGACATATCGGTGCCCGCGCTACGTGCGCAGTTTTCAAGCCGCCGCTCAAAGACCAAATCTCGGCGTGAGGTTTGTGGTGCTGCTGCTACGTTTTTTCCGTGATGTCCTCCCCGTCCCCATAGAGCCGATGCAGTGCGCATGCTCATATGTGCTTCATTGGGTCGGAATAAAAGTCACATTAAAGATATAGCAAGTTCTTTGTGGTCAAAATCGCCTCCATCAGCGAAGGATTGAGCTAAAACATATTTTTAGATTGTCATTTATCTGAAAGTGAAACTAAACAACCCTTGTGTCATTACTAGTGCCTAATTAAGTCATAAAACATGTGGATTGGTCGTAAAACCGCTGGCTGGTGTACGTCAATCGCTGGACAATTTTGTTACTAAAGCGCCACCTTCAGGATTAACAGAGAACAGCTGGAGAATATTACACAGTGTTTCACCAGCCAGTGTCTGGAAGTGAAAAACATCCTGTACTTTTAGAACACGACCTTTAAAAGTCTTTCTGCTATACAAGTCTTTTCACCAAAAAATCACACTTAACCTATAAACCACTATGATATATGTTATAAGTTATACAGTCGAGACCCAACAAAACTCAAGAGCCAACTTTATTAACTACTTTATGGTGTACATTTGGCATGAACAGACACAGGTCTGTCTCTTTATATACTATGAAGTCACACAGCATAAAATATCTTAAATACATTTTTTCATCATAACCAAGCAGAGTAGCTGTAAAATATGAAGTGTGAGGGGTTGTATGGAACATAAACAAGAGATGTTTATGTCCCCCCTTAAAATATATTGTTCATAAACATTTTAACTTTTATTATATATTTACCAATTTTACAGATTCGTTTAGCATTGTTTGTAGTAAATGAATTAGATAACCTCTTTGGTTTATATGTGGTCGAGTGATCTTGTCAGCAGATGTCACTAGATCATATATAAACTCATTGCTGATCACAGTGGTAGCTTTATGACTGTACTCTGAAGTAAATGAGTAAACTCTGGTCTGGTGGTTTTATGTAGTGGAAATGGGACTTTAGTTACACATAAGAACATATAGAGCTGCATGTACTACATGTCAATAGGTCATATCATCTACAGTACAAGTAGATATGGTTAAAAAGAATAGGAAATCAACAATAGGCTTTATTGTTATGGTTAATATACATTTTTACATTTGACTTCTCAAGGTTTAATATCTGGAACAAGAATTAAAATGTAAATAGTTTCCACAATCAAGTAAAATGATTAAAATATTCCTATGTATTTGTTACAGGAAAAGTATTCTGCAGAATGCGGTATTCTATAAAATGTAGGAAATGAACTTTGCCTCTATAGAATGCCTGAAGGCTTTTAGGCAAATCACAGAAACTCTGGAAAAGTTAAAGTAAACGGTTTGCAATCCTTATTTCACTGATAAATATGCTTGCTCTTATACTGTTACTTGCATGTCTTACCAGTTGTATATGACTTTATGAATATTCTACTTCATGCCACTCACTGCTGTTTCATTCCTCAGTTTTTAGCAGCATTTTTAAGTATTTGATTAACAGTATTAATGGGATAACCAAAGATAGATTATATAAAAAATGATATAGACATAAAAAATAGACCTAGTGGACATAATAGGGCCAACAAAGAAGAACAAGATCTCATGCTGCAAGATTTCGTGTAAGCCTGTGCATTAATGCTGCCCCGTATTAATACGGGGCAGCTCGTGAAAATGATCTTGTGAGATTTTTTTCCTGCATGTTTACATTTGGATTAAATTTCTTGAAGTTTCAGATCACTGTATGAATGCCTAGCCATTCTATACAATGATATCTTTGCCTGCAACATATACACTAAATCAGTATATTAAATTCATTTATTTAATTGTCTTTAAAAGATGTGATTTTCAATTTTATCATGACCTAAATGCATACCAACAAAACAATTTAGAAATCAAATAAGGTGACTGTACAATGTGAAATTTTCCACATATTTCACATTCATTTAAGTTACTGTTCTGTAATTGACTCTATTCATTCAATGCAATTTGTAAATCCACCTCTGCGTGTTATCAAAAACATATTGGGCTCATTTTTATCTTATGACTAATACCTTTTGCCCACATACTTATAGTTCAACTTATAATCATAGCACTATAACCCTCTCTACCTAACATTCTGAGCAGCCTTATAATTGGAAAAGAGAAGCGGTTGCACTTTTGAAAAGGATGACTGAGCCTTTTCATCTGACATATGGACATGAAGTTGTGATAACAGTTTGTCTCACAAGTGTCACTTCTGTTGGGCCTCAGAGACAGAAAAGGGAACTGGCTCTGGTGAAGGTTAGAGATAGTGTGCACTTTACCAGCTGGATGAAGAGCCAGTAACACGCTGCAGTGATCTGACAGCAGCAAACCGTGACCAAGCCCCCACTTTCACATGAAGTTAGGCCAAAGCAAAGAGCAATCCACAAAGCCAGACAAATTAGTAATAGGATGAATAGTGTGGGAGGCTTGAAATGAGTATGTGTAAATTAAGTCAGTTTTCGAAAGACGATTTGGATCTTCTTTTAAATACTCATAGCATCTATCTCTTGCCAGTAGATAGAAATTGGTAAGTGGGAGTGTAGTTACTATTAATTATGATGCAAATGACTACAGAATAATATTACTTTATAGTAACAACTGCTTTCACTATCGGTCATGGTTTATATGTAAATTATAATACTACTGCAGTGTGGCGTAAGGTCATTTCAGAAGGAATGGATGAACTTCTTGCAAAATACACAGTTATTGCATACACATTCCTTATAAATTGATTTATTTACCATTAAAACATTTGATATGACTTGATTACAACTAAAAAATACTGTGATTCTAGTGTCTAGTGATGAAATCATAAACAATATACTGGCATGTACTGACAGTATAGTGAGGAACGAGAACTGCTCGAGCTACAGAGCTGTGTTTGAAGTTGTGAGGTGCACTCCTATGAAAACCACAGATGTGTGACCTTACAGACAATAGGATCTGCAATCTGCAACTTTCAGTTTTTCCACAGAAGCAAAATGATGAGAAACAATATAACGATGTTTTATTATGCAAAAACAACATAACAATAACATATACAAATTAAAATAGTATGTATCCAGTTGACCATGTTCAACAGTCTATTCACATTTCACAAAAACATTTTAAAACCTTCTCCCAATACTCTACCTGTGTTCTTCTCTTTTTGTATAAAGACCAAGTGCTATCCAGTCAGAAACACACCCAACAGTGTAAAAACTGCTACCTCATTTTGTTGAATCTTGAGGCTACTTAGATGAGTAAGGCTGACTCTGCATTACGCATATACTCATGTGTACTTCAGATTATTGTACTTCAGGCCATGTTCTCCGCGGGCTATGTGGGATGTGAACTCGTAACGGTCTCGGCTGCGGTGCCCACACACGTTGCACTCAAAGGGGTCTCGAAAGCCATGGCAGCCCATGTGGATGGTGTACATGACGTAGTCCAGGAAGAGGAGCTTGCAGTGGCCGCAAGGGTACACTGCTCCTCCATCTGCCTCCATTGCTCGTAAGGCCTCGAGGGGGGACAGAGGCACCGGCTGGGCCTGTTGGTAATGCATCATGCTCCTCATAACTTGTCCCAGGAAGGAGAGGCCATTAGGCATGTCACTACTGAACGAGTCCATGCCAACAGAGGGCTGGGAGGTAGGAGGGAGCAGAGGAGGGCCCATCTTGTGGCCGTTGGTTATACCTAGGGGGCTGGGGTCATTTCGAGTTAAAACCAAAGGATAGGGCTGATGGGATAGGGGTGGGTCCCCCTCAGGAGCTGGAAGCTGGGGGGTGGCTTCAGGTGAGCTGGGTGGAGGGTCTTTGATGTTTGAATGGGCCACCTCCTTGTTAAAGCTCAGGTCCAGACAAACTCCACTGTCACCTACATCCACCATAAAATGAGACAAAGTCATTTCTGAATCTGAGGGAAGTATCACTTAGACACAAAGGACACATGCAAATAGGAGCTACAGAGGTGCGTGGTTAGAAATGCAATAGATTAAGTAAAGCACAGGTTAGCTGTGAGCTGTTAGCTGTGAGTGTGGAGCCCTGCAGAGTTGAGCAGGACAGAGGCAGCAGCTGCACAGACACCTGCTCACGTTTCTGTGTCTACTCTCAGGGCTTGTGGTCACAGACATGACTTCTCTTTCCCTTGTGGTTGTCATATTGAAAAAGTGCATATAATTTGTGAACTTGGTGGAAATGTAGAAGCACTAGTACTTTTGTGTTCATCAGCAGCTTCACTTCATTGTGAAACTACAACCAAAATTGTGTAAAGACCCCATCAGAAAGGTGAGAACCACCCAGTGTGCCAAAGTGTGAAATATAATGTAACATGCATCACTAAAACTACAAGAAACAGCATGCTGGGATAATTACTACATTCCACAAAAACATATTTACCAATACCCACCTATGACACACATTTAGGCCCGTGCTGACCACATGGTGTAGAGATTAGGCACATGTTAAATCCTGTTTGAGAAGAAGTGGCGGGCAACAGAACAGACATACAAATGCTCAGCTCAGACACACATATTCACTTATAATATTGCAGACTGAAGCACAGTATTCTACAATACAGTTCATACAGCACACAGCAATAAAGACTAGGAAAAGCCAAGAACATGTATATATTTATCTCTGTTAAATACAGCATTCTTACCAGTAAACTTCTGTGGCATTGAACTTTTCCTTTTAGCCACATTGCTGGCAAGCCTGTCCAGCAACAGTGCACGCTCAGAGCCCATCTGATTCCTTGATGCGGGACTGTCCTCTGTATAAAACAAAATCACAAATCTTATTTTAAAGGTAGCAACTGCAAGATAGCAGCTTTAACTATTGAAAAGCACACATCATCCCACTATAGGGTGTTAGTGTGGACTTGCCTTTGAGTAAAATAAGGGAGGAAGCAGATATTAATTTCAGATGCAGCGCTAAATTGACCTCACTTCCTGCTTCTTCTGACTTCACTAAACCAGGAAAGGCGCCGCAGGCTGAGGATGTACTTCCTCACCACATCGACACAGCGAAGTATAACCTATGATACCAGGCAACCACAGGACTAGAACCTTGCCTATATTTCGTAACAACTGGCTTGACGATTGGTAAGAGCCTTTTAGGGGTGGTTAGAGAGATAAAGGCTCTGTGTGTTTGCCCTGTAGGCAGATATAGCTTCGCCTTTGCTGCCTCACCACCAGCAGCGGTCTTCATTGTGTTGTTCCTCATCACCACAGAAGCTACAACCCATTTAGCGCTAATGACGGGGTAACGGCTATGAGCTCGTTCAGATAATGAGGCCATAAAACTAGATGGGTTTGCATACTGCTGTGCGTGTACCCGTCCAACAGCTTTAGTCTGATCAATGACACTAATAAGAATTTGGCAGTCTCATGCAGGATTCACCAAACAAATGGGCAACTAGCTATTTATAAAGGATGGCCAAATGGGCAAAATGCCATTGTGTAGATACAGTAAAAAACATACCGTATTTTTCATTTCCTAGGTTGCTGGCTTCACTGTCCACTGTGAATTTTATATCTTTATATTAAATTTCAGTCAATAAAATTCATTGCAGTGACTGCTGATAGCTTGGAATGAGCTATACAAATAAAATAACATTATATTTGTAAGTTGAATTCAGGCATAATAACTCCACCTTAATTGTCCTTAATGAAGCATGAACAAAGACTTTATTTAGAAACATTCAGGCTTAGTAACAACTTAAAGGGCCCATATTACATTATTTTCTGATCTATGTTATAATGTTGTTTCCTCATCAAAAACATTTCCAGAGTTGTGTTTTGTTTAATTCACACGCGTTTAACACACAAACCCTGCATATTTAGGTTCTTCTCTCACACAGATATCACTCTGCTGCATGTAGCCTGCATTTGGTAGTACAGGAGGTGCTCCACTGTGTTTTTAAACTCTATAGACCTTCACTGCTGTTAACTTGAAAACTACAGCTTCATGACATCACAAGGTGGAACAGAGCATTTTGAGCTTTGGAGATGTAGACAGCCCAATAACTCAAGGATTACTCAAACATGTGTGAATGAAACAAAACACAACTCCAGGCATGTTTTTGATGAGGTATCATGACTTAATGCTGGCAAGAATCATTTAAAATCTCATAATGAATTAATTAATTAATTAATAAGTCTTTGTTCAAACTTTATTGAGGCTAATTTAAGTGTAGTTATTATAAAGTTACTACATGGCGGTCTCTTTTTTTCTCTTTTGAAATGAACTGGAATCAATAAATAATAAAATAACAATTCACAATGGTAATTAACAGTTGGTAGCTATAAATTTGGATATGTTGGATAAATTAGGTATGTTACAATGTTGATAAATCTAGCAGAATCAGCAGTATCTTACCTTTGTCGTTGTTGACTTTGTTTTGGATGTACAGGTGGCATCGGTCTCTGTGCTCTTCCAGGGAGCTCCTCTGCTTGTAACTCCGACTGCAGTGGTTACACTTGAACGGTTTCTCCACTGTGAAATTCATTAAACAAAATTATTCATACAAGTACAGCAACATTACCCCAACATCTTTATAGCACAGGATTTCACATAAAACTACACAAGGACTGAAACTTTATGAGTAAGTTTCCCAGAGGTGAATGAGTTAACATTTATGATGCTGTTACTGGAAGTTTAAAAGGATATTACATGTGATTAAAAATGAGTTACCAGAACAAAAACCAAAACCAACACAAAGCAATTCTGTCATCTCAAACTTTCCCACAAGAAAATTCAAAGAACTTTCTTTAAAAGGCATTACCCTCAGGTACAACTATAAACAGAAACAGAGGGCAAATGGGGATTCACGTAGGACTAAACCTAAACCATAGTGTAAAGCAGCATATAACCAACATTAATTTAGGACTAAACTAGTTATTATCTATAACTCAAACATGGACTAAACTAGCACTAAATATTGGGTTGAACCGCGTCTAAACCAAAACTTTAAACTTTGTAAACCATGCCTAAACTGTTAATTCAATATAGCCCAGGCATAAAATAGGCACTAGTATAACCTTATTCAGATTAAATCATGGTCTAGTCTTAAAATAGGATTAAAACTGCCACTTTTTTCTTTTCATATTCAAGATTATCTCATACATTTTCAAAAAAAAAAAATAAAACAGCACAATAGTAGTATATTTGACTGGTGCATGTATACAAATATGAGAGATTTGTTGTGGTACCAGAGTGAGTGCGCAGGTGTCCGCTCAGCGCATCCCGACGGCGGCAGGCGTAGCTGCACATGGGACATTTAAAGGGCTTCTCTCCTGAGTGCAGCTTTATGTGGCGCAACAGATTCCCCTTCTGTGTGAACGAGGCTCCGCACTGAGGGCAGTGGAAGGGACGCTCTCCTAATACACAACCACAGTCACCATCAACAGGGTTTGTCTTATGTGTCTTAACAAATACATTTAAAGGTGCACTATTGATACTTTGCAGTAACATCATGACAGGGGGAACAGTATGGATGTCTATAGGGGAATGTTCAGCTGTTACCACGGTGACACAATTCACACATTTGCAAACAGAAGCTGAAAAGTTTTTAGTATAGATTGTCTGGAAACTCAAGAAAAGTAGTAAAGTACTGTAATTAAGTAAAGTACACATACCTAAAATATGTACTTAGGTAAAGTTTTAAGTATTAAAGTTATTTTTTATTTTTAAATCACTACATTTGAGAGGAGGTATCTGTACTTTTTACTATACTACATTTTTTAACAGGACTGAAAATTAAAAGTATTTTTTATGAGTGTTTGAGATCTGCTGAAAAGGTTGGATGGATTATTTTTTATCAAGTTAATAATTTGAGCAAACAAAAATATACAAAAAACAACTAGAAAATCAATTGTTTCAAATCTTTGTTAAAATCATTACATTGGAACTTTATTAGACCTCAAAGTCTATGTGAATTACTTTTACCTTTTACTCTTTAAGTGCATTTTTAAGGAGTTTTAAGTAATTAAATATTTTACTTAAGCAGATTTCTTGCTCCAGTATCTCTACTTTTACCTAAATAAATGCTAATGCTAACTAGCTTGACATTGTTATTTGAGAAAGACTTTAAATCTGATCAGCTCTTTTAGCTCAGATTAAAGCCTATTTTGAGTAACAGAACTTCAAACAGAGCAGTGCCTCTCCAATGAATGTTGATGACATCAGCTGAAAGGCACCAATTTGTGGATTCATCAACATCAAAAAGCGATTTGTAATGTTTGTCCTTTTTTCTCTATGTGCAAATGGTTAAAAAGCAGAAAAGTCCGCCTTCAGATGGAACTTATGACTTAAATTTTAACATGGGAAGTAAACACGTAGCTTGTTACTTGTGTGGTTTGTACAATGACAACATAGTTTCTAAGTTTCTGATAAGCATCAAGGCATCTCCAGTTCTGTTTTTGAGTGAAGTGCTGGAAAGAGTAGGCCTGAAGAATGTGTAATTGTAGCTATAGTTCAGAGATACAACAAGAATTTACATAAGCAGAAAAAACTACCCACTTATCAAGCTTCATTTACAATCACACTTTTTCCCACAGTCACTTATAATTCCCATATTACCATATACAAAATGATAAAATGTGAATTCTGTAAAATCTACATTTACTCACTGTCAATGTGTTGTAAGTGTATCTTTATTTACATATATATGCAACTTCCCTTTTTTTCCCCGTAAGCTGCCATGTTTGTTTTGACACAAATGGACCATGCATTTCTCGGACTGGTTAATCCGCCTGTCAATCACACCCAACTGAAACCAGGGAGACAGGATATGGCTCCAGACCCAGACGTCTTTGTAGAGTTTTGTCAAAGTATTGATCAAGGTCTTGGTCAGGTAATTTATTCATCTTATAGACAGATTAACAATCTTTCTGTTTATGTCAGTTCTGTGATATTTTTTACTAAGAGTGCAGTCACTTCTTCGCAGATCTGGCCTGCAACTTGCTCTGGTGGTGTCACCTGTTAAACTAGGTAAATTTAGTAACACTTTAAAATAACTACAGCGAAATAAGTCTTAATAAAGCCTGAACAATTACTTAATACATAATGAACAAATAGTGTATTATTCAGTAGGAGTTGGGTTAGGGGCTCTAGAAAAGTTACATAATATCAAGGAGTACAGATGGAAATGAGCTTTTTGCTAAATCTGGTGCAGCCATCTTTTTAATGTATCTGCATACTGTCCTTCAAATAAATAAATAAAATAAAATAATAAATAAATAAGCCTTTAATGTGTTTATCAGAGTTGCTGTCTACATTTGAAACAGCATGCATCAGTGTATTGTGCGGTGTTTGATTGCACAACTCTCTCTCTCTCTCTTTGGTGTTTGAGGTGTTTAGAATTTTGTGTTCCTGTGCGTTACCCGTGTGGCTTCTCTTGTGCACCAGCAGCACGTTGATGCTGACGCAGGACAGGCCACAGATGTCACAGTTCAGTTTGCCCTGAGATGAAGCGTGTTGTGGGGGCAGCTCTCCGGACACGTACCCTCCCTCGGAGTCAGCAGGAGTGTGGGCGTCAGTAAGACCAATGTTGTCATAACGTTTTAAGTAGTCCGCCAGAGACAAGTCCTGTGGTTCGCTCAGGGTATCTTCATCCTCCTCCTCTTCAGTTTTCTCCTGATCAAAGCCCTCCTCCATCCTGTCCTCGCTGCCCCTGTCCCGCTCCTCCTTTGGGACAATGTCATCGTCTTTCTCTGCCTTTATGGAAGGCTCTGTATCTTCCATTTTGTCTAACTCCTGCTTTATGTTGCCTAAATAAGAACAAAAACAAAAAAAAACAAAAAAGCTATGATAAGAATACAGGTGGGAGAAAAATATTGCATTAGTTGTTCTATATCATGAAATTAAATATCAAGTGATTCAAGATCAAATGTAATAAAAAGTGTTTTTGCTGTGGTTAATGGCCCATGCATGTTTTGTGTGATATTTAAACAGACATTTACAGGCTCATTTTAGCACCATCAGAACGCTGAATATTGTTATAAAAATACTGAGATATTCATTTTTGTGAATATCGCTTATAGACAGGAATATGTTTTATTAATTCTACAAAAAAAGTCTGGATAGCTTCCACCAAATTTTTTTATGAAACCCTATACATCTTTTAAACCCATTAACAGGTCCCTATGAGTTGGGCCTACTCCAGACAATGGATGCAATGTGTATTTAAGCATTTTGTAAAGTCTCTTCTTAGTGCTCTTAAAAAATTTAGTTTTTGTAATAAGTACTGATGAATATAAGCTTTTTAATTAATTTGGGTCAATTTAGCTATAGTGTACAATGTCTTACTGACACACAAGGAAAAATGTAAAAAAAATATTACAAGAATCCCTTAGCAAATAGTAACACACTTGCCTGATGCAGCACACAACAACATTAAGCCATGCTTTTAACGGGGATCAAACCAACTTTCAGGTAAGCAAATGCCACAATGACACATCCTTTCTCACCTAACTATAAACTAACTAACTACCTGAGTGAGAATAGCAGCAAATTTGAGGTGCAGTAAAAATCTAAGTTCCTTTTAGCAACATCTACAACCTGTGCCTAATCTGTCTTCATCATGTTTTATGTTTATATTCATCTCTAAATATAGTGCAAACCAAAGTAAAAGCTGAGGCAACTTGTGCTTTTGCATGTATATTTTGTTTGATAGTCTGATATCAGTGCTAGCATATTTCCAGGCTAAACTGAGATGCATTTGGGCCAGTCTATAATGTCACATACAGATTCTGAGATGTGGGCTGCAGATAATGGCAAGGCATTTCCTCTGAAGACACAGAAAGTAGAACCAGGACAAGAGGCGCCCCATGCACACACCAAAGTTTTTTCAAAACTGCTTCAGTGTTGTTTTTGGATTGATATGACATGCAGTAAATTATTGTATCATTTAAAGCTCCAAAGTAAAATTCCACCAAAAATGTGATTATTCATAAAACCTTTAATAATGCATTCTTACTGTGAGTGGGTTTGCTACAGATCTGACCTGAAACTTGGTCTTGAGTGCCCACCACTAAATATCTTATGGGCTATCGCTTTTATATTGTGTTGCTGATTGTTTGAAGTCAAATCAACATTTTGGTAATATTTAATTGAATTCTGATTAAGTGGTTAGATAAACATGATTGGATAATGGACAAAGTCTGACAGTTAGTTGAGTAATCCTTGTTGGAATAATTAAATAACAACTTTAGAGTAAAAATGTCACATTCATGTCTTTTTTCTCATGGACATTGGATTCCAGTCCCATATAAGAGAAAATACACTAGAAAAAAACACTAATGTATAAACAAAACCATGTCATTGCAGCAGCTGCAGCCCCTTTGGTAAGTGTCAACCAAGGCCTGTGCATCTGCCTCTATCCAGACACGCTGTGGTCTGAGCGGTGTGACTGAAGAGCACAGTGTGTGGAGGAAAACGCTGTGAGGTGCTATGGAAAGTTTCCACGCACAGGAGCGAGAGAGAGGACAGATATAGAGTCCAGAATATTAGAGTTCAACCACAGGCTGTTCAGACAGAAGTGCAGTGGGGGAGATGGCAGGTAGAAATAAACCTGTGAGATGCAGATTATATGTTTTAGACTATGTAACTTTTCCTCTAAAGTGGCAAACATGAATAATTAATTGTAGTTTCTTAGCATAGTAATTTTTTGTCTTAAAGTTGACATAACTTTAATTGATTGTGTGTTTCTCAAAACTGTCTGAACTGTGGTACAGGTATAACCAGCACCTCATTATACCTAGAGCCTCTGCAGTTCTAGTATGTCTATGTTCTCCTTGGTCATCCATTCAGAAATATATTGTGTAGTCCATTGTGGGGTCCTAGATTAGACCTTGTAAACTCCTGTTATAAATAGACAGGTGGAAAATATGTGTGAATTTTTATGTGTGAAGAACCACTAAGTGTACAGAGTCAATTCAGAACTGAACCGCAAACCGCCTTTGGCTGCACTGCATTATTTCAAAACTTATACACTAAGGGCATATGATGTGATTCAATATAAATGATGCATATACAAAGACTAAAACTTTAAGAAATATTACCAAATGTGTTTAGTTAACTGTATATTCCAAAATGAAACCCTAATTGATGAGTACTTTACCTCCTGAGAACAAGCATCTTGTGAAATCAACATTATTGTACATACCTCTAATATAATGTAAGGTAGACAGTGTATTGACAGCAAATCAGAAAAAAAATCTCAAAAACTGTTGTGCTTTAAGTTGGTGGTTGCCAGATGGTGGAGAAGACCCAAAAGTAGGTTGCTTTGGGGTAACAGGAACTTTAATATTTCAAAATATGTTAGCTATAAAGGATGTGGTTAAAAAAGAGAGAAATCTATGTAAAATAGTTGTTTATGCCAAACGTTTGATAATACCCTCAAGTCATTTGATTTAGCTCTAGTATGTACTGTAAGTTGTAAGCATGTATGTATGTATGTATTTATGTATGTATGTATGCATGTATGTATGTATGTATATTAAAAAAAATAAAATATATGTATGTATGTATATATGCATGTGTGTATATATATATATATATATATATATATATATATATATATATATATATATATATATATATATATATATATGTTCTTACCAACAGGATCCGGTTTCTCCTCTTCATTCTCGACTTTCATGTCTGCCTTCATGTCTGCACCCTCATCACAGGTTTCTATAAAGTAGCAAAGATTACAGTCCTTTAAAAATGTAGATGCAAAACATAAAACATACTACCATTCTGTATTCTGTGCTCAGTTTCTACAATGTTGGTGAATGAAATCTATTATGAATTATAGTATTGTTTGGTTGGTTTTAACTGTGGACATTGACTTACCCATCCCATCTTCCTCTTGGGGGTTAACTTCATGCTTGTCTGTATTCATTATAGAGATTGTCTAAAAGAAGATAAATTACAATATTATCTGAAGTATTTAGCAGCATAAGTATTTTTCTTAATGTATTATATAACTAAGTAAGAACAAAACTAAGAGACCGACAATAAGAAAAGGTGGGATTGTGGTTGTGCTTTTTGACACACAACTTAGTATAATGTCCTTTACCCTATTTCTGTAAAGATCTGTCTGCAAAAAGCATGCCTACAAATACACACAACCCATTGCAGACTACACTGTTCCTGTTAAGACCAGATATAGAAATGTGTTTTTAAAGTAGAAGCCCATGGTTAGCTGCTCGACCTTGTCTCTACATTTAGCGGAGTGAGAAAAAAATGCTATTCACCGCTCTTGCATTTCCTGCCACCTCTGAAGATAGGAGAGAAAAGAGCTTCATATGCTAACAGCTATTCACATCTCCAACGCTAAAACTTACAGGCAAAGTTTAATGAAACAATAATGAAAACATATGAACATGTTATGTGCAATTTGTGTCAATGGATAAAGATAACATCAGCCAAATTGTATTCACATAAATTATATAGATATAGATATTTAATTTACAGTTATTGAAGTTAGAAATGTACAATAATTCTACATATAGAGACAACAAATAATTCTAAGGCTATGTCAGATTGTGAAAACTTTAAGCTATATTGCATGGACCAATGGAATTAGTAAGAAAATCCACTCCCACAAAATCTTAAACAGACTTAATTAATGTAACTTTATATGTTATTTGTACTAACATGTAATAGTATCATATCATGAACTATAATATAACTGTGGAATTTTCAACTTTTAAAATTTTACCTTCACAGGTGAGCAGGTGTCTGTATAAGTCGATATAGATTCCTCGCTCCTCGAATGGACGTGATCTGAATATGGAATAAAAGAAACATCACTCAGTTGAATTTTGGAGAAATCCCTTAAAGGAACAGGAACTGGTTTAGAACAAGGTGGAGCAACAACAGTTAACACTTTACAATACAACTGCATGGTACTCTGTATACTATTTTGTTTCATAGTTTTTTTTTTATAACTTTCTGAAAACATTGCAATGAAAAGTTAGAAACTGTGTATTCAATGTAAAACAAGTAATTAGATGCATAGTTTCATATAAATGTTTTACATGATGCTGATCTGTTAGAGTTGCAGAAGGAGCTACACCTCCATCTTGTGGCTGAACATGAACTTGTCTGAAGTACGAAATATTTCTTATCATGTAAATGTTTTGAATTGCCTTTGCAAACATTAGTGCTATGTACTACTACCACTATAATGGCTACACAACTCTTACTAAATAACAATGGATTTCAGTATGATGAAAAATCAACCGTTCAATTAACTAGACTAAGTATTATATCATTTGAATGGTGAAAAGTCCTCAAAATGTCACTTATATCACAAAGCTGAAGCCCATATTACCATCACCACTAATATATCTACTGTAAATGTGTCACTTTGCCAAGCTATTACTATAAATAACAATTTACAGAAAAAGTAAACTGTCCATTTCTACAAACTACTTTCCACCAGTTTAAATACTGTACATATTTGTTTCATTTACAGATTTTCAACATTTACTCAAGTCATTTGAGTTTATTTTAAACAAAGTTCACTAGAGTGATTGTATGTAACAATTATTCTTCATTGCTTACCTTCACCTTAGATTTGTCATATTTTGACTAAGTTTTTTTTAATAGTATCTCTGTATATCAGAGGTGCCCATAATTTTTGTAACGAGAGCTACATCTCAAAACATATTTGAAGCAGAGGGCCACAGGCCAGTGATCAATGCGTTGCGGTGCTTTATACACAGCTTTGACAGAGCCGCTGTGTATTAATAAGGTTTAAAACACATACATTTTAGGTCTGTATCACTGCAATGTGATGTTTGAGGTTATAGTGGTAGTTTAAGTTTATGTAAAAAGTACTGCTTATGATCAAATGGGCCGGTTCAGCAGAAGGCCTGATGACCAATAAAAACTGGTCTGAGGCCCGCAAGCCATAGGTTGGACACCTCTGCTGTATATATTAAGAGTCTTTTCATTGCAGATGATGATTTTGTAACTCAAAATACCTTGTAAAAACTTACTCACATTCTTACTGTGAGCGTGTTCTCCTCTCCACAGATCTGACCTGTAACTTAACCTGGTAGCGACACCTTCTTGTTTCCATGGAGATAGATATGTTTAAAGCCATACTATGGAACATTATAATCAAAGCAATATTGTCTCCATGGAGACAAGCGAGCGGTGTACATATTTGGATAACCAAATGTAGTTATTTTATATATGAATGTACCATCTTTAACTAACATGCTTTACTATAACCACTGAACCAGCAAAACAAGCTCATTATCAAACCAATGTAAAACTCTACATTATTACCCCTTGTTAACCCTGGAGTGATCCCCTCTGAGTCCCCTGCAGAGCCCCCCTCTGCCCCAAAAACACACTCACACAGACGGAGACACCTCATAAAGTTCACCAATAAACTACTCCGCTCCAGCCCCCAAAACAGTGGGCTGTCCACTAACTACCACAAATCCTGTACACTCACTCTACAGTCTCATTAAGGCCATTTACCGAAAACTGCCTGGATATAAGTCAATGTTTTCTGGTAGAGCTGTCACAAAAAATACTATGTTCACTTATATATTGTATGTACTTTTGTTTATAATTGCAGTAACTTTTGTCATTTTTTTGTAATTTACGTTAACAGGAGATCTTTAGGGAGTCAAATTATGAATGGTACACTATGTAACTTTTATGGTGGAAGGTTTGCCACCTGCTTGTTATTCCTTGCCTAGAATGTTAAATAGTATGGTATCAAACTAGGACAGATTACATGTCAGATCAGCGGAGAGGTGACCCCGTGCAAAGTTTTACAAAGTAATTTTTAGTAATCAAAATATCTGTAAATTGAATAATTGCAAAATATGTATGTTTAAAGCCATACTGTAGAACATTCTATACAAAGCAAAAGCATCTCCATTAGGCCTGTAATTACTATATCAATTTATAGTTCAATATGTGAACCTTGGACCAGTATATTTCGGGGATCAAGGTTTATTGTGTATACAGTTTCTGTGCAAAAGTGGGCCATTTTTATGTAATAACGTAGATTTGAGCTGTGGCCAATTATTTTGTAATTCTGCTATTTAAGTATTACAGCTCAGGCAGTTTAATGATACAGTATATTTAAAAATTAGTTTACTGGGATTACCCTGCTTCATGTCAATGGCATAAAGTAGTTTCATTATTATCGTATATCACAATATTTCTCTGTAACAATATATCATGCTTCAAAATGTGTGACCGGCCTGATCTCCATGGACGGGTGGCAGGCCTTCCACCAGAAAATGTAATGTACATAGCGCATCTTTAACACATCCATGTCTCAATATAGTTAAACATAAAAAGTGTTTTTGTGGTATTTACTTATTGCAGGTTTTTAGTTAAGGAATTAATGACCATCTGCCTTATTCCTACACATTTTTGTCCATAATCTTATATATACTGTGAAAAAGGCTTATGAAACACTTAAGGATGATTAAATTTCCCACAGGAGGTCATTATCAGCACAGTCCAAGTTTGAAGCAATAGGCAGGTCTAAAGAGTTTGTGGTGATTTATGTTCACAAATGCAGCCACTGCAGACATGCCACAACAAGTCAACAACAAGGAACATTTGGTTGGATGTTGCAACTTGACAAAACAGATCATTGTTTTGAAAACCTACCTCACAGTTAAGTACTTGAAAAGTGTTTTTAGTACTCCTGCCTCCTTCATCAAACTTGATCTAAAATAGAAAATAAACCTCATTGGTTCTCAAATGTGTACCACCAAATATCCCCTTAAAAAAAACAGAATGGATTACCAAGAACAACCAAATCTGAATTTGTTTTAAAACATGACTAAATCAGGTCTACACTAGGACTAAACCAACCTTAAATGGGATATAGCAACTATAAATGAGGGTAGAAAGAAGGATGACATAAAACATATAAAATATTAAGTTAATGACTTTCCAAGCAACTGCAAATATGAATAAGGTTTTTCACTGGCCAAGGTCGGGTCAAAAATAAGACCACAACTGCTAGAGGAACCCATACCACAGGTTGAGAAACACTGGTTTAGTACATAATACAACGATTGAAACCTCATTGAAATCTCATCCTTTTTTTTTTATAAATCATTAAAATGTTTTGTTTTCTTACTTCATTTGCTGATCCATGGAAGACCTAACTGTGGGTGCTGTGTCATTACCTCGCATTGTTGCACCCACCTGTGCGAACAACCAGCCCCCCCCCCTCTTACCTCTCTCTCTCTCAATTTCTCTCTCCTGGCTTCGGCCCATGATCCGCCTATGGCAACCGGCCATCAGCTTCAAGAAGAAAGAAGAAAGCCTGAGAGAGAGAGAAAGCACCCTCACAAAAGCATTACAATGCATGCTGGGTTTCCATGGCAAAGTGCAGGCAAAGGAACAGAGGAGAGAGAGCCCAATAAAAGCTTATGATTTGGGACTCTGAAGGCCGGGGCGGAGGTCTTAGCACAGGCAGAACAAAGTAGAGCAAGGATTTACACAGTCTTTCATGATCTCAAGTGTGCACACATATTAAAATCTGCAGAAAAAAATACTATACAGCTATTCTTTTTAGAGGCTATTTAGGAGGTAGAGAGTTAAGGAAGAAGGGGGGTATACTCACCATCCATTTCCCTTTTATAGCTGCATGCTCATGGTAGTTGTGAGAGAAGAGAAGAGAAGAGAGAAAGAGAAAGGAAGAGGGAGAGAGAGAAAGTAAGGAATATATAGAGACAGAGCACGAGAGGAAAAGAGAGAAAGATACAGAGAGAGGGAAGGACAGAAAAAGAGAGAGAAAGACAGAGAGACAAAGAAAAATAAAGAAAGCGACAGAGAGAAAGAAAAAGGCAGAGGAGCTATCTGAGAGACAATGTAATGAGAATAGGTGGTGGGGGGATGTGGTTTTTAAAAGGGGTTGATCACTTGACGAGGTTTTTGCCCCCGCAGGCAATTACAGTACATGTGTGAGCCAGTTGGACTTGATTAAAGGAGGAGGAATTTTGTTGTTGCTAATGACATGCTATTTTTCCAGAATTAATCTGAAAGCTTAGAGCAATCATTAAAAAGACATCTGAGGTTTGAAAAAATAATAAAATTCATGGTTAGATGGTTATGCATGTGAACAAGTGTTTTTTTCTCTTACAGCAGTGAGACAGAAGAGAGGTAGAGGGAATAGACTGCCTCTGCTCTCTCACTTCATACAAAAGGGGTGTGTCCTTAGACCAGTATAAAGTCCAAGCAGAGTCACTCACATTGAGCCAGTCCTTTGCTCTGCACAGACCAGCAAGATAACTCACCCACAGCTATTGCAACATTAACAACTGGACTTTGATTTCTGCAAAAAGCTGACTTCTAAAGCAAGACTAGCCTGTGCATGCCGGATAGGATAACCACTCTGCAACTGCCCATGACAAGATTAAAGAAGCTGGTGTCACCTGTACTCACCAGCGAAGTCTGACCAAGCGTCGGGTTCAATTTCAATTGTGAAACTGAATCAGAGGAGCAAAAGTGGCAGCACAGCTGTGGCATTGTGTCCCTGTAATTGAGACCTTCAGAAAATATCAGAGACAAAGCAGTGCTCTTTTAAACTGTATTTTAATCGTTTTTGGTGCAAGAATCAGTGACTATTGAAGAAGGAGGAAAAGAAGATCTACTTCACCTTATCTTAAGCTTGAGCGCAGGTGAGGGGCTGCCATGACGCGTGGAGCTCCGTCCTGCTGGAGCTTAGGGACACTTTGGTTTGCGCTGTCCCTTGCCGCTCTGGGTTTTTCGGACCAGGCTATACGCTGTCCCATCTGCACAGAGGAGAAGCTAGCCACCTGTCGCCTGCCAGACGGGTGCGAGGAGACAGTGAGGGAGCCTGGGTGCGGGTGCTGCCCCACCTGTGCCCTGCCCAAAGGGGCGCATTGCGGGGTGTACTCTCCCCGGTGTGGCACAGGGCTCCGCTGTTACCCACCCCGAGGAGTGGAGAGACCGCTGCACTTGCTCATGCACGGTCAGGGGGTGTGCACGGACGAAAGGGAGTTGGAGGACAACTCAGGTGAGACACATTCAGATAATAAATAGTTTAGTTGTATTAGAGACTTGAAGTTCATATACTGGGTTTTTATGTTTTTCTAATAATTACTTAATTTGGTTGGAACATAACTGTTCAATGTTTCCTATTTTTCACCGGTCAAGTGGTTGTTTTTGAAGGAAAGTTTGAAAAAAAAAACCAAAAAAAAACCAAACGTTTAAATTACATTACATAGTGGCGTGTTATATTGATGCATAGAGGTACTACATCCAAATAGAACAAAATGACATCCTTACAAGTCAGGTGAAAGTTATGGGCAAGGAACAAATTTCTCTGGCAGTCTAAACTTTCACCTACCAATATTAATATGATGCCATATATTTCATATATTTTTGTTAATCAAATAGTAACTATTGTACAAATGAGACAAGCTTTGGCCATTGTTTACCGTATAGGTAACAGTTATGGAATCACCCCTACCCATGGTGCTGGCCTTTTCCAACCAGGAAGTCAAATTATAAACCTCACCAAAATTGTCAAAGTAGGAAAAGTTTTAATGAAATTGTTGGTGTAACCTGTCATGTGTACTTTAGATTACCATCACGACATGCTTCAGTTTATTATGTGGATTAAACAGTTACAAAATACAAGTATGTGTTTTGCTATTCTCAATTGTCTTAATAGACAGTCATTGTTTGTACACTATCTATGAACCCTTGGTTAGAAAATGCCCTTCTTATATGTTTGGCTTGTTCAAAATTTACCCAATTTGAAAACATCTAAAATATTTCAGTGAGGTAAATTTGTATTCAAGCTGTATTTGTAATTCAGAATCCAATTATTATGCTATTTAAAACACCATCATAATCAAAACATTGGGTGCAGGCATGATGAGGCTAAGTAGAGCTATTAAAAGTATATTTACAATGAAAATAACTCCAAAACAAACAAACAAACAAACTACATATCCACATCTCTGCTCTCAGCTGTTTTTCCTGCCTTTACTCTATATGGCTTTTACCTGCAGCACTTAGGGGTCAAAGTTCAGGGGGTGTGACAATGTCTTGCTTGTTTACCCTAATCACAGCTTAGCTCCTAAACAGAGCGTGAACACACTCCAGCCCCTATAATGGTAGGTCAGCTCTGAGCCTTATAACCACTATGAGAGGGGGCCATGTAAAACAGTACTGGCTTTGCCGACAGCTGTGGACGCCCTTGTATTTTAATATGTAATGAAACTTTATGAGTGTATACATTTTAATAACGAGTGTGTATTTGGTTAATAACCCCTTTGAACTTTATGTGCAGGTAGAGGCATTGTGGTAGAAGTATGAGGTTGTGTGTGTGTGTTGGTAATGGGAGAGGGTAATAAAAGCTGCCCTATGAAATGGCTGTAATGGAGTGTGGCCAGTCTGGGGCTATTAGAGCTCTCTGCAATCAGTAATTCACTTGTGCTCCTTCACCAACGCTGTGTTACTCCCTCTCCCTTCTCCTCTTTTTCTTTCTCTTCCTCCCTTTTTCTCCACTCTTCTTTTTCTCATTCCTCTCTCCCCCTCTGTCTCTTTCTCCCTCTCTTAGCTGTTACTGCACATGTCCAACTCATAATCCCATGTCATATCTTCATTATCGACTCTATTCAAGGCCAGTTCTGCATTACAAAATTCCTCTTCTTGCAAAGGTTTCTATATTTTCCACTGTGGAGTGTCTCATCTGAATTTAATGAAGTTGCAGAACTTCACTGAAGCCAGTATAATCTTTGACCACAGGCTGGTTGTCAATACAGTCGATTGTTCAGGTTTCGACAGAACCACCATACTTGTAATAAGGCTTGAATCACCAATTTCTGTTTTTGAGGTTATAGTTGTACAAACACATACATTTTGCTGTAAAAGTTATTGCTTATGATCAGGTGGGCCAGTTTAGCAGAAGGCCTGAGGGCTAATAAAAATTGGTCTAAGGGCTATAGTTTGGACACCTGGGTCTATAGTCTATGACCTTTAAAGGTGCACTATGTAACTATGTATGTTTTCTGGTGAGGGGGCAACCACCTGCTTGTCTCTATGGAGATGTAATTGCTTTGCCTGAAATATATGGCATTCATTTGTCAACAGAGTGGCTTCTCCACAGACCTGACTTGTAACTTCCGCCCTGGTGGGATGCCTATTGTTTCTGTGGAGACAAATGAGTTCAATACCATATATATATATGAACCATCAAAAGTATTATTCACTCTATAATTTACAATCTGACTTCCATTAAACACAATACGTCAATAGTTGAATGTGTTTCCTGCAAAGATGTCTCTTTCATATCTCCCATATAATCTAGTTAGTGCTCTCCCACACACTTGCTAATGGTTTTGGGGCTATCCCTCGGCAACACAAGAACACCAAAGGTTTGGCTAAGCTCGTGCCATATAAAGGTCCCAGGGCGCTCATCTCCAGTGTAGCATCTGTTCCCCTCTGGCTTATGGATCCACCCCCTTCTCACTCTCCTCACCCCCACCCATCCCAACAACACTAGCCCTAACTAACAAGCCTTACAACATGGTCCAGCCCATTGAAAAGGATGAGCTCATCGCCACTCTCACTGCCAGAGTTGAAATGAGAGCCTTCTGGTCCGTGCACAGGGCCGGGGTAGGTTCGGCCGGCACATAGCGTGACTAAATGGAATCAGAAAGAAGAGGAAAGCTGTTTAGAGACTGATAAAAACTAAAGGCTGGGCGCACTTGGCTCAGCTTTGTAAATTCACGCTTCTTCAGTTAACATAAGAGTTTTGAGTTAAAGGTCTCATATGTAATTGGTTTCAATGCAACTATTCATTACAATGTTACAGTGTGGTATTAGAAATTGCTATAAATGGAAAGGCTATGTGTGCTAGTTAGCAAGATAACATCCTAAAATGTTTGAGACAATTTTTTTGGCTATAGTTAGTCACCTCTTCATTTACTGGGGCTTAAGTTAAGCTAATAATTGATATTGCTGTAAATATAATAATAATGATATTACTTTGGAGATACACTCTAGAGCACATGTGTCAAACTCAAGGCCCTCGAGCCAAATGTGGCCCTCTACATCCTTTTATGTGGCCCTCGACAGGGTAAATTAAAAGGTATGATGATCTTAAAATGTCATTTTATCAGGAGATACGCAGTTACACAGCCATATTTTTTACATCTACGCAAATGCATATGCAATATTTGTAATTTGAATAAGTAATAAATATAGAAACAGTTAATTAACAAATTAAAAAAGAAGTACATCTGGCCTTTTGAGGGCAGCCATTTTACTAATGTGGCCCTCAGTGAAAATGTGTTTGACACCCCTGCTCTAGAGCCTTTCATGATACTCAATGCAGCTTATTTAGCATTATTCACACAACACTTTGCAGTGGTAAGTATGTATCCACAGCTGCCCAGGGATGGACTGACAGAAGTATGGCAATTAGTCTCTGACAATGGCCCCTCCAACCACTGCCACTCAGACACACACACATTTATACAATGACAAGATGGGTGAAGTCAAGCATCTTCCCCAAAGACACAAGTTGCTTATGTTTAACATTTTGGCCATACTTTCTTTAAGCTTTCAGCAGTCTATTAGCCTGTTCTGCCATCATTTTCTGATGTTTTAGACCTGTTGTTGTCTATAAACTTAAAAGCCTAACCAGGGATGGGGGTTGCAAATTAGCTCTAAGTACAAATGCATGAACATCGGTTACCTATTTGCCAAGTATTTTGACACAATATGCCTGGATCAAGCTGTTTCTTGCTAGAACATTATTTTTTATGGACATTATGAATATCCTAACTTAAAAATAAATTTAGCATCCAAATTGTAAATAAGTGAAGTTATAATTAAATCACTTTTCTTACTGATTTATAGCTTGGATATTGTGCACTTTTTGGGTTCATGAGGTGTGTTAAAAATACAAAACCAGAGTGCTGGGTTTGTTGACCTCAATGCTGCTTCTCATCCAGTGTAGTCTGTCATAACAAAACAAGGAGCTCTGCCTATTAAATCACACTGTAAATGTATTCTTCTGGGCAGCACTGTATAAGAATGTAAACCAGTATAAACCAATGTAAACTAATATAATGTGCATAGGCTGTAGACAATCAGAATGGCTCTGGGGATAGGGGAGAAACTCCGGTCTGAAGCACTAGATTTCCTTTGTGGCACATTTCACCAGTACTTATGCATTATTAAACAAGGGGGTGCACCTCCTGAATACACACTGCCCCACTCCTAGCAACAGTGAGCGAACGGGAATAAAAATAGAAAGAGTGTTTCTTAAAACCAACAGAATTCGTAATGAAAAAGACAGAGAAAAGCATGGAGAAGGAGAATTTGAAATGGTGAATTTGAATGTGGGTTGGTGAAATAAAATTTTCACAAGCAAAAGTCATTAAAAAGAGATAAAAGTATATTTCTAAAACTTTTCACAGTACGTACAACCTATGAGAGTCTAAACTATAAAAATCAAGAGAATAAAGCAGAAACTCAGCAGTCCAAAAGTTGAATACAGCCAGGAACCAGGAACACAAATCTGTCCATTGCAAACTATGACTAAATAAAATGATATATAGAGGACCAAAGTAGATTGAAACAAGGACTAAACAATACTACCAATTTGGGCCTGGTTAGTGCTTTGATGGGAGACCGCTGGAAATACCAGGTGCCATATGAGTGGAGCAGCAGTGGCTCTATAGTGCATACTGTTCACCCACAGATGAAGGTATATTAATCTTTGAGTGAGTAACTGATGCTGCCGCAGATTAGCAGCCTTGTTTCTGTCAGTCTGCACCAGGGCAGCTGTGGCTACAATAGTAGTTTACCACCACAGTATTGTAAAGTGATTTTGAGTGTCTGGAAAAGCATTATATAAAACATGCATTATTATTATTACTAAAACTTGAATGGAACCTATGCAAAATCAGGTCTAAACAATGGTATGACTAACACAGATCTAAACTAAACAACCTAAAAGAATGATTACTGAATGAGATTAAATGAAATAGTGTATCAAACAAGCACCAAACTAGCTCTAAACCAGGATCAAGTGAGTTCTACCCCAAGACTAAGCCAGTACTTGTATTAAACAAGCTGAAACCAGGTCTAAACTTGATCTGCACTCACTTGGCCTCTTTCAACTTTGGAATTTATTTCCACAGTAATACTGATCTCTCTGTCTATGCTGTCTATGTCTATGCTTCCCATTCACTGAATCTTTCTTCGTTTCGGTTCTGGGAATAAAAAAGTAGCGCATGTTTTTGGTTCCGTCTGCATCCGGCCCGGTGTCAAGTTCATGGGCTTCTTCCTCCTTCCTGATTCATGATATTATTTACAAACTGATTCAGATGTCTGATATCACATTCACTGCATAAACAGTGGAACATATAAAGAGCCAACTTTGCCAATACAATGTCTAAGTATAGAGTGTACATATTAAAGAGACTGTAGCGGACTTTAATTTCTTCTAGTTCAAAAATGTCCTTTACATAAGAAATACACTGATGGAAGATACCAATATTTTAGAAGGTATTTTGTTGAATGAGAACCATATAGAAACAACTGGCAGAATTTTTTTTTTTTTTTTTCCCAATCAATGGCGTAATCGGAGGCAAATACTTATGCAAAAAAACCCAACTGTCTGTATGTGACGATCCTTGTTTTTCTGTCATGGAGAAATATCAGAGTGAGCAAAGGGACTAAGTGGTAAGTAGCGTCTTTCCCTTTATTTTATAAAGGAATCTAGAGTCTATAAAAATACCAACATTTTAAAAACAAATAAATGGAAATTTCTTGTGCTTTAGAAAAAGCATTCACTGCATTCAAAACAAATCAAATCGAAAATTGAAATTTAACTATTTGAGAAAAAACGTAAGCTGAAAAAAATAAAACTGAGCCCTAATGCAAACCTCATTACATTTGAGGTTAAAGACACGGCCTCCTGTTAATTCTTAGAGAGGAGTTTCCTAAAACACAGTGCACAGATGTACCACTGTTGTCTGTTTGCTTACATTGGATGCAGAGCTGCATTTGTTCAGCTGGGCCTCTGCTGCACGAGATAATGTGATTAGCTAATTGCTGTCCTTTGTGAGAGACCCTTTCTAAAGCTGGAGCTTAGAAAGACACAAAACAGCCAAACATCATCCCTCCATAAGCAGTACAGTTAAACCAGGAACTCTGGGATTGACCCATTTCCTAAAATAAAACAAGCAAGAAAAATTGTACATTGAACATCATTGGAATTTAGTTTTCAATAAAGTCATCAAATCTATATACTGAGAAAAAAGAGCTCAAAAATTATTATTTTGATCAACAAGAAGCTCAGATGATATGGAAAACTGACATATGTAAAATCAGACATCCAATCTAAGGTTTAAAATGCAAAGTGAAAGACCAATTGTAGTACAACACATTTTTGTGCATAAACAAAACAGGTGTCCAAACTGATTGTTGTATAATAGAACAATATCACTAACCCATGTGAAAGTAGTAGGCATATCTGTCCCTCTGTCACAATATAATGGTAATCCAAATTCTGCAATTCTTATATTTTTTTCTGTAGTCAATTGTTAACCCAATAACTGACTTTTCTATGAGAATTCATCAAAATTCCCTAGTTTACATTTAGCCAATAGTAAAAGTACTTTTAGAAATGCTTAAGATGTATGTGCTTGTGCCTCTTACCATATTATTCATGCCCTCAACACATAATTTTGCAGTATTTATGCTTTCAAAACCACAAAACAAATGAGTTAATTGTGCATTTGGCACAAAGTTTAAAAAAACAAATTTAAACTTTTTGCTTGATTGTGACCCACAAAAACAAACGGGTCAGCAATAGCATCAGCACCTTATCAATATTTAACTGAAATCGTCGTTAATCAGAGAATATAGACAGCATGTTTCTACTTCTTGATAAATGAATAGCTTCCAATAACATGCTCCAATTTACCCCTCTCTTTGTAGAAACTAACAAAGTGATTGATCTTGAGCCATTGTTTGTCAGTGCCAGAATTTCCCCAATTACTACAGACAATAAATCTGTAATTGTGTAGTTCTGTGCATATTTGGAAAGACTTCTGTTTAGACTCAGTGTCCGTGTACTGTGTGATCAAAGCATGTTTAAGAGCTACAACAACCATACTGTATTGATTTGAGAAATTCTCCTAAACTCTAAAGTTCAGGGGAGAGGGTATCATGTTACACTTTATTTTCCAAAACAAGCTTTGTTTTCGTCCAGCTGAACCATGCTTGACCCAAAACATTCTTGCTTTCAGTATAATAGCTCAGTTATCAGTGAGTTAGGGCTGAGTCATTGATTGCATAACAATAGAGGCAGCACCTTTGCCAGCAAAAGTAATAGGCACAATTTAATAATATGTGAAATGATGTGTATCCGATTGCAATGACTAGAACGCAAAAGCTTATCCGTTCCTTGAAAAACTGCTTCCAATGAAGATCAGAGGTGGGTAGTACTCAGTTACTTAAGTAAATTGTCTTGTCTGACTAGTTTACTAACACCATACATTTTGAATCATTTTTAGTACTTAAGTAAAGGTTTTGATTACGCTTAGTTACTCTTTGTAATTCTTTGTGACAAACTGTTTATGCAGACAACATTAAATTATGTAAACATCTGGATTTCATGCATGACATTTAGATTTAGATTTTGTTTTGGGGGGTCTATTCTTTATGAATACCAGAAATTGTGCATTATTTCATGTTTCAACTGTCCTGCATCTAAGCTTAACTATAAATCAGATGTTAGTTACTCAGTACACAATTAGTATTTTCTACAAATACTTTTTACTTCTACCCTTATTTGAGTACACTTTGGCCACTCTACCCATCTCTGATGACGATGCCAATTGACTTCATCCTGGGTTACAGTATTAGTGATTGTTTGAAATGTTATTGTAGTATTTTTCAAAGAGAAAGGCAATTCCTCCACTGTTTCATTATCCTTTGGATATGTTTTGCACAGCAGGACAGTTTAGATTGGAACATTCTGGTGAAGTCCTGAACAAACTAAACGTGGACCACAACAACAAATGTATGATGATTCGCAGATACAAAGACTACTCCTGGCTGGAAGCAGTCTGACAGCTCTGGCTCTGTCCACTGTTGACGGAGGAAAGCGGAGGTTTTGGTTGTAAGCCGAACCAACTTCTGTAGCAGCAGCCAAAAGCTTTTCAAGAAACCAATATTTGAACTTGTGCAAAACATTTTGGAAAAGTTATCCTCAAAATGGCTGAGGGATTTTTGAAATATTAACGCAAGTCTTCCAGGTTACACAGTGTTCTTTCATTTTGGAAAGTGAATGAGATTCACTTTGTATGAACTTAGACAAAAAAAAACTAGGAGTTTTCATAATTGACGTCAAAGTATTTGTTCCAGTATTGGGGTCAACTTTGTGAGGATTGGCAGAGCGTGGTAGTAAATTACAAAATGATCATCAAACTGAAGTATAATGATGAAATATTGTGGCTCTTAACAAAACAACACTGATTGTTAACTAATCATGTAATCTGAACAGAGGCAAGTTATTCTGTACAGAAACCTGAATAAAAATATTAAAAGGTCCACTATGTAAATTTCGTTGTGCGTGGTCCACTACTTCATGGTCTCCATGGTTGTTATTACTTTGCCCAAAAATGTTCAACAGTATGACATTACATTTTTGCATTTTCTGAAGTACACATGCAAAGTAACATCTCCATTACTCCATTACTAAGCAGGTAGCAGAACCTCCATCAGAAAAGTTCCATAGTCCACCTTTAACTACATTATTTATTGTTAATTTCAGAGGTTGGCTATGTGTTGTAGCTATAGATCAAATTCTGACACTGTATGTACATGAATGCAAGCCAAATACCTTTCAAAGACCAATATTTTACTATGTGCAAAACAAGTGGAAACCTTATCCTCAAAATGCCTGTGTGACTTATGAGATATCAGAACACATCTCAGACATCACACTCTCGTCTGTTCTTTTGGCTCCTGCATTAAACTCACACCATATAAACTGGAATTTGATAAAACATTTGGTGTTACTTTAAAATATGAGATGTCAGTGATATCTTCAATTCTTAAGGTGTCTTTCCAGGAAGCTTGAATGTGTGTGGTAAGTTAGAACTGAAAACACTATCATCTATCAAATTGTTATGATATATTGTAATGAGTACGTACATTTCCAGTAGCGGATGCAAATTTCAATTTCATTCTACTATTTATGTTCCAAAACAGTCTTGTGTAGCACTTTCACCCAACTGGGTTACCATGATATAATGTTATTTGTGTTGTTGAGACAGAAATAAATTACAATCTGACAATGTTAATGGGATTACACTAAAAGGAACTACTGTATGTATACAGGGAAGTATACTGTTCTGTAAATCCCAAAACTCCAGATAACTCGCTCCATGCTTTCTCCTCTCCGCTGTGGTCCATATAAATCCTTATAATCTAATAAGGACTTATATAATAACCAATGAATTGAGTAAAGGACTATATCTGTACTTGAGACTTATCGCACCCTAACGCTACATTACATTTACGTTTAGAATGACATTACTGGACCAAATTAAATATTCTTGTCCAAATGTCCATTACCCTCTTCAGCTGTTATCTCCTCCGTGCACCTGTATCATGGACTACACTATCAGCACATAATAAAACACTGAGATATGGCAGAAACAAACAAACGAAACCAAAGAGCTCCAGCTTCCTTCATGGAAAAACAGCAGCAGCAGAAAACAGGACATGCCACCTCTGACCCACAGTGACTGCCCTGAGATAGCATTGATCTGGAAGAAAATGAGGTTATTTGTACATGCAAATCTTCCAATTCAGATTTCAGAGGTTGGTTTTTTTTTGTTTTTTTTTTTGTTTTGTCTTGTTTTATGTTAGAAGCATATTCAAATATTCTTATTACAGGATGAATATTTTTTTCCAAAATTTTGCAGCCCTACTTTGTATGACAATATGACGTATCTTCAGTATCACAGCTAATGGCATTCAGATTTCAGCTGTGATTCAAATACCAATTTATCCAACTGAAGTGAATGCTACTGTACAACTAAAAGCGCATTATATGTATCCTATATCCACCACTGGCTTGTCAACATGGATGCCATTTCTTAGAGTTTATATAGAGTTTTCCAAACATTTATTTGCTTGTTTGTCATTAAGAACTCTTATATTGTACATTTTAAGGTACTGTGTTGACTTTATTTCAATGGAATGGATCAATAAAGTTTGTCTAAGAATGCATGTTAATGGTGCAGACCCCCATTAGAAAAGTTGCATAGTGCACCTTAAAACATAAAAAAAAAAAGTGCTGATAAAACGTAAATGTGTCAAAATACAACAACAAACAAGACACACTTCCCCAACAACAACTCTTATAGGACAAACTCAGTCAACTTCAGTCTCCAAGTAAAACGTCCAGACGAGGGGAACAACCACAAAAGCCTGTCTGTCCTTCGTTAAACTTTGCTCATATCCAAAATCACTGCAATGCACAAGATTAGGGGAGAAAACTATTCACTATTCCTCTTCTTGCCAGCAGCATTGAACTGGATACAAACCAGTCACCTCGGATAGAAACCAGGGCAGGGATCTGGATATGTGGATCACAATAGGGCTTCAAGATGGTAAAACTGTCAATGAGCCTCTTTGAATTTAGTGCCAGCTTGTAAAATCGCTGCGGTTATAAGACGTTGCCAAGTTCATAAGCCACAGGTGAGCAGCAGGATCATCTTGAGAGAAAGACAGAACATAATGTAATCTTTAGTTGAAACGTTTTGAGTAGATCCCGGGGCAAAACCAAAGCTGTACCCACTTGTGACAGGGCAAATAACAGTCTCCATCTGGCACTGGGGCGGGGACTGTTGTGGAGAATAAAACAGGAGGAGGGGGGCATTTCCTGTGGATGCAGCTGCTTGCCTCCAGGCTAACTTTGTATGGGGTTATAGGTGAATTTGGCTCAGACCAAAACATAATGTGTAGGTTTATTTTGCCAGTAGGTTGTGTTCAAGTTGAGAAGACATCAAAAAGTCAGAAGGAGGGAAGGGTCATGAGATGCTCTATAGGGGATGATCTTTTTTGTAGGGCTTCATGATTTTGGATTGTGATATTGCGATTTGCGATATGTGTTTAACAAGTAGAATTCTGTTCAGAGTGCACAAGGTATTGTGTTCTTTGCAGAGAACATTCTGTTATTTATACAATAAAAGCCTTTGGGATTAGATAATTGTACCATGTCAAATTGCGATTTTGATGTGATTCTGATATTATATGTGCAGCTCTATTTTCTTTCTGTGCTTCTTTCTAAAATCTTATTAAAAATGCTCATCCTAATATATGATAATCTAATTGATATACACCTGACCTAAAATTGACTATATCAAAACCGGCTTCTAATCATAGAAGCTATTGTTTTGGCCTCATTTAAAGTTTTAAGCTTTAATAACACTAAATGAAATTCCAAGGAGACCATAAATAATTTGAATAACACAAAATACATGGCATTTAATATCGGTATGGTCATATTTTGCATTGAATTGGAACATTGTTAATATATAGCTAACTGGCATGCCTACTTTAAAGTGCAGTGCACCTCAGAAATAGAGTACATAAAGATAATAGATGTTTCTGATTTTGAGGAAAGACCAGGAGTCTGCCAAGAAACAATGGAAGTAATGTAATCCATTTTGATAAAGAACTATTCCCTGAATCCAGGTATTTCTTAATACTGATGAGCACCATGTGGCCAAACAAGCTAACTCCAGACACATGGAGCTAAGTCCTGAGGTAGATCAGGGTTAGTACTGGTTCATGCAGTTCAGATATTGAAGCTATTTAATGTCAGTTGTATTTAATTAAACCTAATCTTAGGTGTGTATGGAAGTACTCATTGAAAAGGGCAAGTCCTAGAATACTTTCAAAATGTCCTATTTGACTTGCATGCAGCTTGTTTCACAGTTTTTTGCAAAGGCTTAAGATTAGAGTTAGATTGATAGCATTAAGGATGTCACAATAGAAACAAGATTATTCACGATTATTGACGCCATGACTAAACAACAAGAAAATCATGCATTTTCTTTCATATTCCCATTGTCAAATAGGTCAGTATGTGACCAGCATTTTGAAGTCTTACTCTGTGAACAACAAAGCAAAGTGTATGTGACATAAACAGAACTGAACTGAAATTACTGTAATGACAATTATATTTTTTTAGTTCTACATAATATTGTACATAATCATCGTCGTTGTACATAATACTGTTGTAGCTTTGTATATTTGCTGTACCGCACAGTGTTTTTTGTTAATAGTTATTATCTTGATTTCTGATTGCATATTTCCCAATGTTCTTGAACTTTGCATTCCAACACTGGAATTTCTGTGGGACACAGAAAGGTTCTATTATCTTAAACAGCAGAATAGGTTATTGTATCCTAAAGAGTAGCAGCAAATTGCATGCTTTTCTAATATTCTGCAGGCCTTGTTCAGCAGTTGTTACAGGGTGGTATTACCGGAGCAGACAGCACTCCACTGTCCTTGAGGTTAACCTGGCCTCATTCATGGCCTATATTTCACAGGGTTGGTCTCTTGGATGTTCCATCCAAGGACACACAAGGATCTGCTCTACATCTCCACCATTTACCCTGGCTGTAATGACACTAAAATTACAAATGATCTGCAGAAATCAAACTAAAATCTAGCAGATAAAAATCTTTTATCTGCTCCTACGCCTCAAGAATTTCTTTCAGGATTAATAAAGTGGTATCTTATTTTATCTGTATTGCAGTTAGTGGTCTGGTATTATGCAAGAGAACAGCCTGCATACAACATGCAATCATACTCTTGAGAAGTTTGCATTTTCAGTGGCACTGAAGCAACTTGCCAGAAGAGTGTCTGACTGAGTTTGCTTCTTGCTCTGTATAGGTTTATGGTCAGCCAGGAGTACCTAGCTGGAGCCTATTGTGCATATTTTTAGAGACTGGAACACTTGGAGGAAAGCTACTCGGAGAACATGGGGGGAGAACATGCACATGGATCCTCTTGATGTGAGGCAAGATGAAATCGCTATGCTGTGTTACGACTTAAAAATATGAGAGTGAATTACTGTCTTTCACCTATGCAAATCATATCATAGTCATTTGGTTACCGTACAATAATTAATAAAGTGACCAATCGTTCTATAGCAGAAAGACAAAACGGTATATAGGGCAAAGGTAGCTCAGTTGTTTGTCCACTGATCTGAAGGTTTATTGTGTTCTTGGGCACGACACTTAACCCACTTTGCCCCCAGTGTTTGCATACACTGTGTGAATGGGTGAGTGGTTCCTTGATGAGAAGCGTTTTGAGTGCCTTGAAGCTATATAAAAGTGTGATCATTTAACAATATATTTTGGGGTGCAGTATTTATCGTTATGTGCCTTTCCTCTGTACTAGTGGATAAACTCTTGAGTTATTTTTTTGTATTATAAGTTTTTATCTGTAGAGAGCTAAATCAACATCCATGAGTGCGTGTTTTATTTGGCTATTTACTTGCAGCTCATGCTTTTAACACTGTACAATTAGAAAAGAGTTTACTTATCCTATTATCCTGCTTCATGGTTATTGTTGGTATAAATGACTTTAAAAATTATCATTTCTCGTGATATTTTCTGTAGCAGTATATTGCTTTGCATTTATTACTGTGAGTGTCCTTATGAAATTATTCAACATAGTACATCTTTTAAAATGTTCTTGTCCTCTGCTTAAACCTCTATATTTCCTTTTCTCTCTCTTCAGCTTTGGAGCGGCAGGAGGAGATCATCCCTGAGCATCCAAACAACAGTAATATCCGCTGCAGCCCTCAAGACAAGCGCTGCATACAGAAGACCCTCGCCCGGCACCCGTCTAAACCCACAAACCAGAGGAACATGGGCAGAGAGGAGGCCAAGGCTGCGCTGGTGAGAAAATCAAATGCACCTCCTGTTGTGTTTTTTACTGGAAACAATGCTATAATGGATAATGGTTTAGCCCAGTCTGCAGCAGGTGGTTCAGATTAGGATTTATCACTGTAGACTCACATAAGCGTTGCAGTCGGGCTATAAATTGTACAAATTACTGATTTAAAAGCCGTAACATTTAATCGTAGCAACGTGAAACAAAATACAGGTGTGCTTTGACACCATTATGGCATCTGTGGATTTAACGTGGGCTAGTCTGAAATCCTAACATCCCCATTAATAAGAAACAGGCCCATTTGAAACCACGGCGCTGCATTCCTGTAACACAGTAATATATAACATAAACACACATATGTCAAGCATAGAGACATTATGGGAGGTGGCCACCCAAGAAGATTTCACCTAAACTTGTCTTAGAGTAGATTAAGTGTGAATGAAATAGCTGCAAATGATACATGTCAAGTACTTTGAGAAATATAAAATACATATGTGGTTTTGAATTGAGACAAAAGTGTAATTTATACTAACCTATATGTGGAGAACATGCAAAAATTACAATTGTCTTATTCATTGCTAACATTAATTCTACATGATTTTAATTTCATACCTGGTCACAGTTGCTGCTGATTAATGTGAAAAATTTGGTATAACAGTGTAGGTTTTTCTGTCTAATAAACAATTTGTATTATGGGTGCATTATAAACAACAGTAACAGCTAGGGAGAGAGGTGGTATTTCCATTGTTATTGCTATGTAAAAAGTAAATTATATCCACAAATATCATACAATAGTTACAAACTTCTTTACCAAATGTTACAAACTAATACATGTTTGAAAATGTAGTCAAAAACAAACCTTCAAATTTAAGACAGCTTCGAACAAAAGGTGAAACAAATGGTTGGCTATGAATAATGATATTAATAATACAATTTTTGAGGAAAGGTCAATGCAGGGCCAAGGAGCAGCACAAGTAGAAAAATTATGAAAAGATTTTGATCTAGGTCCAAAACTGTCTGAAACCAGCATTTTTCAAATGAAACATGTGAAGATGTTTCCAAGAGGCTAACTCCAGCCACATGGAGCTGGTAAAGAAACTAGAACGGACTTTAGGCCACAGCATACGCCCCTTAACCAAAGGTCATTAGACTGAGTTCCGGTTCACCTCATTAGTTTAGATAGTTACTACTTTGAGACAGTTCTTAAATACTTCTACGACTTACATTAAAGATACACAGTGTAATGTTTCTGAAGGAAGGGTCCATCATCTACGCCAGTTGTTATAGATGTTATTGCTTTGCCTGGAGAATTCCACAGTATGGCATTAAACTTATCCATCTCCATGGAGGTAAGCAAATGGTATCACAGCTCTGTGGCAAGGCAAGCCCATGGACTGTAATAATGCATGTTTGTCAAGGTATTTTTAGCAATAAAAACACATGTAATTTAATAAAAGCTAGATACATAACTGATGTACTATGGAACATTCCAGACAGACTAATAACACCTCTATGTAGCGTAAGCAGGTGGTGGACACTAGAAAAGTTACATATTTGAAGTTACAATCCTGCTTCTAAATGTTTTTCAATGAAATTATTTATCCTTTGCCAGTTGAACATATTAAATTCTATGATTGGGTAAGACACCTCACCCACTCAAGTCACAATGTGCCAATATATCAGCTATTTGTGTCAGGAAGGGCATGTGGCACAAAACCCAGAAGAGAGAAATAGATTTTCAACAGCTTATATTTCCATCTTGATAATTTAGAGAGAGAGAGAGTGGATTGAGTGTACATGATGCTGGGTCCACCATCTGCTGATTCCCATAGAGATGTTATTACTATGCCTGGAATGTTCTACTGTCTGGCCTTAAAAATATCTAGCATTTTTGTTTTGCTATGGCTGTTTTTATTGCTCAGAAATACCCATCTAAACACAAGAATTTAATTACTGTGAGTAGACTCGCTTCTCCACAGATCCAGCCTATAACCAGGCCAGGTGGTATCACCTGATTTACTCCATGGAGATAGATACGATTAATGCCATTTTGTTTAAAGCAAAGGGATATCAAGAAAAGCAGGTAGCAGACCCTTGACTAGAAAAGTTACGTAGAGCACCTTTTGGATTGATTTAGCTTGTAGACCTGCATAACCTATGCACAAAATTAAAATTAAGTTATCGTACCTAATGTATTTCTCACTCCTGGGCAGGCTCCATGTCGTGCGGAGCTGCAGAGGGCACTGGACCGACTAGCCTCAAACTCTCGTACCCATGATGACCTGTTCACCATCCCCATCCCGAACTGCGACAAGAATGGAGACTTCCATACCAAACAGGTCAGTGCTCTGCAAAACAAGAGGGACAGCACAAATAAGTATATATATATATATATTCCTGGGATCTGCTCTAGCCACTCCTCCAGTTTGGGGGTCCCGAGTGCTCTGATGACCATGGGCACCATTAATGCCTTGACCTTCCAGGTCTTTTCCAGCTCTTCTCTGAGCCCTTGGTATTTCTCTAGTTCCTTTTCCTGATGTTCCCATCACTTGGTACTACAACGTGTGGACACAAGGCCTTTGCTCTGTTTTTATCCACCACCACAATGTCCGGTTGGTTCATCACCATTCTGTCAGTCTGTATCTGGAAGTCCCACAGGATCTTGGCTCGATCATTCTCCACTACCTTTGGAGGTGTTTCCCACCTTGATCTTTGGGTCTCCAGTCCGTACTCTGCACAGATGTTTCTGTACACTATCCCCGCCACTTGGTTATGCCGCTCCATGTATACTTTCCCTGCCAGCATCTTACACCCTACAGTTATGTGCTAGATTGTTTCAGAGGCCTCTTTTCACAGTCTACACCTTGGGTCTTGGCTGGTGTGGTAGATCTGGGCTTCTCTTGCTCTTGTGCTCAAGACCTGCTCCTGTGCAGTCAGGATGAGTGCCTCTGTGCTGTCCTTCAGGCTCACTCTCTCAAGCCATTGGTACAATTTCTTGATATCAG
The DNA here is from genome assembly GCF_009829125.3 of Periophthalmus magnuspinnatus. NCBI lineage: Eukaryota > Metazoa > Chordata > Actinopteri > Gobiiformes > Gobiidae > Periophthalmus > Periophthalmus magnuspinnatus. The sequence continues at coordinate 16,359,091 of NC_047126.1, forward strand.
CCACTTCAGTTATGTTCCGGTGGTATATCCCGTGCAGGGGCTTGTCCTCCCATGACGGTGCCTACAGCACCTCTTCCTCTGTGCTCCACTGTCTGAGACATTTGCTTGGGGCCTTGTCCTTGATGTACTTATGGATCTTGGATGTTTCATCCTGGACAGTGGCTCTCACACTCACTAGTCCTCGACCTCGACCTTACGGCTCGAGTACAGTCTCAGGGTGCTGGATTTGAGATGGAACCTGCCATGCATGGCCAGGCGCTTTCGTGTCTTAACGTCTGTGGTCTGTATCTCCTCTTTTCGCCAGCTTATGGTTCCTGCTGAGTAACTTATTACTGACAGGGTGTAGCTGTCTATTGCCTGGATCTTGTTCTTGCCATTGAGCTGACTCCTTAGGACTTGCCTTACTTGATGGAGGTATTTGGCCGTGGCTGCTTTCCTTGGTTCCTCTTCAAGGTTGCCATTTGCTTGTGGGATACCAAAGTACTTGTAACTGTCTTCAATGTCTGCTGTTGTTCTGTGTAGACTACCTTCCCTCTCTTTGGGAATACGGCTACACTTCTCAAGCCTGAATGACATCCCATTGTCTGTGCTGTAGATCCTGGTGGTGTGGATCAGTGAGTCGATGTCTGATTCTTACCGTACAGCTTGATGTCATCCATGTAGAGGAGGTGACTGACGCAGGCCCCATTCCTGAGTCGGTATCCATAGCCAGTATTGTTGGGGGGTTAGGGGGTTCAGACCTATTCAGAACGGCAGTGGGGACAGTCTCCTTGGTATATGCCACATTTGATGGTCACTTGTGCAAGTGGCTTGCCATTGGCCTCTTGGGTGGTTTTCCACAACCTCATCAAGTTTGCAATAAAGGCTCTTAAAGTCCTGTTGATGTACAGCTCCAGGGATTCAGTGATCCATGTGCGTGGCATTAAGTCATAGGCTTTCTTGTAATCAATCCAGGCAGTGCACAGGTTGGTCTGTCAAGTTTTGCAGTCTTGAGCAACTGTTCAATCTACCAGGATATATATTTCACATAACAGTCTAATTAGTTAAAAATAAATCACAAGTTGTATTGCAAAGTATTTATGAACTACAGTATTACTTGACGATAACATCAACATCAATAATCAATCAAATAGAAAAAAAGAAGAAAGAACTGTCCCACACTTGGAGCGTGAAGATTTATCTCTGCAGAGAGTTACAAGACTTCACCAGTTGAGGATCATTTTACTGAATCAGCACCAATAAAAAAATAAAAAAAATCATTTTGTGTGTTAAACCCACTACCCTTTGACCACATCAGTGTCTAGGGTCCAAAAGCTCAAACGCAACAGATGAAACTATTGTCTTAAATTCAGTTCAAGATCAACACAACATGTTTCAAATGACTGCCTTATGAGACCAGCTAATGCCAAGACCCCTGTTTATTTAAGCTCGCATAAAACCGTGATTTATATGAGAAAATTGAGAACACTGACGTGCGTATGTGCATAACACTGCTTCTCTTCTTAACTGTAATGGCTTCATTCCTTTGTCGCATGCAATGAGCAAAATCTTAGGTGCAGTTGCTCCTTCAAAAGTTAAATGTTGAGAGTAAAGTCACAAGAAAGGGATTAAAAAACTGTAGATAAGGCGCAGGTGTGGATTTGTGGAGCAGTCAAAGAGCAGAGTCAGTGTGATAAGGGAAAGTAAGTGGTTGGGTGGTGCATGTGTGGATTTTGTAACATGGTTTAAAGTGCATATGACAGGCTAAACTAAACACTAAACATAGTTAACAGAGTTATATTTAAGATTTTACTAAAATATTGCCTTGTTTTGTCTATTTTTTTTTTATTTTTGTTGAAGTTTGTAATTTTACTTCCTGGTTGGACATGGGCAGTATGTGTAGAGATAATTCCATAACAATTGCCTAGCCACCATAACATTAACAAGAGAAACTGTAAATAGTTATGATTAGACTAATAAAAATAAATGACAACACCTTTATTTTGTTAAATGAAAATTTAGGTCCATATCTTGTGTGCAGGTGTAGATAAGGTGCCACACAAAAAGGTGTTTAAGGCATATGGCCTGTTAACTAGCAGACACACACCAGCACCGTGTGCAGCACAAATACATCAAAAATATGTTTTCACAGAATGATCTTTAGAGGACAATCTATCTGACTGATACAAATGCGAACACATATTTATATTGAAAATCAAATGAAAAAATCAAAAATAAAATACGTTTTTAAAATGCCATGAACAAGCTGTTTTAGAACTCACTGCTATTTACTGTGTTTTTGTACTTTTCTTCTCAACTTTGTTTCCCCACAAACCACTGCTTGACTAATGTAAAACTATGATAAATATTTAGTAATACTTAGAAAACCATATAAACCTGCCATGAACTTTTAAGGTCGTATTCACAAGCATCTGTTTACTGTTTGTGATAAAAACCATTGGGGAAATGCAGGTCACCGGGGACGACTGGGAATGATTTCACGGCAGAGCAACTATTTAAACTGTTAACTTCACAGTTTTATTGGTTAATGATAAAATTTTCCAAGTGCATAATGGCTGGGAGTCAAGGATACAAAATGTTTATTGTTAAATAGAAAATGCAGGGTTTTTGTTTTTTTTTTTGCTTAGACAGCAGTTTTTGTCAGATTTTTATACCAGATGCCTACCCTGCTGAAATCATTACTTGAACTGGTTGCAATTTTAGTCATTAGAGTTGAAAAAAAAAAATCATTACTCAGATACTAATCAATACTGAAACTTGTGTCAAAAGTAGATTTGGACAATTACTGTTAATGAAGAAAATAACATAAATAAAACAAAATTGAACCTTTCCTGAAATGTTTTAGAAATGATCTTGGTCAGAACTAGTAAAAGACCATTTGATAATATTGAATAAATGGCTCTTATGTGAAAATGTAATTATATTATATCGTGTCATCATTGTGGTATTGGAATCTGCACTGAATATCAAGTATAGATAGAGGAACCATTACTGTATCAAACTTACTAACTCTGCCACAGAAGTTTAAAAAGCAAAAATGATAAAACACAAATTATGCTGACGGGACATATATGTGTAATCTGAAAAGTGGAAATAAGCACATTTAATTCTGTAACAGTGTAAAAGGCCTAAAAAAAACCTTACAGTCAGCTCTGTATGCCATTCCTTATTCATCTCCTTACTTACAACACCCACGTACTCTAATTTGCTTGTGTACTTGTTTGACCTTCTCTAATAGTCCCATATGGTTACTCAGCCGACGGTGTGAATTTCTGTTCCCTTTTTCTCGACAGGGTATTTGAACTTTTTGTTCCAATGGAACAAATAAGGCTTACTTAGACTTTAAACTTCTTCTCTTTGGCTTCATCAAGACAATAGCTTGATAATTGGCAACTTTCTGGTTAGTGGGTGAGCAGTCAACCCACTGCAACACTGCAAACCCCTCATCGAAAATCCAGTAGTCTAGAATAATACTAATATTGACAGTATTACAGCAGACTTAATGATTTTATATAAAATATGAAAGTCCATTCAAACATGAAATATTTTGGGAGGAATCTGTGAATGTCTGCTATGTGTTGGCCATTATTTATTGACATCTTTTATAAACATATTTCCTTGTATTATATTTCCACCTGCTTATCTTCACAGAGATAGAGTATGCCATTCTGTTTAACTTTCAAGGCAATAACATCTCCATGGCGACAAGTAGATGCTGGACCCTCCAACAGAAAAGTTACATAGTGCATCTTTTAAACAAATAAGACATAATATGATGGGGATCCAGTTAAAACAAAAGGCTGCTCTCAAGATAAAATGTGGAGAAATATTTTTTTTCTTGTTTCACACAGATTTAACATATGATTTAGTTTTTGCTATATTGTACCAATCTGCTGTTCTGTGCCTTGCTTTAGTGCCACCCTGCCCGCGACGGCCAAAGGGGAAAGTGCTGGTGTGTGGATCCCAAAACTGGTCTGAGGATCCCGGGACCCCTGGAACTTCGGGGGGACTTGGACTGCCACCAGCTTGTGTCGGCTACACTGAGAGACTGAACTGTAGGGGGTGTTGTGGAGAGAGCAGAATCAGCTGAATTCTACTGGTGCTTATAGGAGCTGTACACTTGGAGAAGGACTTTGCCGCAAAGCCTGACTCATGACGGGGTCATGGTATCTGCGCTTATGAAACAAAAAGGAAACCATTGACTGTTTTGCTATTTTATTTTTCCTGTGTGTGAGAGGGTGTTGTGAGTCTTTTGAGCACTTGTTGTATATTGTTTTGGCTCTGTGAACTTGAGAATGTTTTTAGACATGTGCTTCTGAAATACAAGTGGCAAAAAATGTTTAAGATGTGATAAACATAAGTAGGCAAAATGTGTTTGTCTAGTCTAAACTCTCCAAAAATATTAAAATAAAACAGATGACATAAATTAAGCCTTTCCAAGGTTCTATATGGTTATTAGTAGGCTTATAGCTAGCAGTTTTTAAATATTGTAGCCAACAACTTCATGTCACGACCCTCTAATGTTGAATTACACCTAAGCTGGTCTCCACAAATGGCAGGCTGCTGAGATGAACTGATGAAGAGTGGAATAAAAAAAACCCACAATCTCCTGTGTTAAACTGCCAAATGCTACGCTGTTGCGTTTTACTGCACCAAAGTGAAAATGATATCCTTGACAGACATTTGGTTAAAAACCCAACAGAGACACATTACAGTTACTGTGAACAGTTGTTGTCCAAAAGCCTGAAGCAGAGCGGGGCTAAATGCTGTACACTGCTGATAGTCTAATCATGTTCCCACAGCATCCGCTGGATGCCAATTTCACTTCAAATGTTTTAAGACACACCTCGACTCATTTTCAATATCCATCTAAAGGAAGAAATGCAGATTTTCTACCAAGAAACTTCACCACACCTGATAAAAATTTCAAACGTGTCTGTGATGTATTAAAACAATGACTTAAGTGTAACTTAACTGTAAGGTTCTGTGGAGCTGGTCTAAAGTGATGAGCACATGTGCAAACATCTGCAACAGCCTTGGGTGAAAGATGTCACTCATAACCACAGTAAATATCATCTAAACAGTGCAGCTGTATACACTCCGGAGCTGACACTAGGCCTGGTGTTATGGAATACAAGCAGTGTTAAAACTAGAGACTGTTCAGTTTAGACTCTGCATCTCCCTCACAGTCTGTACAGGTTTAAATGATAAACAATACAAACTGGTTGTCAACTGGTGCTATGTTCAAAACCAAACAAGGTGTAGCTGAACCCCTTAGGCACATAACATATTGTAAAATCAACTGTAGAATGACTACAGATGTGAAATAAGGGGATGCTTAAATCTCATATAAACAGAGATTGTAATCATGCACACACCACCCATAAGAGGCAGCAAAGAATGGTAAATGCTGGGTTATTCATGTAGCTTGAGCCAAATGTTCTCGTTCCAAAGACTAGAAGAAAATACTTCTTTTATAAATCCAGGCATGTGTAAGTTTTAGAATATGTTTTAGAAGAAGCTAAATCTTTAAGTTGTTGAATTGTTGAGTGAATTTTTTTTATTAAATATGTTGATTGTTTAAGCTACAGTACTTTGTGTTTATTGTTGCTGAATATAATGACGTTCTCAACATTTCTGTACTATGTTATCACTATATTTGTTATGTGTACAGCAAATGAAATCTGTCTGCATGAATACAAATGAACATGGGTTGGGACAAAACAGTCTTTGTCAAGATTACAAGAATAAATAAAAACAATCTTAACTAAACCATGGATAACCATTTATGTTGTAATTGTTTTATATATAAAATGTAGTATATGTATATGTCAATAAAATGTATACAAAGCTAAAGCATTGCCTACATTTTGGGGTTAAATATGATACATGTGGTAAAAGATGCCCTTTATGATTTAACATAATATTAGCCCTATATGTATTAAAAATGAAACATGTATGCTGGGGTTGTGGTTGTCCACTGCCTTCAATAACTAGATCTTGAGAAAACAAATAAAATGTAGCCGAGGAAATAAATAGTAAATAAGATTCATGAACCAATGACTAGAACTGAAAACACACATGTTTAAAATGTAGGTCTATAGAAATAGTGGCATTTGTACAATAGTGTACTGTAATAATGTTGAATAATAGTGTAATATTATACTCATACAATGGTGTAAAATGTTGCTTTAATAGCTATATTTAAGAGTGAATTTGGTCTTTGTTTAGCACAGTATATTTACAGTAATAGAAGAAATAACAATTTTTAGCATCTGGGGGAGACTAGAGGCCTCACTCTTCTCTATTGACAGGAAAAATTAAACAAGTTCTATAAGACACCTGACATGCTTTCCTTATTATGAACGGGCCAGTGGCAGAACATATGCCTGGAATGTGTTCCAAAGAACATTATATCACATGAATTTAGCTGCTAAAAATACCTCGGCAGAATAAACTTTCAGCTCTGCTTACTTCCACTGCCTGCGTCTATTTTGGTGAGTCTTACCGGCTTAAGGAGCGTATATGAAACTGCATTACAAGACTGAGCTTTGCAAGTTCCTCCTTGATTGATTCAAAATGTGACAGGACATGTTCTGCTCCTGAGCCCCCACAATCCCCCAGCTGTGCCCCAGAGGCCTACATACACAGTAGCTTACCATAGACATGTGACCTATCCACAGGTGTCCAAATCCATGCTAAGGCCTGGCTTAGTGGACGATGCAATGAGAATGACCCTCTGCACCTGCACATAAGATAACAACAGTGTCCACATGCATATTATACAAAACACAGGTCAAGCAGAAATCACCTAAGCTCTCAAGTGCCCTGGTGAACAGACCCGAAATGGGGTCACAATGAACACAATCAATTAACGCACCCAAAACAAGGTGTATCGGGGCTGAATGCACAGAGATGAAGGGTGAATCCCACGGGCTTTAGTTTGTTATTTTTTAGGGAACACACTATTACAACTATTGACCTTGGCAGCTCTGGAACAATGTGAACAAGAATGCAAAGTATTTCTCTTCTGGCAACAAGGCAACGGTGAAAAGACTTGCTCAGTTTGCACAGAAGCTCAGGAAAATGTGAGGTGATTTCAATGCAGCCCCTGCAACAGTGACATAATAAATGTCCTAATATATTTGTATAAATATAGGCCTAATGGTTTGAATTAAAACAAAACATAGTTTAGATTACAATATAGAGAATACAGAGTAATGTTGACAGAATAAATTATAATCTTTATTTTTTAAGTTTTATCAAATAGCCCACACCTTACACTGGGTGCTGGAAAGGAAGCTCACTGGTGTTGAAAATTATAATCATCTCTGTGTTCAGGACCTTTACAGAAGAAAAGCAAAAAGGCTAAATCATATAACTGTATTTAAAGTGTGTGGATAATTAATGACATGATGTTCTTGAATTAACCTAGAAATGCTTGACTATTATGGTGTGAGGTGCAATATAATTACTCATAAAATGGCAGACTGCAGGTGACAGATTCATTGGAATGAACACATCATAAAACCTTGTTTACGGACATAACTGTCTATTTAACGGACTATAATAAATTTGAATAATGGGCACTTATTGCCTGTAAGGAAGGAAAAAGGTGATGTTTTGTTTGAACATATATGTCAACTGATAACTATTACTATGGGCTATAAATTTAGCAGTATACTATGTACTATCGGTTGAAGCGCAAATATGCTAAATTCTTTAAAACTGGGACAAGTGGGCCAGGCCATATGATGAATGAGAGAGAATGTTATGCCTAAAATTCAAGCATCCTTAGAGAAATGTTGGCTATAAGCCTTCTTTCACTTACAGAACACTTGTGACTATTATTAATCAGTTATTCAGCTTATTCATCTAGCTATGTAATGAATGAATGAAGTGGTGAAGGGCTATAGCCTATAATCTGATTTTATGTAACCTATTAAATCTATAATCAAATCATCTAAGGTCCATAAGATCACAATGCAACTTTGGCTATTTAAGTAGCTATATATGAATACATTAATTATAGGTTTTAGGTCAAGTTGTCTATTCACATTAGTGAGACAGCTCCAGCATCACCATAAAAACGCTACCTGACACAGCTCTGCACCAGTAAATCAAAATGAATGCATAATAAAACCCCATCTACTATGTGTATAGCTATTCATTTTACAGCCAAAACGAATAACAAAGTGACATTTTTGCAAAATCATGAATGAAACTAAAGGTATAATCGGGTTAAAATCTAATTTCCAATGCTTATCTTGTCTTGAGTGTATTTCTATGGCCATCCGTATATAATGAAGCTGCAGCCCTGACAGCTCCCCTGGCTGGCTTGAGCATCCGTGTTGTGCAAAGGCAGTGTTGTAATGAGCGGAGGGTGGGGGTGTATTGCTGGAAGATTCTGCAGAAAATCTTAGGAGTGGACCCCATTTCATCGTATATTGTGGGGGCTGCTTGCTTCTCAGAGCAGCAGTAGTAGCCCAGTTTCTGCCAAAGCCATAACCTTTACGGGGATGGAGGCTTTTCAGGTGAGTTTTTGCGCACGCCACTTCACCCTTATACCGCTTATAACCAAAATCAATGAAAATCTATGTCATTTCTTTCTTCGCATTGACGTTGCATGGCCAAAATGTTTTACAGATGGCATTTTTCTTTTCATAGAACCAGCTAACGTTGTCCAGCTAAGAGCATGCAGTGACACGATGATAAATGAATCAGCCCGGATTGTCAAAATAAACAAATACAAGTAGTCATAATGGTATAATAACAAAGGCAATGCAAATATTTTTAGAGCCACGGCTTGACAATCAACGCGAGTATTTTCATAAGCTAACTGGCTAATGTTAACTTAGCAGCTGTGGGCTAGCTTTGATACACTGGATGATGAAGTAGATATATAACCTAGTTAGCAACCACAGTGTCAAATTCACACTATGACCTTGATTGAATCGATATCACGTCTCGGATTTAACTACTGCAAATCGTGTAAAACGCCACCGTTATTGACATAATCCAGACTGCTGTCACGAAGTTTACGCGTTAGTGTGCGTCAGAATTTGCAGGCGGTTGTATTGTGACAGTATGCTAATGTGCTAAGCTAGTTAGCCACAGTCCCGTTGCCCTTACCGCAGCACCGGCATCTCTTTTGTCTCTATGCTCCTCACTTTTCTCTCTAAACTCAAGTGTCAAACTCAAAGTGATTATTGTTCAGACATTTACATTTATGAATTGCATGGACAAAGGTAAATTATGTGTGCTATAAATGTATTTATTCTGTGAAGCATAAATATAATAAAACAATTGATCATTCTGATTCTGATCAATGTACTTCTCTTTGTTACAGTTTGTTAGCATAATTTGGGTTACTTTAAGATTTGATGGTGTATTTCTGTGTAGCATTGTAAGATGCACTTAAAAAAAAAGCTCATAGGCTTTGAAATGCATATTTTAAATGTATTTATTCTTTACTATTCAAGACCTATCCCTAATTGTATATGTATTTTTGCATGGATTAATTTGTCACTAACTACAATTATAGTATATAACATAATATATAATAAGAGTATTCCAAATCGTATGTATTATACAGTTTATAATATATTCATAAAAAATAATCTGAAAATAGTTATAGTAAATTTATTCATCAAAAACTGTGACAGGAAAGTAGAAATGAAAGAAAAAAGGCAAGACTACTGCATAATATTCCCTGAGTAAAAATGTGCAATAAGCTAATTAGACCAACTTTACATGTACACACAGAACACAAAATACATCCTCGTTCAACCTGCTTTAACTTAATCTAACTCCTGGATCTCTTTTGATAGCTATGTGTTGTGTAACGAAAACAAAGCCCAATTCTGTCTGTCCTTCTAAAAAATTTCTATTATTTACAGTGTCAATGATTGGAATAGACTGATACCAACCTGTCCCTCCCGAGATGTCAAGTAAGTATGTCATGTATGTCTAGTATTTGTTTGCATTTGTTTCGGAATAATTGTATTCATATTAAGAAATATTTTGTTTTATTGAATACTAATATATCCTGTCAGAGCCTGCACCCTTAAGTTGTAAAATCTTGCTTCTGACAGTAATATCTTCTTTTTGTCTTGTAACAGAGAGGCCATCCTATGCCCCTCCCCCACCCCCTGCTCCTGCAGCTGTAAGTATTATTATTTCAAAAACAAACAGAAAGAACAGTTTAGGGATTAACAATTAATTATACTTATCAGTTTTAAGGTGACTATTATGTGTATTTATGATTATTTTCACTATCTTTTAAGTGGAACACAGTGTTGTAGCTTCTAGTAAAGATTTTATTGTAAAATCACTCACGTCACATGAAAAGTGTTTCTGACATTGAATTATATATATATGTAATTTAAAAATGTGTTTTTCCATCAGCAAATTCCCAACACCCCTGGGTTTGTGGGGTACAACCCTTACAGCCATTTGGCCTACAACAATTACAGACTTGGCGGAACCCAAACCACCAACAGTCGAGCAACGGTACGCAGATTAATAATATATACATGGGATGTAACATGTTATTTAGTATGATAGAAAAGTACAGAGAAGAGGGCTGCCAGATACAAAGGTAGATAGAAATGGAATACTAAAAAACAAGTTGTTATTGGCACACCTTCATGAGAAAGTAAAATTTAACTAAAAAGCTCTAGCAAGGTGAAGGTAATAAAAGCTTAAGCCTAAAACAATGTAAGTGTGTAACAGAGATATCTGTTGCTTATCATTTCAAACTCTGATTCCATTACAGTCAAATGGAGACATCATTGTGTATTCAAACCACTTGCCTTTCAAGGTCTGCATTTCTTACAGCCACATTAAGAAACTCATGCCACAAGTGTTGCCATGGCATTGCAGGCTTCTGCTCGGCACGCCACTGGCTGCTCAGCCCTAATACAGTCACTGCATGAAGGCTGTGGTTGGACAAGCAAGAGAAAAAAAATCAAGTCTAGTCAAAATGTTTTTTTTTTATTCAACATTAGTAGTGCCACACCATAACAATTTTGTTTAGTCACAATTATGGACAATGAATACATTTACTTACACTTTTGAAGAAATTACGTCAAACTCAAATATTGTGCTTCAAAATAATCCTTTTTGACTTCCATAATCATGAATAAAGGTGCACTATGTAACTTTTCTGGTAGAGGGTTCAGTGCCTGCTAGTTTTCATGGAGATGTCATTGATTTCTCTGAAATGTTCCACATATATATTATTTATTTAATTACAGACATTTTAATTTGCCTAAAAATACTTTAATAAACATTCTTACTGTGAGTGGGGTTGCTCCTTCATAAATCTAACCTCTGATTTGGTCTGGTGATGCCACTACATGTCTTTATGTAGATAGAAAAGTTTAATGTTATAATGTGGAACCTCCAGGCAAGGCAATAACGTCTCCATGGAGACAAGCAGGTGGCATACCTTCCACCAGAAAAGTTACACTGTGCACTGTTAAATGTGAGCTTGATTATTAACGATCCTTTCCACCATTATAAATCGCCGTTCATAGATAAAAGGTCATACTATTTGATTTTACATACAGTTATTCAGCACTGACATTTATAATTCTCTGTAACCTTTTTTTCTATTTCAAACTAGAACTCCTCTGGCATAAATATCCCCAAACCACCCAAGCCACCGGACAAGCCTCTGATGCCATATATGAGATACAGTCGCAAGGTAAGTGCCCATTGTGTATTGGTACATTTTGCATCATCATTGTGCTTTGTTGGAAGAAAGTGGTGATTTGTTTGATAAATTCTGCATAGGGCAAGTTATTTAGCCTTAGGAAGTGGTAGCATAAGGTAGGTGTGAAGGCAGATTAAAGACAGCTAGGCCAGGCCACATCACATAGTGGGATGTATCAACTTGGAGATGGAGCTTAAAGCACACGGCCTCCTCTGGTTTGTGACCTCTCTGCAAAGAGATAACTACTTATAGCCCCCTCCCACCCAACCCAACCCCACACCCATGTCTGGTTCTCATCACCAGGTTTGGGATCAAGTAAAAGCCTCCAATCCTGATCTGAAGCTATGGGAAATTGGGAAGATAATCGGTGGCATGTGGAGGGACCTCACTGATGAGGAGAAACAGGATTATTTGAATGACTACGAAGCAGAGAAGGTTGGTTGTTTTACAAAGGGGTGTGTATGGGGTTCTTCTCATGGTTGACCAGTAGATGTGTCTCCAACAGTTGTGGGTCCCTCCCGTCATCATCCCTACCTCTGTAATAGTCCACATCTGTCCTGTCCTTGTAGGGCTGCAAGATATAACACAGTTAAATCAAAATTGCAATTGAAATGGTCGCAAATATGCAAATCTTTACATTACACATTTTATTCTGTATAAAACTTGCTAACCCAGTGGTCTCTCTACAAAGATGATATGCATGATATTTTTGTACCGGTACTAGTTTACCAGTTCATAATCCAATCTTCTATTAATAATTAATACTCTGGACCTACTTCAAATGTTCACTGTAAATCCATTTTAAATAACAAATCACAATCGCAGTTGCACTGCTTGTCAGAAAAATCTGAATTAAAATTTTTCTTCTAAAATCGTGCAGCCCTATGTCCTAGTTATCAAGGTTTTCATGTTGCCTGCCTTTTCTGTGGTCTCCTTTTTTCCTTGTCATTCCTGTCATCTTTTCCAACCCTAGATTGAGTATAATGAAAGCTTGAAGGCCTATCACAACTCACCAGCCTACTTGGCCTACGTCAATGCAAAAAGTCGTGCGGAGGCTGCTCTGGAGGAGGAAAGCCGCCAAAGACAGTCCAGACTAGACAAGGGTGAGCCGTACATGAGTATCCAGCCAGCGGACGACCCAGATGGTAAGACTGCTTAGATTAATGTCTAAATGTCTCCCAAGGTTTAGATACAGTCAGACGTGTAATTATGACAGCAAGACCACACACCGCTGACCACTTGCACACCCATTCCCACTGTTTTCAGATTGTCAAAAAAACAAACATTTTTCTTGTAAGATGGAAAAAATAGTCATTATGTCAGCATAATGTAAATATGTTTGTGGTCATTCTCAGTTAATATTAGATTGAAACAATGATTTAAAAAATACTCAGTTTTGTCATAACTCAAAACAAGCACATACAGTTGTGGTCAGTCTTCATTAAAAATAACTTGTTTTAGCAACAGACACAAAGGCAAAACAAATATAGGGCATTTCAGTTACACCCACGTTTAGGAAATGAGGCTGGTTTTGGGCTTGACGCGCTTACAGTAGGACATAATGATGCACAGGGAAAAAATGCAGATAAAACTCAAATTGCTATTTAGAAACACCCTGGACCATAAAATCCCTGTATCCCTGTGGGTTACACGCTCAAAAGACTGCACGTTCAGTGCATTTGGGATTAACGTGATTTAGCAGGAGGCTACTTACTATAGAGACAGTATTGTGTTTATAATCTTTTCTACATTCTGTCGAAAGTATAATACTATATAAAACTAAGGAAGTAAATGGTGCATATGTTCAGGATAAAAGAACATTTTCTGGTCTTGCATTTTCTGAAATTGCAGGCTGTTTTCCAAACTACACACAGTGAGTTGTAATTGATTATAAAAGTTTTATTTAAAGGTAATGGCCTTTACTTAAGTCAAACAGTAGAAGTAAGTAAATGGAGAAAAAGATTTACTTACATACAATTTAGTGTTTGCTTTGCTAATACAATACATAGAATCAATGAACTTGAACTACAATATACTTCTTAACTCAGACTTTGTTGCGATTTTAGATTATGACGATGGGTTTTCCATAAAACACTCGGCCGCGGCGCGTTTCCAGCGCAACCACCGCCTTATCAGTGAGATCCTGAGCGAGAGCGTGGTGCCTGATGTGCGCTCTGTCGTCACCACGGCCAGAATGCAGGTCCTCAAACGCCAGGTCCAGTCTCTAATGGTGCACCAGGTCTGTGCAGCTTGAATTTCACAATTTAAAGATAAATTACATGTAACTCACAAAGTCAAGTTTTGCCACAGAGGAAGCTGGAAGCAGAGTTGCTTCAGATTGAAGATCGTCACCAGGATAAGAAGAGAAAATTCATTGAAGCAACTGAGTCATTCACAAATGAGCTCAAAAGGGTATGTGGAGTGTACACACATCTCTACAGGGTCTAGATGCCACTACTGGATGCTGTTCAAAGTGCAGAATGTTTATGTGCCAGTCTGTATCCAGCTGCTGCTAATTTCATTCACATGTTTGTCATTCACTTCTCATCATTTCAGAGCGTTTGCATGTGTTTATGTGAAACTGGATTCTGTGTTGTGAAATCACAATATTTACAAAAGGGGGCGCCATTTGTTCTGTAGAGTTATGGCTACATTGAGAGACAAGAGACAAGTTTAGCTATTAAAAAATGAGACCATAAATCCATCAGCACAAACTTTGAGTGTTCATGTGTCTGATAATTGTCTGTTCTCTGCGCAGCTGTGCTGTATGAAGGTGGAGGTGGACATGGATAAGATCTCAGCTGAGATCGCTGCAGCAGAAGAAGTGGCTCGCAAACGGATGGCTGATCGAGAGAAGGACTCAGGAGAGAGAGGGAGCAGAGAGGGAGCGGGCTGTGTTTTAGCTGAAGAAGAGAAACACGTCTGTTCCACTCATGGGAACAAGTCCCAGAATACTCCCAGTGACATCAGCAAGGATAGTGAGGACGCAGAGATCAACTCCACAGACCCACCAGGTATTATTAAAGGATCCATATTAGATATTCTTTGATCTATGCTATAATGTTGTTTGCTCATTAAAAAACAATCTGGAGTTTTGTTTTGTTTATTTTGGTTCTTCTCTCAGACAGAAAACACTTCATATTGTGATATCATGTGGTAATACAGGAAGTGTTCCACTGTGTTTTTAAACTCACCTTCACTAGAATCATTTGGATGTTTTTAGCTTTAGAATAGCCAAGCTGTACTAAACAAAAGATAAAAGGTAGCTGTTAACTTGAAAACTACCTCTTCATGACATCACAATGTGGAACAGAGCATTCTGAGATTTGGAAATGTAGATATAAAATAATAAAGGGTTACTCAAACGTGTGTGATTGAAACAAATCACAACTCCAGATATGTTTTTGATTAATTAACAGTATTACAACATGGCTCAGAGGTCACATGAGTCCATTTAAGTGTAATAATACCCTTAAATAATCCATTTATCTCTCTTAAGTATGTGTACTTGTAATATACTGACTATAAAGCATTTGATCTGTTTTGGTGTAGGAAAGCCAAAGGTCTCAGAGGAGGTGGAGGGTCCTGTGGGCAGTGAGGAGGGGGTGTCGGAGGACAAAGAGAGTGTCCCAGAAGGAGCCATGGAGGAGGGCACCAGCGACAGCAACACAGGCTCCGAGACCACCTCAGCTCAGACTGAAGATGCCCCTAACAGTGAGGCGTCAGAGGGGCCAAGCCGTGCCAGGGCCCACTGACCCACACCTGAATGTCTGAACAGTCCTATTACACATATTGCACAGGTTCATCTCAGATTGTCAGAGTTTATTGAGTATGCCATTTTTCATGTTTTGCATGTTATGTTTAAAACACCTTGGCTCCATTTGGAGGTTGTACACATAAGAACAAACACTTAGCCACTAAACAATGGTCCTGTCTAAAGTATTGGCAGCTCAGTGATCCACAAACAGCCATGTGAGAGCATTATATAATTTCCATTTGGAATAAACAGGACGAGTTTAGCCATTTAAATACATATCTTATCGTTGCTCTCTAGTGCTAAATCTGAAAGAGAGTTGACTTTACATTGAAATAATATTGTTCAGTGTTTGAATTTTATTCTTTGTATTGTAATGTTATTGTTGCTTTTATTGTTATTTTTGCATGTTGCAGTTTTGTTGACAAATTTGTGAAAAGTGCGGTGGCGGTCAACCTTCTTTGTTTACTCGGTATCAGTATTACAGTGGCAGTATTGTCTCAGGAGTTTGTAGTCTTCAGTAGTAATAGTTATTTATTATCAGCATTTTATTGTACTTGTGTATTGGCTGTCCTTGGCCGGAGCCAGGCCCATGGATGAGTGTATCACATGATGACTAATGCTGTACAATGCCAACTACCAGTGTTCTCAAGTTTGCTGGCTGTCAATCAAATCAAAAGCAGTACGCTTAGAACATGTACGTGTTTTATCAATATTGCAATTTTAACAGAACATTTTGAAATGTACTGTAATTGTGTAAACAATGTGTTATAAGGTTTGCATAAAAAATGAGGTTCATGTCATATAAACAGCTTGAAGAGGTATTATAAACATGCAGTCTTAAAAAGAATTTCCTTTTTCATATTTATACCAATAAACTTTTGTACACAAAATAACTTTCTATAACAACTTATTTTGACAATATCTCTACACATTTGCATGGCCAGGAAAATTGGATAACTACAATAGTCAGGAAACCCAATAATGATCAATTCAATTAAATTCAATTTTTCAATTCATTTATTTTTGTAACGCCCAAAATCACAACAACAGTTGTCTCGAAGGGCGTTCATGTTTTGGTTGATGGGGGAAACCGGAGTACCCGGAGGAAACCCATCCAGACACGGGGAGAAACATGAAAAACTCCACACAGAAAGGCCTGGCGACCCGGGGATCCAACCAAACCTTCTTGCTGTGAGGCATGAGTGTTGCCACTCAGCCACCGTGCTGCCTACAGACAAAAACAAAACAACAGGAAAAATCAGACAAAACAAGAAAAATCGGCCAGGTGAGGAGGAGGAAGACCAGACGAGGAGGAGGATGAGAGCCAGGCGAGGAGGAGGGCCAGGTGGGGAGGATGAGAGGGTCCAGCTGTCATCGGGGCATCTGAAAGAGTTACACTCCACAGGGGGAGTGGGACAGGGGACAACATGTGAATAGCATTGCTGATGAGAAAATAGGACAAAGCAGAGGATAGTGCTCAGGTTGCCATACTTCCCCCAGCTAGTTATCTCCTACTGCAGCCTATCTTATCCCGGGTTTTAATGTCCCTAACTCCCTCACTATGTAACCTGGTCATAAGCTATACCGAAGAGGAAGGTTTTAAGCCTGGTCTTAAATACAGAGACTGTGGGGGCCTGTTTAACATCAGCAGGGAGTTGATTCCATAGCACAGGAGCTTGGTAACTGAATGCTCTACCTCCCACTGTACTTTTGGACACTCTAGGAACCACTAATAGTCCTGCATTCTGAGAGCGGAGTGCTCTGTTTGGCTGGTACGGGACAATAGCATCTTGCAGATAGGATGGGGCCATACCGTTTAGGGCTTTGTATGTCAGGAGGAGGACTTTGAATTTGATTCTAAGCTCGACAGGAAGACAGTGCAGATATTTTAGTACAGGACTGATGTGGTCTCTTCTTTTAGTTCCTGATAGGACTCTGGCCGCTGCATTTTGGACCAACTGGAGGCTCCTTATAGTATTTTTGGGGCAGGCGGCGAGCAGAGAATTACAGTAATCAAGTGTGGAAGTAACAAATGCATGGATGAGTTTTTCAGCATCCTTTTTAGGTAAAATATTTCTAATTTTAGTTATATTTCGCAGGTGAAAGTATGTGGTTTTACAAGCCATGTTTATATGGGCTGTGAATGATCAGATTTTTGGTGTATGTTTGCATGCACAAACGGGCTGTGGTATTAGTATAGAAGGCCCATAATAACTAACTTTTTTTGTCTAACATTAGTTTGCACTTTTTCCTTGTTAAAAACCTGCACAGGTATGAACAATCAGAAATAAATTAGATGTACTGCAGAAATAACCGCATATATAACCACAGAAATCAGATAAAAATCAGATGTATGGTGTCCTTGTTATATCCTCATTAGTAGCTACCCTTGTTGCAATTTACTGCAACATGGTTTGCAGATATGTGTTTTGTCTTTACCTTTGCTAAGTTGCAGGTAGGGGAAGTGGGCATGGTAAGAGGGAACTGCTCTGATTTCCGGTTTCACTGCAGAATTACTCATTTATCCTGTTCATGTCAGTTGTCTGTGACAAAAAAAATGGATTTGGAGCTAAACATTTGACATGCTCATTTTGTTTCAGTTGCATTTAAAGCATAAAATGTCAGACTGATGTTTCCCTTGAGACACCCTTTCCTTGTGGTTAGTACTACTTTCGGTGATAAGTAAAAACCAAAAACCTCAAAGAAACAGGTGTGCCAAAGAAGTCTGTGCAAAATCTGGCAGTACTGTAAATGTGTGAGAAATTAAAATTGTATTAATTAAGAAGCTATGTCTTTTGCAGATTAAAAAAAATTAAATCTTATGAAATCTGTTGCCCTCTGGAGTCTAATTGCATGTGTTTTTTGAATTAGTTTAGTTTATCAGTATTTGAGTATTCCTTCAATTTTTAATGCTTATATCACAATTGCAATACCTATACCTGTTAAAAAATTTCAAATTGTTTCACATTTACTTTGCAAATAATTGTAAATAAAATGTTTTTTGACAACTTGCTCATCAAATAACTACAGGATTTGAATAAGTCGATTAAAACAACTAATAACGATTCAAAATAATATGCAGTTACTGTTGGTCTACAAAATATTACTGGAGTAATCGATTGCTTAAACCTAAAATTAATATGCAGACTGTGGATATATTAATTGCACATGAACATGTGTACTATCATTGTATGTGTGGTTTGTGGTCACAGCTCTCTCACTAAAGGTGCAGGTATAAGGTGGCCGAGAGTACTTGCTCTTTTTACAACAAGGGAAACCACCATCAAACATAGACGCTCCTCTGCACGCACTCAACATGACTTCAGTAAGGAGTAAGTACCTTATTTAAAGTGCTAAGTATTATATTTGTTGTTAATTAATGGCTAATATTAATTCATGTTGATGATGGCATTATAATATTTTAAAATTTGAATTAATTACCGAAAAGAATAGATGATCTATCTCAAATGAATTAAACACACATTTGAAATAATTGTCTGTTTTTTCAGGGCATGAATATTTGGCTGTCATCCTAACATGGTGCATTATGTACAAGGTATGTTAAAACATGTCTTGGATTATTATTAGTGGTACGATTCATATTTCAGGAACTCTATTGCCCCATAAATTCTGACTTATTCACCCCTGAATGTGAAATACTGATCTTATATTGACATCATAATAGATGTTGTTTATTGTAAACCGGTGAACTATAGTGCTATGGTATTTGTAAAATTGTGTTAATATAAGCTGAAGATGCATTATGCAACTTTTCTGGTGTGGGTCCACTGCCAAATTTAGAGATGTTATTGGTCCCAGAATGTTCCCAGTATTGCATTAAACTGTTGTGCACTTCATTAAAATACATGTGTTGTTATTGCTCAAAAACATGCACTCTTACTGTGAGCGGGGTCACCTCTCCACAGATCTGACCTGTAACTTGGCCTGTTAATCTCTATGAAGATAAATTAGTTAAATGCCATACAGTGGAACTTTCCAGTCAAAGCAAAGACATATCCAAGGACACACACACACACACACACACACACATACACACACACAGGTGACAGAAAAGTTACATAGTGCGACATAAAAATGCATTTTGGGGAGACAGAGACACAGTGGGTTAAACTCAGTTTGTGGTTTGAACCTAGCTAATCAGGACTAATCCCTATGCAACTTGTTATCAGTAATATCTATAACAGAAAAGGGGCAGAGCTTAGACATGTGTAGAAATACATACATGTTTTCTGTTTCTGTGACTCATTCATTTACATTTGAGAAAGACCAGACCACTTAAATAACTTTAAATTTTCTTTCTTACTAACAGACATGTTTGGCTCAAGAAGACGAGAACACCACTAATTACTCTTACAACTACAACTTTGACAATACAACAATTGACTATAATGATTTTGATGAGATGTGCTCCAAGGAGGGCAATCGTCAATTTAGGAAGTGGTTCATGCCCACTTTCTACGCCATCATCTGCATTTTGGGGCTCACTGGAAACCTGCTAGTCATCCTCACATACTTTTACTTCAAACGTCTGAAAACCATGACCGACGTGTATCTTCTCAACCTGTCATTCGCTGATCTCCTCTTTGTAACTTCTTTACCCTTTTGGGCATTTAACTCAATGAGCACATGGGTGCTAGGTTTACCTGTGTGTAAAATCATGCATACCATTTACAAAGTTACCTTCTACAGTAGCATGTTCCTCCTCTCCTCCATCAGCATAGATAGGTACTTTGCAATATCCAAGGCTGTTTCTGCTCATAAACACCGTTCTCAAGCAGTGTTTTTCAGTAAGATCTCCTCTGCAGTTATGTGGGTGTTAGCTCTAATCTTTTCAATACCTGAAATGAAATTCACCACAATCAATAACAACACATGCACGCCTTATAAGAGCAACAATGATAAGCTTCGTGTGAGCATTCAAGCAAGTCAGATAATCCTAGCATTTGTCATACCACTTCTCATCATGGGTTTCTGTTATAGCAGCATAATTCTGACGCTTAGCCAAACTCGAGGATTTGAAAGAAACAAAGCTATCAAAGTAATTTTAGCAGTGGTGGCTGTATTCCTAGGTTGTCAAATGCCTTACAACATTGTGCTATTTTGGACCACTATTGTCACAGCTAAGGGAGGGTCCAAAAATTGCAATAATGAAAATAGTGCGGTTTACGCCACAGATATCACCCAGTGTTTAGCCTTCTTCAGGTGCTGTCTCAACCCCTTTGTGTACGGGTTTATTGGAGTTAAATTTAGGCACGATGTTCTGAAACTGCTGAAGGACTTGGGATGTATGAGTCGAGAAAGGTTTTTCAGATACACCTATGCCCAAAGAAAGACATCACTGGCTACGGAAACAGAAACCTCCACCACCTTCTCGCCCTGAAGATGCGAAGAATGGACAACAGTTGAAAATGTTATCAGCGTATTCAGTGTACATAGAAAATAGTTCAATGCTATCTTCTATCAACTGTATTTGTTGCAAGAGGAGGACATCTCAGCCACTATGGCAGCCTGGCTCTCCACTCCCTCACTCTTACTTCCTGTTGATTGCAGGAGGGTCTGGAAACAATACAGCACATTGTTTAGGGTGAACCAATAACAGCCGCTTTGTTGAACGTGTCTCTGAAATGCATTCATTTCCTCTTGAATATTTTGGTATCATTGACTTCAGATTTTCAACTACTATATATTAGTCCAATAACAAGGTAGCTGGTTCAAACCTAATTTTGCATACTGTTGTTGTGTCTTTGTGTAAGATACTTCACCCACATTGCCTTGTTCATAAACAATAATAAGGTTGGTAGGGCATCCGGCATGAAAAAATACCAGTTCTGTGGAACTCTTGGTCAACCAAGGACTTTGGTTTAGTTTGGTTTTATGTGTTAATAGTGACTGGCAGCTCCTCACCAAGGGTACATATCATTCAGTGTGTTAATAATTGGATTGTAACATGTTTGTGTTTTACATCTGTCTGAATGCTGATGTTGTACATAATATACATACTTGAAACAATATCTTTAAAATATATATATTTTAATTCACATTTGATCATTGCTGTGTTCAGTGTTTTGACAGGATTATTTGTGGGTACATGCCTATATGTGGAGCCATAGCCCAAAGTAAAATATGTTTGTGATATGCCATAGGGTATTACATCGGTTGTAAACAAGTCAAATTCCTACTTACATAATGAAATAGTTAGTATTGTATTTTTGTAATATATACTATGAGGAAACAGTAACCAAATACTATTCTTCATAAGTCAATAAAGTATGTGTAAAGTGTGTCATTGTGTATTGCTAACTAGTGTTTATTTCCATAGAACCATTCTCCATGACTCATCTTTTAAATTTTAACATTGACTTTCTTGGGTAGCAAAGCATAACTGTACCTGTAACTATAATTTCCACACTACTATGAAATGATGTAAACTGCCCTAGAAAAATGTAACACAGGAATGTCATCCAGTGTAAAATCTGTCAAATAACTTATTTCACAGTGAAAACCCTGGCTAAAATCCTGATTGGATCAAAACATATCAATGCTTGGCTGTTGTGAATTGCAGCTCTTTTGCAGTTGCTTGTTGCTCATGAAAAGTGAACATAGGTGAGAACAGAAGTACGTGTATTAAGTGTCTATTTAAATAAGTTATAAGGTATACTTGGGCGCTAAAAGGATCTGATTGTAAAATAAAGGTTAAAGCCACAGTATGTAACTTTTTAGCCAAAAAAAAAAGACTAAAATGTGTCCACTGTGAGCAGGCTTGCTTCTCCACAAACCGGTTTCTTATTCAGCCTGGGGGAGAGCCTGCATGATTCCTTGGAAATGTTGTTCCTTTGGCTATAATATACCACATGGCATAAAACCTTTGCCCACTGGCCACCAATATTAATTTTGACAAGAAATTTGAATTCTGTTTTTGCCTAGATTATTAGTTTTAGCCTAATTTTAGTCAGCTAAATACATAATAGTTTTAGTCAACCGGACAATATATTTTTATATAACTATGACACTTATATTGCTCTATGGAACATATAAAGGCACGTTCCTTGCTTATGGTCTGGCTTGTACTTTTAGTTGTCAAAAATGCATGAAATTTCAGTTACATTTTTTTCTCTTTATGATGACTTTTTATTCAGTTTTCAGTTTTAACACAACTATTGCTAATTTCACTTTAAATTGCATCTAGTTCATTGAGTGTGATCTTGGTTAATGCTTTAACTCGTGGGCTGATATATGGCTTTTCCACATAAGTATGAGATGAGGCAAGAGCCTGGAGACACAAACTTCACTCTCCTGCGATGATGACATCACTACACACAGTCATTGGGTTACATTGCATTAGCGTCTTCCGGCTCTGCTCATAGGCTCAAAGGGAAAGGGGCAGGGAGCGACTAATAAAAGCACATGCCACATCAAATCAGGAAAGCAAGTCTGTTAAGAGTAAAGAACTATCTTCAGTCCGGACCATAAGAAAACAAGGTAAGAGATTTGTGTAACTTTACAACTTAACAATGTGGGACTTACTATAACTACTGACATTCAGATGCCTATCAAAAGCTTTGAGTACTTTTTAGTGATATAATTGGACTTATATTTCATTCATTATTGTGGGGCATCCTTGGTAAATTACAATTTTCAGCAAACTGTATTTTAACAATTAAAATGTATTTGTTTTTATATTATAAGTGATCAGTAGAGGTCAATAGCGTAATTAAACTTTATAATTAAATTATCCTATTGTCATTTATTATTACATAGTATGTGTCTTACATCCTCAGTACAGTTACA
Source organism: Periophthalmus magnuspinnatus (assembly GCF_009829125.3). Taxonomy (NCBI): domain Eukaryota; kingdom Metazoa; phylum Chordata; class Actinopteri; order Gobiiformes; family Gobiidae; genus Periophthalmus; species Periophthalmus magnuspinnatus. The sequence goes on from NC_047126.1 coordinate 16,382,376, forward strand.
AGGTACAAGCATGTGCCAATTTAGAATTAAAAACTGGATGTGAAGTCATAAACTTATGACTGCGATGCAAAAGTTTGTAGCCACTTTGCTTTCAATGTAAATTACCGTATACTAAATAAAGAAATAATATTGCAGAGATGTTGTATAATTTGGTCTAAACTTTTCAGAGTAAACTATTTGCCTCATAGAGTGCAGTGTTTTGTTTACCTGGGATCTAGAGTACACACTTCTCCAATGCTTTACAAACAGAGACTGGACTGATTTGTAGGTATAGGGCATAGACAGTAATAAATAACTTCATTTCTATTCCAATTCACATATTTCAATTATCTGAATTTTGTACCTGCTTATAAAGTGCACAAGTTATATACTTCTGGTGTCTAAATACCTTAAAAAGTGATGTTTTCTTCCATTTGGTCCCTCATAAAAAACAAATGGGAAAAATCACATTCTTATTGCAACCTTACTGTGCAACTCTTCAGAAAATGTAGCTTTTGGAGAGGCCAAATAAAAGTATGAACTAAATCTACAAAGTTACTCCCAAATGTTTATAGTGTTTTCTGAAATGAGCTGTAGCCATGGTAACCGCAGTGCCAGGTGACTCAAGTCCAAGACCACACCTTAGTTTAAAAGTCAGTATGAGACACACTCTACACACCCAAACTCACACTGATAGGCATGGGCATGACTATTTAACAATTATTCATTTAAAGATTGTTCCAGCATTGAGAAATTTAATCCTCAAGGAGAATGCCCTTAGGTGACATATTCATCTGATACTTTTACTAGTCGTGTAAAGCCTTTAAATGGATGTTATGACAACAGTAAGTGTAATAATCAAGACAGCATGAATAAAGCTGTTCAACTTCAACTAACCTGTTCAACTTCAACTAAAGACCATGTTTGCACTATGTAACTTTTGTGGTGGATTGTGTACTGCTTGTCTCCATGGAGAGACAAGCAGGAAAGTTTTACTCATCAATGGAGATAAGTAAGTGACAGCATCAGGTCAAATTACAGGTTAGATCCATGGACAGAGGCAACCCCACTCACTATAAGAATCCATGTTTTTTAAGGTTTTTGGCCAATACCTTTAACTAAATACATGCAAGATAGATATGTTTAATGCCGCTTTGTGACTGGTCAAACATTGTCCAGCTCTATCCCACTCCCCACTTAAGACCCACAGTTAAGGTTGAAGTTTCCAAATTGAAATTCATCTGTACCTCAACTTCAACGCAATTCAGTCAACCGATGTATGTATGTAACAGCCACGAAGGACTTGGGGACCCCCTCTCCAGATCTGTTCACGGACAAGAGTATTTAACTGCAGGATTAGCCTATTGTGCATGCTTTAAGTTAATGGGGAACATCGGAGCACGAACACCCACCCAGACACAGGGAGAATAAGCAAACTTCATAAAAGGCTTCACGCAGTCTAGGAATTGAACTCAAGGCTCTCCAGGATTGCTTCAAGGATATACTAACTGCTTTGCCCTGGTCTGAGTTATAGGCTACAGCACCCACACCCCCTAAAAGTAAGATTTTTTAAAATTTATTTAGTTATACTTTCTTCATTGCATTGAATCCCTCTGTCCCTAAACATATTTCAATTATTGGTATTTACTGTACACCAAGCCATCAAACTATATCTGCCTTTATCAAGTGTTGGGTGTTCTTGCCAACAAAAATCTGCCAAAGTAAAACAAAAAAGTTTCTAAATGTCAAAAAGTGATTTCTGTTGTTAAAAGCTGCCATTTATGTTATGTAAGTGCTCCCATAATGCGGTTTGTTCTTGTGATTGTTTGTCAAATATCAATATTAAAAATAACACAAAACTGAGAGTACTATTGTTATTACTGATAATATCTTTACTATCTGGGAGGTTATGACTGCACAAAAGCAGCCCTACATTTCCTTTATAGACAGTGTAAGTGATCTACTATTTCTCCTTTGTGTTTCAGAGTCTCCAGGGCGGTATAGCTCTCTTAACATGATGCCTACAGCTGAAGGCATGTCACATATGATACCTGCACATGTTCTGAGGGTGGGGCAGACCATTCAAGTGGATTCTGCAGCTCCAGAGGCCAAGACCAGTCACCACCTCTCCAACGCTGCAGCTCTGAGTGTCAATCAACTCGACAATGAACTTGACATTTCTCTGGAGAATCTCAACCAGCTAATCCTTGAACTCGATCCAACTTTTGAACCGGTTCAGATCCAGAAAAGTCCAACCTCAGGTACAGTGGAGTGTTTCTTACAAAAGTCACATTCTTACAGTATATGCAACAAGAAATATTTTTCTGAAATTATTAAATCTCTCCAAAATAAAACCCATGGGTAAACTGGAAATTACTAGGGACTCACAAATAATGTAACTAAATATATGTCACTTTTTCAATTGATTTAGTTTAAAGATGCAACAATACTCAATCATTCAACAAGACCCTCTCAGTACAATACAAATGTGTGACTGACTTCAGCACGGCATATTGTCACAGATACAGGATGAAAACAGCTTCATAAAGTACTAACTATGATATATTTGAATAGAGATGGTGCAACTGAATAAATGTTATATTTAAAACATTTGCATTTGTTCTTCTGAGGCTCATATCAAAATTGTATCAATATTGTGACCCTTGTGACCAAATACAATGTAAGAAAACTGTGCTGTTGCATCTCTAATTTACTTTAGTTTGCAAATCTGAGTCAAATCCAGGGTGAAAAACAGCCATTCAGGTCTCGAATCATCAGTCTTAGTCCATTTTATCAAGTCTCAAGTCTTCAAAATAGTAACTCAAGCTTGACTTAGGCCCAGGACATCACTCTGCTGTAAGATACTTCAACTTCAAATGTTAAAACAGTAGATATATTATACTCCAACTTATTTCAGTATGAAGTTAAACATAAGTTAAATTACAATAAGACATCAGCTTCTCAAGTGAACTTTGGTGAACTTTCAACTATGACTCATAACAGAGTGTATTGATTGCATCCATTAGTGTGTTGCTTGGTTTACAATTCTAAAACAAAACAAACATTTCTGACATAACACATTTTTCCACCTCTTGGCTCAGCTTCATATTTTCCAGACTTATTTTCTTTTTCGTATCCATGCTACTTCTATTGTCCATGTTGCTGCAGATCTGTACCACACCCTGCACAGCTCTCACACAAATATGAAACTATACCTGAACAGGCTCTGACTTCCGGCTCCTTTGATTAGGGGCTGGAGGTCAAATGTATGAATAGATTTCCTGTTGCTCATTGTTAACTTGAAATTAATATGTATTTCAAACTGAGTCTAACAGAGTCTAAGCCTGCAAACTGTTTCACAAAGCAAGACTATTGTTAGACAACGCAGTGAAAAGCAGAAGCTAAGTACTTATTATAAAGTTAAAGAACAGAAATATTAAAGGTGCAATATGTAACTTTTCTGCCACCTCTTTCAATGGAGATGTTATTTTTTCTTATTAAATTTATCTAGTGACACCACCATCCCAGATTACAGATCCAATATGAGAGGAGACCTTGCTTACAGTTAAGAATGGGTGTTTTTAAAGTACTTTTGAGGAAAATACAAGTAATTGAATAAATGCAAGATAGATGTTTAATGCCATACTGTGGAGCAAAACAAGCTCCATGGAGACAACCAGAAAACATACAAAGCAGACCTTTAAGTCTTAAAGTACAGACTATACCACCCTATGAACAGTGGAAGTGCATATCTTTGGCTGAAGGCAGTGCTTTCCAATGGTAAAATCCACTTATGAGGACAAGTTGAGGCATCTGTTGGTGTTTCAGTAAAAGTACAAAAGATCGTGAATCCAAATCAATGTTTGGAGGGAAGTGCGTATGCTACAAGCAGCTACCTGCAGCAGAAATGTGTTGCATTTGAGCTTTGAGTCTATTTACTTACTGTCCCGAGCACACGCCCATTCTGCAGGAGAAAAACGTCACTGTCAGATTTTCCTTTATGCTGATCTGAGGGTTTGCGGCTGTAAAACTATTGCACATTAAAGGGCTGAGAATTGCTTGTTATTTTTTTGCATTTTGCTATTGAGATAAGATTAGCAATAGTTGTTTTACATAAGCATTGAATTCACAGTGCAGTATTTAAATAGCTCTATAAGTTTTATTAACAACTGAAAAAAGATTGAAATGTTAACTAAACTCCGACAAAAATGAGTAAACTAGAGGGTTGGCAGTTTTAAATCCGCTGGCCCTGTATTTTCAAGGCCAGTGGAGAAGGGTTATTATGCCAACTCTATGCCAAGTTTGTATTTTGCTAATTGTGTCCATTGAAATTGCAATCTCATTATCACTTTCTATGAAGCCCAAGTACACATACTTATTTTGGTGCAGTGATGTTTTCTAGTTTTACTTTGGAGTCTTAAGAAGTCAACAAATGTTAGTCATGGTGAAATGATGAGCATTTAAGCATAGTTTAGTTTTTGCTAAACTTCGTTTAGTGTCTGATTTAGTCATTTTTACCTTGAGTTACCATTCGTGTAAACTCACGTTAGTAATAATATGGCCTTATTTTAGTGTCATCATACATAAATAAGAAAAAATTGACTACTCATAGTAAGAAAGTGCTCAGGTTCAATCCAGTTCAGACACAGCTGTTGTACAGTCTTAGTGTTTAGTCTTAAAACCATATGAGGATCATAATCAAAGCTACTTTATACTTGTTGTTTCCAGATGAAGATGTATCCAGTCCTGTACTGATCCCAAGAGGCTGCTCAGCCAACAGCTCACCTCGTTCAGTCATCGCAGTCTCTCCCAGTATCACCATCCCATCTCCAAGTGGTCTGAGCTGCAGTCCCCAGGGGACGGTGGTGTTCTCGGGCTCACCCTCCTCCTCCCTCCCTCCACTCCCCTGTGGTAGCGTTGTCCGCAGAAGCCCCATCCCGAGACAGGATGGAGGGGTGACTCAAAACTCCTGGAGCCTCTCGCAGCCGAACCGTATCAGTGCACTGTCTCTCCTCTCCACGTCCTCATGCTCCGATACCAGCTACATCCTGGGCAGGTAAACAGTCAAATGGATTGGGTGCTTTTTGATGGGGAGTTTCTCATTAAAAATATCTATCTTACATCCATTCACATTAGATTCATTTTTACAATAATTGTTCTACTAATAAAGTTTAAAAATTTCAGAATATATCCCATGCAACGAAGGACCAGCTAGTAAAAGCACCCCTGTGAAATAAATACATAAATGAAATGTAAATAATATTTAAAAATGGCATTTCCACATTTATGATTAAAGCAAGAACTGATTAATTGATATGAGTTTTATAGTACAAGTTTAAAAAAAAAAAAAAATGATGTACATGTTTTGAGGAGAAAGACTGTTTTGCTTTTTGTGACTATTGTGTTTGCAAAACGTATTCAATGTATTAAAATTGTCCTATGTATTTTCTTTTCCTTCTGTCTATAGCACCTTGTCTCTGACCAGTGAAGATGCTGATTCTTCAGAGTTCAATATCACTCCAACTGGGTCTTACATTGGCCACTCTTCAGAAATGCTCCTATCTCCAAAAAACAAACATTTAACAGGACTCCACTACAAACAAGTCCACAGCAGCCCTGCGTCCCTCTCTGGCTCCTTCACTGACATCCCTGTCCTTTTGATCAATGGAGCACCCCAACCCGAAATACAGTCATGCCCCCCATCTCCAGCACCGCAAATGTCTTCTTCAAAACCCCCTTCCCCTCACAGTAAGTTAAAGTGAAGTGAAAACAGTCAAAATCATTTTTAAACACTGATTCATTTTGAACAAATGCTTAATATTACTGTACGTTCTAGGTCCTCTTTTCTTTGGAAGCCAACCAACAATGAAGTTTGTAATGGACACATCAAAGTTATGGTTTCGTCCACATATCAGCAGGGCAGAAGGTACTTTGACAAAAAGGTGCACAATGTCATTTTTTTGATTGGAGGAATACTACCTGCTTCTGTCCATGGAGAAGTTACTGTTTTTCCTGGAATTTTCCACAGTAGGGCATTAGACTAGCCTATCTCAGGTGCAGGTGATGCGCCAGGCCAAGTTACATGTCAGATCTGTGGGTGAAAAATATATAAAACCATCTGTAAATGAATAAATGCAAGATAGATAGATTGGTAGATAGATAGTTTAGTGCCGCATTGTGAACATTCTAGGCAGTGCTCTAAATCGCCAAGCAGGTGGCTCTCTACCAGAAAAGTGACACCTAATGCATTTTTAACTAAATAGATGACTCCAATTTGCTTATTAATGGATTGTCTTGTCCCCATTGACCCTCTACTACCTTTTAGCTGAAGCCATGGTCAAAGACAAGGAGCCAGGAACATTTGTGATCCGAGACAGCACGTCCTACAAAGGAAGTTTTGGACTCGCCATGAAGGTGGATCAATCTCCTACGACGTTTGCTGCATCTGCCTACCCAGGTAATTCTTGTCAGACCATCCTTATATTCAACCATTCACTCACAACCTGGAATATTATGAGTTAATAGACAATGTACATTGCAAAACATTTGACCCACCTTCGTTTGTTACAAGCATCTATATATAAATGTGACTGTGTGTTGAGCGGAAAGGCTGAACTCACTCAGAATAGCACATCTCAGTTTGCCTCTGATCTGTTAAGGCTACGGGTTACAACAGGTTACTACTGTGAAGGAGTGAACAAATAATAATTTGTGTAGTTTCAAAAGTGGGTATTAATCAGGTGTTACTCATTTCCAATAAACATATGTAACTATAGTGGCCACCCAGTAGTCTAATATATAGTAAAAGCAGGAAGGTAGATAAAAAACAGAAAAGAAACTATGCTAATAATAAAAAGAACCATTTTCAAGACTAATTACATTTCTACAGTAAATATTTTACATAAAAATGCAATGAAATTATCCAAATAAGGATAACATTTTTCAAATAAGGCTCGTCTATGCCATCACAGATTCAGCAGAAATCTGTGGGAAACATTAAAACACAGCGAATGCAAAATTTTTAACTCAAACACTTCCATGTACAAGAAGTGAAAGCAAAAAATATATAAAACATTTTAGTCTATATAGCACATAAAATAGAACAGAATATGAGCAAATGCCTTACTTGACCGTTTTGATGTTTCTTTGGACTTGTGTGGGTCCATGTCATTTTTTCCAACCGCTAGAACCACCACTGTGTACAAGAGGAAACCATCTGTTTATAGCACTGTGAGCAATGATAGAGACAGCATCTTATGGACAACTTGTTTTGCACTATATTTCTAGGCAAACGGTTAAAGGTGTGCTATGTAGCTTTTCTGGTGGGGGTTCCAACACTTTCAAGCAAAGCAATACATTTTCTGACAAGCTGGTGGCCTACTCCAGAAAAGTTACATAGTACACCTTTAAATTACAAAGAGCCACTATACATTTCTAGGTTTTTTATTTGTATAAATCCTTCTAAACAACATTTTCATTTATATTTTCTCAGGAGATAATATTTCAGATTTGGTTAGACACTTCCTCATTGAATCATCAGCCAAAGGTGTTCGAATCAAAGGTGCTTCCCAGGAACCATACTTTGGTGAGTGCTCTTAAACAGTTATTATGAATGAGTTTCCTACACTCAGGATTTGTGGATTTTTCTAGTGCCTAATCTCCAGCCACACCACAAATGACTAAACCATGTCTAGTCTTCAGGGATGTGGGTGGGCAACTGAAGGCGGGTTTTCAGTGAAATGACATCATAAGGAGTGGTCTTCGACATAAAAGATCACAATCTACATCCATCCAACATTGCAAAATAAACTGATACAATGAGTAATCATAAGCTACTGTAAAGACAATGTAACATTTGTGTTAGAAATTCTTAATATTAAACTGACCATGGTTTGATTTCAAATCTACCGTATTTTCAGTCAAGTAGTTCAGTGTTAAACACCATCCATTCTTTGTGCAGTGTGTTGTATGCAGGCCTACTGCATAGTAAGAAAAATAAAGAAGTTAGTAAATAGTTAGAAGTTTGCCCAAAGAGATTGTTATAAATTGTAATTTATAAATACAACCAAACTGGATCTGTTTCATAGAGACATTTGTAGAAATTGAGATAAGTTTGGCGAACATACCTACTATAAAAAATAATGTGCCGTAAACATTTTTATTGTTTATTCTACAGGAAGTCTACCAGCCTTGGTTTACCAGCACACAATTTCAGCCTATGCCCTCCCATGCAGACTACTGCTCTCTCAAGGTAAACTCCAACATATTAAGTGGACTCATGATTAATAAATAAATACTGACAAAATACATTTCATTAATTTAGAGCTGGGTGCAACAGAGAACAAGGCAACAGCAGAGGACAAGAAGAAAACAGGTAAACTTACTTTGTGCCATGTTTGTTTGAGTGAGTTAGCTACTGAGATAGCCTGAAAAGAGAAAAAATACTGCTAATTAAAGTAGTTAAATTTATTCACAAATACTTACAATTTCCTTACACATTTGCTTGTTCTTGTGTCTTAAAATAAAATGTAATGCTGCATGAAGTTATAGGTTTAGGATGTAATTTATGCTACTGCTAACTGGAGGCTGCATTGCTTATCTACTGGAGTTAGCCACTACAATGCTAGCACAACATACTTTCAAAATAAAAGCTTTGTATGTCTGAATTAAGTATATTATAATGTTGTTTCCTCATCAAAAACATACCTGAAGTTGTGTTTTATTTCACTCACACATGTTTAGCACATACAGACTTTAGGCTGAGTTCTTCACTCAAACAGAAAACACTCCGCTCTACATTGTGATGTCATGTGGTAATACAGGAAGTGCTCCACTGTGTTTTTAAACTCCACACCTTCACTAGAAGCATTTAGGTGATTTCAGCCCGGAATCAACTGTTAACTTGAAAACTACCACTTCATGATATCATAAGGTGGAACAGAGCATTTTGAGCTTTGGAGATGTAAAGAGACTAACAGTAAAGGGTTACTCAAACATGTGTGAATGAAACAAAACATACATTATTGATGAGGTAACAACTTTCTAACATGGCTAAAAGCTCACAAGAATCTAGATTGTGTAATGGCCTTAGGACTTCGTTGTGATTAGCTAATGTCTGACTTATGCCTGACTTGCGGGCTGTCCCTGTGACTCAGTAATGAAATCCCTTGTAGTCACTGTGAACAACGGTGTGGTGGAGACATGAAAAAAAGTGATTACAGGCCCACCAAACATCATGCCAATCAGCTATGTAATTTTCTGTATAGAGACACAGAGGAAATAGGCACCTCAAAGGCTGCAACTGTATTAAAGTGAATGTTTGGAGAAGAAAAAAATAACAAATCAAGTAACTCACCTGATCTGGCTCTCTTGTGTAGTCTGCTTGGCAATTGTTTTTTATGAGTTACTGACACCTAGTTAGCTAGTGCAGCCTCTGCAGCTCAGTGAGTGAATTGTGGAAGTTCTGAGCTTTCACTTTAGCATGGCATGGTCATATGCTTGGAATGTGAAAAAGTTGTATGTGTTCTCTATATGCAGAATAAAGCACTGGCACTGGAACCCACAATGCTACCAATCTCAAAACCACAAAACTATCCCTAACCTATTTTACTCACTGTTTGATTTAGCTAATTTATTTCTATACAAATTTGTTTCATACGCAGATATTTACAAGACCATTTTATTTCAACAGCCTCCAACTTTGTCTATCTGAACGCTGTGCCCACTGAGACGCTGACTGGCCCATGTGCGGTCCAAAAGGCAGTGACAGTGACTTTTGAGAAGGCCTCTGGCTCCTTCACCCCAGCCATAGTGAATTTAAAGGTCTCTCCAAAGGGTGTAACACTCACAGACATCAACAGGAAGTAAGACAATAAGTCACTTGCACTGCATTGACTGTCATGTGGTCTGTTACTGTAAATGTTTGACAAACAATGTTTTTTTTTTTTCTTGTCAGGCTTTTCTTCAGGCGCCATTATCCTATTCACCTCCTCAGCTACAGCGGAGAAGATCCTGACAATAGACGGTCAGTTTAGTAGTGCCCAATAGTTACATAATCTTTCATCCATCTTGGAGTTTTGCCTCACCTATATATGTGTTAGGATTGGAGGGGTGGTTTGTTATTAAATCAAAAAAGTAAATTATTATATGTCATATTGTCAAAGTGAGAGCCCTTTGAGAGTGCAGCCCTTTATGCACAAAGCATAAAGGGCTACAACAAGGAACTACAAAGGTCATGCAATCAAAACCTCTTTATTGAATCAAAGAAAATAGGCCTACTTAATCAGTTAGTTCTTTTTTATTTTAAATGTATGTATGTTCATCTTTATACCACTTGCTAAATATATATAAACAACAATTTATTTATAAAGTCTAATTTATAAATATGCCCAAATAACCACTATCATTTTATTCTGTAACTGTTAACCATCTAAACTGTTTTTCTTAATCCAACAGGTGGATGAGAGGCTCAAATTTCGGTGCAAAGTAAGTGCTTGTGAACAGTGGTGGAAGAAGTATTCAGTTTTGTTACTTAAGTACAGATACCTAAAATTGTTACTTAAAGCACATTACTTTACTGCTTGTGCTTTGTTACATTCCATCGCTGCTTATAAATTGTATAACATTTCCTCACAAAAGGACCCTCCCTCAGATGTAAATGTTTTTTACTTTCTTACCTACAGGATGTTTGGTTTTGTGGCCAAAGGTGTTGAAGCTGGTATGGAAAATATGTGTCACGTTTTTGCAGAATATGACCCTCTGCAGCCCTGCGACAAGATTGTTCAACATATTCAAACTACAATAACTAAAACATAAAAATACTGTACAATTTTTTTCTGTTTATGTTTTGACTGATTTTGCTGTTACACCAGAACCTTGTTTCAGAACAAGATCTAATTGAGCAATTGCTTGTTTACAATAGCACTAATAGGCTTAGGGAAATGCACATTTTTATGATTGTAAATTATGGTACCATAGAAAGGTAAGATATGCAATGTATTTTCTGTCTAAATAGATCACTTTTTATGAATGCTTGACATCGTATCATTTCAAAATAATGAGTGTAGATACTTCAGATTTGGCTTATATTGTATATTTATTATTTGTCACTGTGTGCAATTAATTTGTTTGTATAGTAACTAATTTTGTAATAGAAAAAATAAACAGATGAAACCCATACCAATTAATTAAAGCTTTTCTTTGTGATAGTTTAAGTTGAATTTATACCTAAAACCATGTAATGCTACTTCAAAATATCATTTATGAGTTAAATTATGAATCATAAGTAAAAGGGACACAATCAGAACCTCCTGAATGTAAAATGCAGTATTTTCTTCTTTAAAATAGCATCGGTAAATAATATTTACCAATATTTTACATGTAAAAGCATCACATTACCATAAAGAAACAGACACAGGAAATGCAGGTATATTATACACATAGTTTATTTAATTTTAAATCATAAATCATTAGATAAAAGCAAAAGTCTTTTTCTGAAATCACAGAGATGTAAGAGCGTGCTTGTTGAAGCAAAAATCAGGCATAAAACTGCATAGATATATATTAGGTTTTAAATACTCTTTTAGGCACCAAATGCATTACATAAGACTTAACCTCTTTTTCCTTTGGCGCCAACTTAAACGTTATAAATAAAAGCTTATCTTGTTGTGTAACCAAAGCATGATAATACACAGTGCTGTCAACTATTTACAAATACTGCCCTCTACTGTTAAAGCCGGGTATCTACATTCTCTGAGACATTCATTTCAGGCTCTCACGTGTTCCCACAGTGAGCAGTTTAGAGAAAATATATCATACAATATTAATTACATTGTCTAGTAAATTATACGTTTGTAAATCAGATAAAAAGGAAACTTAAGCATAGATAAAGCTCTCTCTAAACAATTAGTGCTAACATTATTTTACCCAGCGCTGCTTGGATCAGTGCAATGCAGTTTACACATACACACCCTTCATTATAATAACAACTTTTAATAACTTCAAAAACCTTCAGTAACTTTCTATGTGGTCTGTCTACCCCATCAGATTGTACTAGAATTACAAGATTGCCTAAGTGCCATATGTATAATTTGGATTAAATAAAATAGCTTCTTCCTATTACTTTGCAGGCCATATTTATAAGCTGAATTTCTATATTTCATTGTTGGGAGATATTTATTGCTTGATTGTTTAAAATGTCACATGTTTGAAACTAACCAAATAAAGGTGATACTTGACATCATATTTTGACCAGCCATTTACACTTTACTTGTATTCTCTTTGTTTAAAGTGGCTGTTCTCATGTTATTGGAGGCATTTATAAACCACTAAGCGCGGTATTAACTGGACTGTAATGGGACAGATACACACTTAAATCCACTCACAAATGCCAATGTAGAGTCACCAATTTACCACAGCTAAAGTAATAAAAAAATGAGGAGGACAGCCTAACTGGACCCCTCTAAAGATGCTAGAGCATAAAACTCCGAACGTCTTTGCTGAACATCAAGTCCACTATCCTTAATTTTAATTTGCACAACATGTACTGTATTATGTATTGCATTAAACTTATCTATCTTTAGCATACTCTAGCATTTATTCAGTTCCAGGGGTGTGAAGGAGGGGTCACCTCTCCACAGACCTGACCTGTAACTTGGCCTGGTGCCGTTCCTTGCTTGTCTTCATGGAGCTAGATAAGTGTAATGTTATACTGTGGAACATTCCAGGCAAAGCAGCAGCATCTCCATGTAAAGAAGCAGGTAACTGAACTCCCATTGGAGAAGTTACCTTTAACTAACTTTTTTTTTTTTTTGATTGTATGTTTTAGTAATACTTAATGATGCTAGAATATGGGGATAGTATTAGTAAAATTACATGTAAAGAAAATATCAATGGAAAAAAAAAAACTAATTTAAGGAGACTTATTAAACTATCGTACGTATTATTTATAACATGACCCAAGCAGATGCTTTATATTGTGAAGGCATTTTCATACTGACTTGCTGGTGATGATGACACACCGGATTACCTGAACATTTTTGTCTTCCCAGAAACATGTGTGAAGAAAACATTATGGTAGGTTTGTGATATGAAAAGATTACAACGCAACATTTTTCCAATTACATTAGCTTCCAATTATAAATCTGATGTTACAGTTACTCTTACTTGAGTAGTAGTTTTTCCAAATACTTTTTATTCTTACTCCTAATTTTCTAGACTTCTAATTTGTACTTCTACTTGAGTAAGTAATTTTGAAATAACATTACTTTTGAGTACAATTCTGGCTATTTTACCCATTTGGTCTTTTTACATAACTGTGTAACAGTGCTGCCCTCTACTGTAGTTACTGTGTAATGGAGGAGATGCTGCGTGACCTCTTCATGATTAGACGTACTTCCACGTCTGGGAGGCTGTCCTGTTTGGTCTGAGCACACCCCTCGTCTGCTACAGCCATGTGCAAGTCGAAACGCAGAGATACAGACTTCTTCCTCAGCTTTGGGTTTCCTCTGAAGAAAGAGCCCTCCCACTGCTTGATCACTTTGTCAATCTTTTCTGTCCTGGAGAAAAGAAAGCATAGAAAATACAAAACAAAAAGTCTATAACATGAAAGAAGCAGGGCTGGTTCATATGTTCATATGTATTACAAATCCAAACCAGATCTCAGCCCAGTGACAATATTGGAGTTTGGTGTCATTTTGTGATTCACTGATTCTGCTCAAACACACTTTTACCCACTATTACTTCTGTTCACTATACTGTTCTATTAAACAGCTAAACTTTCAGTGTTTCAACCTCTTCAACACAGTTTATATTTGGAAATGTGTTTTCCAATTAAAAAGTCAATGTGCTGTTTAATGTAGGAACAAACTGTAATTCAAAGGTCCCAAAAACCCTCTCACAATGTTAAAGGCTGGAACAAGTGATACCATGTGCCTGTTCAACAGAGGGCACCAAAGAGCAGCAGTTACATAAAAATATGGTCCATTATGGTCATCTTACTGTAGATGTGCTGGCATGAAATTTACAATATTACAATATTACTTGGTTACAGTATTTTTTTTTAAAGAAGTTTATATTTTTTTCTATACTAATATTAATGATATGTAATTTCCAATGTATTACATCTGCTCCAGATAGCCTTTTGATCATTTTGTATCTTCACTTAATTTCCTAATGGTATTACACTTGCTGATAAAAGTTTAGCAACTGGTGTGTAGAGATACTTAATTGTTCTTCCCATGTAGTCATTGTGATAGGTTTCCATTCACTGGCAGATTGCATGACAAGCTCATTTACCACAGCCTTGAATCAGCAATGACTTTAAACATAAATGAAACACTGTTCACAATAGTTATGTGGCTTGTAACACCTGTATGTCGAACAAAGGATTGTCTTGTCAAATAATAACAGACTCCACGCCTTGATGTCTGTCAGGCTGAGTCTCCACATCAAACACTGAGCTACACAGGAGGAATATTCCCATAGTGCATGGGAACTGAGCTCGCAACTCAAAGTCCAAACACAATAGTGAATCTTCATTTTTGTCTTGTCTCCTGTTGCAGACGTCTGTGAGGTGTGGACAGCACTAATTATAGTGTATCATTACAAAACTAATGACTTAGGGAAGAATGTGTTGTCAAACGATGACGACAGATAATTATAAGGCGTCATAAACACCCAACAAATTGGGTGGAAAAAATTTGACATTATTGTGATATCATTATATTAAAAAACCAATGGCATCAAACATTCAGAAATAATTAATAAATCTATGTTATATCTTTTTAGATATTTTTGGGAGTTTAATAATGACATAACCAGAGTAACACTTTATTATTCAGGGTATTATTTGCGTATTTGAGCAACAGTGGCTCAGTGGTTAGTGCACTCATCCATGAACGGTTTGATTCTCTCTAGTTGTGTCCATAGACAAGACACTTCACCTACTATACCTAAAACAAATGTGGTCTCTGAATTAGTGATTGGCGGTGGTCAGAGGAGCCAATGGAGCAAATCGGTAGCCTTGCTTCTGTCAGTCTAACTCAGGGCAGCTGTGGCTATAAATACCTTGAATAATGACTAAAGTGTAGCAGTTTGAGAGTCTTCAACAAGTCTGTAAAGTGCCTTTTCAAGTGTAAAGAATCATATTGTTAGAATGTTATGTGTCAATGACTGGTAGTTGTCAAAGTTGTCGTAGCATGGATCAGCAGCCTCTCTACCACAGGGTGGCTATGGCTACCATCATCAAGTGAGGGAAGTAAATAAATAAAGAATAAAGGGCTTGTGAATCTACTAAATATTGTACATTATATGAACCATCTCACACTCTGAGGACTTCAGGGACTGGCCTCCTGCTGGTGCCCAGAATCAGGGCTAAACATGGGGAATCAGTGTTTCAGTTTTATGCATCTACAACCTGGAACAGTCTTCCTGAAGATGTGAGACAGGCCTCTACTTTGACAATGTTTAAATTCAGGCTCAAAACGGTTCTGTTTAGCTGTGTATATAACGGAAAGGTTTTTTATTCTGCACTCTTCTCTTTTAATGTTAATTTTATGATGATTATTTATGATTATTTACACTTTGATTTGTTGTATCGTGATTTTAAATGCCTTTCTTATTCTGTAAAGCACTTGAAAGCACTAGGAATTGTGCTATGCACATAAACTTGTCTTACTTTGCCTTGCCTAGAAAGATTTTGGCAGTAAAACAAACTCACCATCAGCTTTCTTTTGATATAACATCAATATTGCACAAAATATTGCTTCGACTTAGATTAGATTCATTTCTTGTTGCTGATGTGTCCTTGAGCAAGAGCCACCCAGCTGTCTCATGTATCTTTGTTGTAAGATAAAAAGCCCCTTCATGTAAAATGCTTGGTTTGTTTTAGCACTAAAGAGAAGCGGTTGGCACCTGCTTGTAGAAAGTGCCTACATTTCAGAGCGGAGCAGGGGTGCTGACTCCAGGCCAATGGGGGAAATTAGGATCAATACTCACTCGATGGTGCCATGACCCTCTGCACTCTCTCGCACCACGTTGCCCTGAAGGATCTCCTGGGTTTTCACAGTGGAGATGGGCAGGTCCTTATCCAGCTCAGGCTCTGCCGAACAAATCAGGCATGAATCATAAAGATGCGCACGTCATGAGTGAGAGTCTTATACTCCACCAAGTAGCATTTCGCATTGCTGTTGTAAATTATTCAAGGATTCTGGAGGTACTTTTGGAAATCTTAGAACCTTTACTCAATAATATGTGTATGAAAAACAGGTTTATCAGCTCTGAGCGTACAGAAATGCCATGCTTTCCAGCAGAGGGGAATAAAAAATACTTTTCCAGTCTTAAAGACATTTAAATTAGGCAACAAAAATAGCTGCTCATATCAAATATATCTCAGTGGCCGCTATTATGAGCCGTTATAAACGAGACCAGCAAAATATATGTATCTATGTGAGTACTATTTAATTAAAGGCATTTCAGGCTTTGCCTGAAATGTTTCACAATAT
The DNA here is from genome assembly GCF_009829125.3 of Periophthalmus magnuspinnatus. Classification (NCBI taxonomy): domain Eukaryota; kingdom Metazoa; phylum Chordata; class Actinopteri; order Gobiiformes; family Gobiidae; genus Periophthalmus; species Periophthalmus magnuspinnatus. The sequence goes on from NC_047126.1 coordinate 16,398,857, forward strand.
GGCATGGAACTTATGAATGTATTCAAATATGGAGAAACAAATATATTAATATACAAATTGCTAAACAAATATATTGAAACTATGCATTCTTGAGCACATCACCTTTCCACAGACCTACACAGAGTTGTAACTTCAACTGCTTTTCTCCATGCAGATATATAGGTTTAATCCCCTACCATGAGCAAGCAATTCAATCATATTTCTATGGCGATATGGCAGACCCTCCACCAGAAAAAGTTACATGCTGCACTTTGAAAGTCACAACAAGGTCTAAACCAAGATCAAATACAGGATATAACAGACCATTTCATACCAGTATTCCACACAGGTTTGTTACTCTTGAAAAACTTGTTACACCATGACTGTTCCCGTGCCATGGCGCCTCCCTCACCTGTGAGTATGACGAGGCTCTGTTGTCTGATGAGGATGGAGCGCTTCTTGAGCCCATTCTCAGGGGGGAGCAGAGGGGGGATGTCGGGTAGAGGCTCTGATTTGGGCTCGTCTGGAGTCAAAGCCAAATCACTCTGGTCATTCTCTGATCCGCTCTCCTTTGAGTCAGTGCCAGGAGACTTCCACAAATGCAGGGACATTGGAGGCGCATTTCGGGTCATGTATCTAAAATCACAAAGATATATAACCTCTTATTTATCAGGCAAGTTTGTTGAGACCTTGGTGATATTAAATCAGAGTATCTCTTTGGGAGCGACAGTGGCTCTGGTGGTAAAGTGGTGGTCTTATAACTGTAAAGTTATAGTTTTATTCAAGCATTTATGTATGCATGCAATCTTTATGAATGAGACTCCAGATCTGTGAAGACCCTGCTATCTATCTCTATAAAAATACAAAAAACTAGTCCAGCTAGCTCCCACAACAATGTAAGCCATACAATAGTAGCATTTGAATTACCCTGAACATGCTAATCTTCCCATGCATTTCCCTGTCTTCCTGCACAAACATCTCTACCTGAATCCAGAAACAGGTCAGTTCGGGCCAGCAGGAAATTTAGACAAGATGTTGGACGTTTACAGTATAAACAGGCTAACAAAGCCTCGGCTCTGAATCACATTTCCATTCAACACAACATTTGTACACACAATAAACAAAAACAGAACAGTAAGCTGATGTTAGTACAAGAAGAGCCCTACATGATTTAATCCTGATTTGAACCTGTTTTAGTCCTTATTTATGCCTGGTTTATACCTTTAGGCATTTTCCATGATTTGTCCTGGAATAGATTGGTCTAGTCCTAGTCTAAACTTGTTTCGACCATAAATACCTGATTTTGATTATAGTAATTGGATTTTACCAGTGGAGATGCTTAGGAGTCAAACACCCTTTTCCTACCTGACCATAACACATTTTATCATTTTTATATATCATCAAAATCATTCTAAAATATTTGTAGGTCCAAATAACATGCAATTCTTTTAACAGAATGTAAACACTCTAATTTGGAGTTGAACCCCTAACAATCCGTACAAAGCTTTGAGGATCCAAAGTAGTTAATTGTGTTTCACATTAAGTGGCCAGGTAAAGACTGAAATACAATCTATTAAAATTTTAACTAATGTTATGTTAAATATGTGATTACAATATGCACATCTTATTAGAGCTCATTTAGGTATTTTGGGTTTTTCAAAGGCTTGGTCATCTCTGGAATTTCCCCACTGTGGGACTAATAAAGGCATATCTTATTTCATATTCATCATATTTGTTGTTCTCTGAAAATCTGGCAACCCTGGGTCCCAACTTGGTTAAGAATTACAGCTTTAAGGCCTCAATGAGATCTCGATAGGGAGATCATTAGTTTGCCAGTTTGAAGAGGCTAAACAATAGTTATCAAACGATTAAACCAGCTCTGTTTTAGGTTATATAAACCATTGACTGTATATAGATGACTATGTATAAACACAATGGGAACATGTGATCAATTCAAGTCTTGGTGAATTGAAAACTACTAAATGCTATTGTTAATTTTCAATATTATCTTTTATTGTGGAGTGATGCGGACTTGTCAAACAAGAGCTGCAAAATGTAGACCACCCTGAAAAAGCAAGAGCCTTACACAAACACTTTGAGTACTGTTTCGACACCAAATGTGCCAGTTATTGCATGCTATGGGATTTCCATGAGTGGCATCAAGGATTTAAGGATTTGTGCAGAAGTGTCATCATCCCTACAATAGTACAAATAGATGTTTGGGGGTATTAGAAGGTGTAATGCTAAAATCCCACTGTAGTTCCCCTTCACAACTTTTCTTAGAAGCTTGCATTGTGATTGGTCAAATGTTTCTGTGCAATATGACAATTTTAAATATTGAATGATTCGGAGCACTTTTTACAGTATGAAAAAGCTCCATGTTAAACAATTATGTTACATATTTTATTGTTGTAGTATTTCAAAAAAATATTTCTAATTTCATAGGTGAACAGATGTTTTTGTTTTTTTAAAAGCAGTATAATCCTTAATATTTGTTTTATTCAAAGAAGTAATTGGTCACTTTTAATAAGAATCTAAGTGTCCATGATTACAACTGTTTATTAATTTATTATTGAAAAGGATCAGATATGATTTAATTGTAAATTATTTTTATCTGAATAGATACACTGAGAAAAGGCACGTTTTTTGTTTAGTTTAGGTTTTTTTTTGTGAAGAAAAACCACCTCCTTGAACTGCCACCTTAACTTGGTGGTGTTCTGATTGGTCCTGGGAGCTATATTGTCTGACAGAGTCACCTGTGGTAAACAAGTCCCCTCTGGGGACATGGAATGTCACCTCGCTGTGGGGCAGGAGCCTGAGCTTATGCGGAAGGTTGTGCATTACTTATTAAACCTAGTTGGCCACATCTCGACGCACAGCTTGGGCTCTGGAACCCAACTCCTTGAGAGGGGTTAGACTCACCACTTCTCTGGTGTTGCTCGCATAGAGAGATGGCAAGCTGGTGTGGGCTTGCATATTGTCTCACAACTCAGGCTCCACGTGTCGGAGTTCAGGCCAGGGAATGAAAGGGTCACATCTCTGCGCCTTTGAGTCGGAGTCTCTCACTGTTGCCTCGGCCTACAGGCCAAACAGCAGTGCAGAGTGCTCCTTTTTTACGGAGGGAAGTTGAGTCAAAGGCAAAGCTTTCAGTTTACCAGTAAATCTATGTTCCTACCCTCACCTATGGTCATTAGCTTCAGATGATGACCAAAAAGACAAGACTGCAGTTACAAGTGGTCAAAATGAGTTTCCTTCGCAGGATGTGTGTTCCCTTAGAAATAGGGTGAGTAGCTCAGTCACACGGAAGGAGCTCAGACTAGAGATGCTGCTCCTTCACGTAGAGAGGAGCCAGCTGAGGTGGCTCGGGCATCTGCTCCAGGGTGAGGGATGTCTGGGGGTCGTTGCTCAGACTGTTGCCCTGCGACTCAGCCTTAGATAAGAGAAAATGGATAGAATGGATGGACAATAGAAAGAATAATAGTTTGGCAAGTTAAGTCAATCAAAACTCATTTCTGACCAGTCAACTACAAAAAATGTTTAATTGTTTTTGTTTTGTTTCTTTTTTTCTGCTGGTTAAATCATCAGTTTTGTGAAGCTCTGCACATTGATCACTGTTGTGATTATGTCATGCCAAACAACAAAAAATCCAAATGACTTATTGCACCTATCTAAACCTTGGCTCATATCCTGCTTTGTTCTGCTACTTTAAAATAAGAATAAACCAGTTTCAGTGCCACGTCCTGTCTGCCCTTGTATGGAGAACAAACATAATTGTCTGAATGAAATCATCACAGTAGAAGAAGGCTGCAGACACCTGTCCCATAAAACTAAATGATGTTCTTCTTCTATATAACGTAATCATAAAGCTACAACAGCAAAGGTGTGAAAAGCTATGGCATCTTTAATAGTTCAAAAAGCCCCAGAGAACAATTAAGCGTCAAGTCAAAGGTGATAAATATTTCCATAAGAAGCAGATGGAAAATGAGCGGTAGGCTTAGTCACAATGTTGGACTGTTTCCAATTGCTTCATAGCTTATAGTTCAATAGTATGGCTGTAATTATGAGCTGCGGGTTCAAAATTTTGTACTGAACTTAACTACAAATAATCATCAAGTTGAAAGTAGTAACATCTATCTCTTGTAATAATATAAGGTTATCATAAGTGTTAAAAAGTGTTTTATTTTGTTTACTTTGAGGGCTGAGTAAGTAGGACATGTAAAAGGATAAGGTCCTGTGCTGTTATTATTCCTGGTGGTGGTAGTCGTAGCAGTTGTAATTGATGTCAAATGAACCGTATTAATATGACAACACAATTTCATTTAATTTCAAATTTCAGTGTGCAATAAAGGTACAAGAACAGCAATAGAATAAAAATATGCAATCACAAATTATGAAAAATTACAATAAAAATAGACCTTAAATCTTTTAATTAAAATAGACTAATTAAACGTAATTACTGTTGTATTTCCTCTTTTGCTTAAGTTACCATAGCATGTTATTTAGAATAATATTTTGTAGTAATACAGACTTAGAATTTTTTATAAAAAATGTATAAAACATATATATATATAATATGTCAATGTTAAGAATGCCATCCTAGTTTAGTCTGATGCTCATGAAAGTTAATTTATATGTTATTTTTTACAGAGCCATACCATGTAATAAACTACAGGGGGCCTTGTTTAATTAAATGCCTTCCTCCTGGTGGGCTATAAAACTCACTGAGCATCTAACCACTCTTCCTCATTTGTAATTACCCCCAAAGTTCCCCTCACCTGCCCTCCTCTCGTTCCAACAGCCGTCTGTAGGTGGTGATCTCGCGCTCCAGCCTCATCTTGGTGTTGAGCAGCTGGTTGTGGCGTTGGCGTTGAGTGGCCAGTCCGCTCCTGACCTGCTCTAGTTCCGCCTCCAGTCGGGTGATCACCTGAGAGAGGTCCTGTAGCTGAGACGAGTATAAGCGCTGGGTGTGCTGCAGTGACATCTCGAGGCCTTTCTCCTATACAGAAGGAAACAAGGTATATGGTACATGCACGCAAAATAAATGAAACTGCGTTCTGAAATCCAGTCAATCTACAGTACTCTTTAGGCATTGGCAGTCACCGGTTTACCACCATTCTTTTGTTGTACACTTCTGATAGATATTGACAGATGTGGGTTAAAAACCCCACAAGATCTGCCACCAAATTTGGATTGGACCCATTTTTACTGCGTCTTACAAATCAACTTTGAGAACAATGGCTGCATGATTAAATCCACTCATTGCTCATGATATAAACGAGTGTGTAGTCCTGACTGTCCAGGTAAATAAGCAGCACCTACCCTGTGTGATATGACTAATATCAAAGGCCAGTGACATTTTAAGGAGCTTCCAGAGCCAGTGGCTGCATGATGAAATTTCAGGTCTCCATTGTTTGATAAACCTCTGACTAAACAATCCTTCAAAAATAAATTCAAAACAATGCATGATTTATTTAATTTATTAGTTTTGTGATGATGTAGTTTCTTTGTTTATAAAGCAATGTTTTTTTGAGGATTGGAGGTAGGCATGGAAGCAGGACGTAACTATGATTATGAAGGATAAAGCCAATCCCTAGACAATAAACAACTGTAGAAACATGAAACTGTATCATAAAGGTCAACAGTAATTGAAACTATTACTGGTGTTTTCCTGTCTAGTTGTCTGAACTAATCTCATCCATCATGACCTCATTAATTTGGAAAGGGTGCTGTTTCCGTTCTATTAATTTCAAATCAAAACAAGATTTAAAAGTATGTATAAACGTTATGATGTAATCTGTATAGGGTTTATTTTATATTAACTCTGAATAGGGCCCATTCAAAAAAGTATTAAGTGTCAACAATGCAGAAAACTGGTTATATAATATGTTGTAACGAATACATTTACAAACTACAAAACTGCTCTGTCCAAAAATAAAAAGGATTTTGTGACACTATTCACTTTAGATGGGCTCATTGTACCGTCTTCTCTCACACCAACTATGTGTCTTTCTCTACAACCACAGATCTTCTCTTTGTTTTTTCTCTTGGCTTCCTGGTTGGTATTTCAAATTTCAATATGCCTATTGACTATTCATCTGCTTTAATCTGGTCTTTCTAACATCAGTAATACCTCATAAAAACATGCATGTATTTGTGTTTTGTTTCATTCACATGTTTGAGTTACCCTTTATTATTAGTCTGTCTACATCTCCGAAGCTCAAAATGCTCTGTTCCGCCTTGTCATGTCATGTAGTTTTCAAGTTAACAGCTGCCTTTTACCTTTTGTATAAAAGAGATTAGGAATTCCAGGACTGAAATAAACCAAATGATTTTTATTTGAAATTAGTTTTTGGGTACATTTAAGTATAAAGTATAAGTTTTCTATATATTACTTTATTATTTTTCTTACCGTGGCATGAAGGGTCTCTATCTCGACCTGCAAAGCGTGCCACTGTTTTCGGGCTTCAGCCAGTTCTGCCCTGGCCTCTCTCAACGCTGCTCCACCCATGTTTACCTGCGCCCATGCTGCCTCCTCCTGTGGGGCAACAAACATGTCCGACATAGGAATCAATACAAGAGTTGGCTTTTAAACCCTAATCCTAAATAGTTGTACTACCATGCACAGAGACAACTTTTATAATGGCAGACAGAGCAGTCCCAGTTGGGGTTAGCTTGTAGATAAACAGAGAGTGTGGACACAGCTGTACAGGCTGTTCACACCTTTGATATCCATAATGACATGACATTGCCTTGACACAGCTACTCTGAATGTACTGTGGGCCTTTGGAGACAGGTTTTCTAATCAACAGGTTAAGTCCATGTCAACAAAAATGACACAAAAATAGAGGGATGAATGAATCACGATTTCAGAAGGGATTATCATTGTAAAATATGATCATTTATATAATGACTTATACTGACTTTCAGAAACTGCAAGTTATACAACAATTTTAAAACAATTTGCTTGTGTGCTATGGAAAAAAAAGAAAAAAAAGAAAAAAAAAAGCTTTTTTTACACATTTAGTTAAATCTATATTGAAATTAGTCATAATAAGTCAAACTGGCAAAATTCGTCATCTTTGTTGTAAGGAACTGGCATCTCCATAGTGTTAACATCAGCCAAAAAGGTTATTAAAAAAGTAAAGCCGGGAATAAACTACTCAAACTGCTGGACCACTACAGGTGAATACATCTATTGCATTATAGTACCAGAATGCAGGAATGAATGCTAACTTCAGTAATTAGGCCCGAGCCCCTACAGGGCGTAGGGCCTATTGCTTCCGCAACGATGAGTGCGAAGCACTCATCGTTGCAAACTGTCTTCACGAAGTTGCGCGCGAAGCGCGCAACTTCGTGGCAGCACCGCGACCTTGCACAGACTCCTGTGTCCTAGCAACCCATGCCGTAGGCATGGGACATGCATATTTGTTCTTGCTAGCATGTCAGCGTCAACAATGAGTCAATGGGCGAAGCCCATTGACTCATTGTTGACGCTGACGCAGCGCGAAGCGCTCATGTCTCCAAACACACTCCTGGCATCGAGCCCTATCCAAGCCCCCATGCTGCAGGCATGGGCCATACTTGTTACTGCTAAAATGAATGGAAGTCAATGGGAGGTCAATGGCGGACCCCGACGTCATGGCGAATGACGAGCGCGTTAGCGCTCGTCATTCGCCATTGACCCCATGGTGACGTGGGGAAAGTCGAGAGCTTTCAAAAAACGTATAATATGTGTTTCTAATGTTTTCGGATATATTGTTTTTGCTAAAAATATTATTATTTAGGCCCGAGCCCCTACAGGGCGTAGGGCCTATTGCTTCCGCAACGATGAGTGCGAAGCACTCATCGTTGCAGACTGTCTTCACGAAGTTGCGCGCGAAGCGCGCAACTTCGTGGCAGCACCGCGACCTTGCACAGACTCCTGTGTCCTAGCAACCCATGCCGTAGGCATGGGACATGCATATTTGTTCTTGCTAGCATGTCAGCGTCAACAATGAGTCAATGGGCGAAGCCCATTGACTCATTGTTGACGCTGACGCAGCGCGAAGCGCTCATGTCCCCAAACACACTCCTGACATCGAGCCCTATCCAAGCCCCCATGCCGCAGGCATGGGCCATCTTTATTACTGCTCAAATGAATGGAAGTCAATGGGAGGTCAATGGTGGACCTCAACGTCATGGCGAATGACGAGCGCGTTAGCGCTCGTCATTCGCCATTGACCCCACGGTGACGTGGGAAAAGTCAAGAGCTTTCAAAAAACGTATAATATGTCATTCTAATGTTATCGGATATATTGTTTTTGCTAAAAATATTATTATTTTTATTTTTTTTTTTTTTTCTTCTTTCTTCTGCACTTTGAGCAGGAATTTGACCCCCTGAACATATTCAAAAACTCACCAAATTTTGCCCAAAATTCAGGTCTGCCGAAAAATTTATTTTTTTATGTGGTGCATCATTGGGCATAAAAAAATGGCGCGACAGCGCCCCCTGCAAAAGTCAAAATACATTGCGTCAATGGGAGACGTCCCGACGTCAACTTTGCCGTAGAGCCACGAAATTCGGTACACGCATTCTTCAAGTGATGCCAAACAAAAAATGTTATTATGGCCACGCCCTCTGACGCACCGGAAGTCGGCCATCTTGGATTGAAAATTCCAAAATGCCGAGTCAGCGTTTTCGCTGACCTGGCATTTTCGTCAACTCCTCTGAAGGCGCTTCACCTGCAGGGCTGAAATTCACTGTACATCATCTAGACAAGTGGGGCATCAAAAGTTATCCAATTCATGATGATCCCTTTTACGGTTTCCGTGCGGCGAAGCCGCAAAATTCCATCGGAAATTTTGCAATTTTCAAAAGTCAAAATTTGCTCCCGTTTGCGCATGCAAAGTCCGATTTTGCTCAAATTCGAATCAGTTGTAAAACTTTCGGGCCTAAAGCTACTCATTATGACAGAATTTAAATTGGCGCGATAGCGCCCCCTACAGAACATCTAATATATTTGTATAAAGGTCCAAAAATTTAGTTTTCCCAAATGTTACCAAATTTGACACAAAATTCCATTGGGTCATCCCAATCAATAAAGCCAATCAGACCTATGTCGTCTTTTGCACCGTGTTGCCATGGCGATGTGCCAAACTGCCAATGTTATCCTAATGGGAATCCTCTCAATTTTTCCCATTCATGGGAAAAATATTAGTTTCATGGAATAATGTGAAATTTGGCACAATGACTCTTCATGTCATCCTGATCAAAAAAGTAAATCAGACCCTTGTCATATTTTTCACTGGGTTGCCATGGCGATGCGCGAAAGCGCCCATGTTATCCTAATGGGAAAATTTCCAAATTTTCGTACATTTCAAAGTCTTATAACGACTTATTACCGTCAACGACGGACATAAAATTTTGCACAGTGATTCTCCAGGTCGTCCCCGACAAAAAAGTCCAAGGGGTCAAGTTTGTATTTTGCACGGTGTTGCCATGGCGATGCCTGCAAAACCCATGTTTTTGCATTTTGTGCATCAGCACTTCCCATGTGTTTTGACTTGTTTGGTGACAAGTGCAGCCCAAAGCCGCAATAAAAAAGGGACAAGTGGCGCGTTAGCGCCACCCACAGGGAGTGCCGGGTCGGCCGAGTGCGAAGCATGGCCCGCGAGGGCCGTTCGATGCCGCTTGCGGCTTTAATTTTATTATTATTTTTTTTATTCTTCTGCTCTTTGAGCAGTAATTTGACCCCCTGAACATTTTCAAAAACTCACCAAATTTTGCCCAAAATTCAGGTCTGCCGAAAAATTTATTTTTTTATGTGGTGCATCATTGGGCATAAAAAAATGGCGCGACAGCGCCCCCTGCAAAAGTCAAAATACATTGCGTCAATGGGAGACGTCGCAACGTCAAATTTGGCGTAGAGCCACGAAATTTGGTACACGCATTCTTCAAATGATGCCAAACAAAAAAGATTATTATGGCCACGCCCCCTGACGCACTGGAAGTCGGCCATCTTGGATTGAAAATTCCAAAATGCCGAGTCAGCGTTTTCGCTGACGTCACATTTTCGTCAACTCCTCTGAAGGCGCTTCACCTGCAGGGCTGAAATTCACTGTACGTCATCTAGACAAGTGGGGTATCTAAAGTTATCCAATTTATGATGATCCCTTTTACGGTTTCCGTGCGGCGAAGCCGCAAAATTCCATCGGAATTTTTGCAATTTTCAAATTTCAAAATTTGCTCCCGTTTGCGCATGCAAAGTCCGATTTTGGTCAAATTCGAATCAGTTGTAAAACTTTCATGCCTAATTCTCCTGATTGTGAAACAAATAAATTTGGCGCGACAGCGCCCCCTATAGAATAACAAATAAATTTGTATGGAAGGCTGAAAATTTAGTTTTCCCAAATGTTACCAAATTTGACACAAAATTCCATTGGGTCATCCCAATCAATAAAGTCAATCAGACCTATGTCGTCTTTTGCACCGTGTTGCCATGGCGATGCGCCAAACTGCCAATGTTATCCTAATGGGAAACCTCCCAATTTTTCCCATTCATGGGAAAAATATTAGTTTCATGGAATAATGTGAAATTTGGCACCATGACTCTTCATGTCATCCTGATCAAAAAAGTCAATCAGACCCAAGTCATATTTTTCACTGGGTTGCCATGGCGATGCGCGAAAGCGCCCATGTTATCCTAATGGGAAAATTTCCAAATTTTCGTACATTTCAAAGTCTCATAACGACTTATTACCGTCAACGACGGACATAAAATTTAGCACAGTGATTCTTCAGGTCGTCCCCGACAAAAAAGTCCCAGGGGCCAAGTTTGTATTTTGCACGGTGTTGCCATGGCGATGCCTGCAAAACCCATGTTTTTGCATTTTGTGCATCAGCACTTCCCATGTGTTTTGACTTGTTTGGTGACAAGTGCAGCCCAAAGCCGCAATAAAAAAGGGACAAGTGGCGCGTCAGCGCCACCCACAGGGAGTGCCGGGTAGGCCGAGTGCGAAGCACGGCCCGCGAGGGCCGTTCGATGCCGCTTGCGGCTTTAATTTAAGGTTACATCTTAAAATTTCCATTAAATTATTATACTAACAAAATAACAAAAATTGTGCCATGGAAACATAATCCAAATCTATAGTTTTTACATAGGCCTACAGGATCAGATCACGACGACAAATAATGTTACACTGTATTGTATTAAAAACTACAATAACAAATAATAGGTACATTTCAGATACCAGTTTATACAGTACAGTCTTTGACAATACTTTAGCAAGTATGAGTCTGATGAAAACAAAAGTGTACATGTGATTTACGATAGCATTAAAAAATCTGCAGTCGAGCCAAAGTCACTGATCTGTAGCAGAGGAACACTTTGTGAAATGAAAGGCATCCAGGCTGGGTTTCCATTTAACAATAATAAAAATTAACCACACAAAACCAATCTATGCTTTTTCATTGAGAAGATAACAAACAGAAGAGCCTTGCTGAGTATGAGTATACGGGATTGTACTATAAGTCATCTCATACATTTTTAACAAGCACCCAGGGATCTTTTTACACATTGTGATGCCAGACCGCGCTGTTACTCTGCGTTAGTCAGATGCACAGCAGTAAATAGGGAAAGTGAGAGAGTGAAATGTGCGAACACTAATACCTGCAGTCTAAATCCTTAACTTATAATCATTTGACAGCTTAAACCTTGTCATTTACTCAAGTATGTTCCATGTGAAAACTGCAAACATTGTTATCATTGAGGGTGTGTCAAATTGGCAAAGCTCCAAGTTGACATTACATGAGTCCTTGATGTGATGTGTTGCGTACCTCTGCAAGTGCCCCCCTGCTTGTCCTAGAAGCTGCTGCTGCTGTTGATGTTGCCCCCCCTGCTCCAGAGTGACTAGGCCCGACTGATCCGGGGGATAGATTTGCCAAGTTGCCTGGGCTTTGGTGCCTCTGTCTGGGGTTGGGGACTCGAGTCTGGTCGCACTGCGTTCTGATTTCGTGGAGCAGTCGGGTGAGCTCCATCGCTGTGCCATCCTCCTTCTCCCCTCCTCCCCTGGCTCCGTGCACTGCTGCTGCTGCTGCTGTATGTGTGGAAGTGGCTAACAGAGCATCAGTGGAGTGCAGAGCCTGGGCAGCCTGTGAATAGATAAACAGAGCGAAGAGGGGGAGAGAGGGAGAGAGAAAGGGAGGTGGAAAACAAGAGGGTGATGGTTACATAAAGACAATGAGAAAAGTAAGTTAACTATTTGATTATTTTTTCTGCTAAGATCAATCTTGATAAAACAGACACAGACAGAAATAAAACAGACTATGTAGCATAGGGATGTCACCATATCCAGTTTGAATTATTGAGAAGAAACTCTGCAATTATATTTAACCTCTTATCAATCTGACTGATTTTACCTGAAACCCCTGATTAAAATTTTAAATTGAAGCGGTTTCTGAACCCTTTCCAGTAGACAAATGGTTGGGCTCTTTGCAAAGCTGATACACTGTAGTTGTGGCCTCTAGTGTCTGTCTATTCTCTAATATGCCAAAGTAACTGAAACTTTCAGAATTTCTATAAAATGTGTATTTTCCCATGATAATTTACATATTTTTACTTTCTGTTGTATTTATATTGTTGGTTTCTTTCTAAAATTCCAGTATGCATTTTATATATTGACCATTCCATGAACAAGGCAGTTTCTCAAAATTACCCCGTGCAGGCTGCTACTGTTATGATTTATGCTGTTTTTTGAGTTGGTTTGGAGCCATTTGTGCACAGCAGAAGATATTAGAACAGATGAATCAATAAACCTGCAGGTCATGTGTGCTTGTATGAGTTAAAACAGCCTAACGGCAATTAAATAAATACAGTTGTCAGCAAAACAGAAAAAGGAACATAGAAAGCAAGATTATAAACATAAGCTACTGCCCAGCTTGTATTACCTTTCTAGTCAAAACACACTCTCTCTCCTCCTTCATTCTCCTCTTTCATTGTTTTAATTGTACAGTGCACACTCTATTCACCCCTTGTCCACCACAGCAGCAGAACAGTCGCCTCAGTCTCTTTGTCTCCTTCCTTTTGCCTTCACCACTACCACTGTCACTACGCTCTACGTGTCCAGACAGTGTCCCTCACAAATAAAAAATATATCACATTCTTCCTTAAATGTGCACCTACTTGTCCTTCTGTGTCTGTTTACGTAGTTTACATGCAGTCTGTCCCTGATTCCTGCTCAGACCTGGTATTCCTGGTGCAGTTGCTGTAGTTCTGTAATGGATTGGTGCACATCGCTCCTCAGACTCTCACTGCTCTGCTCTGCTCTCCTCTTGGACTCTCGGAGCTGCTCCACCTGCTTCTCCAGACGCTTTGTGGTCCTCTCCTCTGTCTCACATCTAAAATAAATCCAAAAGCTGCTATTATCAGACTGTAGGAAAGCCCTGTCTTGAGATTATTGAAATGATTTGATGTCTGTAAGGTTGGTTCCAGTGCAAAAGAACATTCACACTTAAAAATGTGTCCAGGTGATTGAATTCAGTTATTATTTAAATTTTTTTGACCATTTTTCCCAGCCATATTTGTATACAAGAGATATGTAAAACATTTCAGACTTTGAACATTTGTCAAATTCCTGCTTTACTGTTATCATTATCTGGGAAGGCGCCAGTCAAAATAATTGGTATGACTCAACAAAATACATGTCTGGCTATGAGAAATTGGAATGTGCTGGTCTTGTCTCTTGATATTTGCTTGTATAGAAAATGTATTGGAAATTACATGTTAGCAAATTTATTTAACTTTTATTAAACAGAAAAGTGAGAAATTCAGAATTCCTTAACAAAAAATGCCTTTATTATACATGTTTTAGTGGTATTCATGGGTTTTACTTTCTAGTTTTAGTACTTTTTACAATTCTAAAGATAATAGTTTGAATTCTAAACTCAGGGGGAAAATTATCTTATCCTGGACTATAGCACAAGTTTGAACTCATGGAACAGCTGGGAGTTATATATTTCTAGAGGAAGTGGGTTTCCTCTGTGGATCTAATGTAATGTGGGATCAACTATTTTGAATCCAACTGTGACTGTCTCCCCCCTTGAATCTAGGAGCTACGTTGCCTGGGCCATTATGCCCCTGGTAGGGTCTGTCATGGCAAACAGGTCCTAGGTGATGGGTCAGACTAAGACCTGTTCACAATACCTCTATGAACAGTATAATACTAAGGGCCATGACATCGCCCGATATGGCGCAGCCGGGGCCCCAGCCTGTTCCGTTATTGGACTTCTATGCTAGTCACAGTTTGTCCATAACAAACATCATGTTCGAGCACAAGGGTGTCCAATGGGGTGATGCTACCATCTGTGGGATTATGACTGAACGCCTCTAAGTCAGAATCCCCCCTAAACAGCATGATACTGAAGCGCTGTGGAACTTTGAGTGGTCAAGGATAGCCGGCCCACGGGGGTCGGTGAGCAGAGCCGTTTGTGATAGAGCTGGGGCATGGCCAACATGGGTCACCCCTCTCCTATCTCGCACCTCATGTTTGTGGAGAACCTGGTGCTAAATCACTTGCAGACGACCTGATTTGGCACCAGGACATCCTAAATGGTTGACTTTGTTGTCGTGTCATCTGACCTCCATCCTTGTGTCTTGGACACTCGGGTGAAGAGAGGGGCAGAGCTGTCAACCGATCATCACCTGGTGGTGAGTTGGATCCGCTGGCAGAGAAGGAAGATGGACAGACCTGGCAGGCCCAAGTATATCATGAGGGTCTATTGGGAATGTCTGGTGGAGTCCTCTGTCAGAGGGGCTTTCAACTCACACCTCCGGGGGAGGTTGAAGACATTGAGTCCGAGTGGACCATGTTGTCCACCTCCATTGTCAATGCGGCTGCTCGCAGCTGTTGTCATAAGGTCTCTGGTGCCTGTCATATTGGCAATCCCCGAACCCAGTGGTGGACACCGGAAATAAGGGATGCCGTCAGGCTGAAGAAGGAGTCCTATCGAACCCTGTTGTCTTGTGGGACTCCTGAGGCAGCTAACAGGTACTGACGGGCCAAGCATGCTGCAGCTTGTGCAGTCGCACAGGAGGACTATTGGTCGGCCTCAAAGAAATTCTGGTAAACCATCCCATGCCTCAGGAGGGGGAAGCAGTGCTTCACCAAAACAGTTTACAGTGCAGGTGGAGAGCTGCTGACCTCAACTGGGGATGTTGTCGGACGATGGAAGAAATACTTTGAGGATCTCCTCAATCCCACCTCCTGGATGCCTCCCTAGGGAGGTGTTCCAGGCACATCCCACCTGGAAGAGCCCTGGGAAAGTCCCAGGACACGCTGGAGGGACTATGTCTCTCAGCTGACCTGGGAATGCCTCAGGATTCCTCTGGAAGAGCTGGAAGAGGTGTGTGTGGAGAAATTTGGGCCACCCTGCTCAGACTGCTGCCTCCATGACCTGGCCCCGGATAAAGCAGAAGAAAATGGATGGATGGATTGTGATTGTGATGGGTAAAAATAGCTTAAATAGCTCAACCATGTTTTGGTTAAGGATATGTAATTAGGTTTGGATCAGTCTCTAAGAAATGAATGCAAGTCAATGTAATGTCCCCATAAGACATGTAAACCCATATAAGCGCCCTTTTGTGAGTGGTTACATCGGAGTGTGAGGTAGTGGGCGAGTAGAGGTGGGTGCATTGGGGGCGTTGGGTGGGGGGTGTCACTCTGTATCAGTCCATAAGTGAAAGTGCAAACGCGGCACAAAACCTGGCCTGGATTTGTATGCAGGTCGGCTCCCAGCAGCGGGAACAGGCCAGAGTTAGATAAGAGAGAGCTAGAAAATACATAAGAGAATAGGATGATAGCAGAGACTGTATTTGTCTGGCATTTATTCATATATATTAAGTACAATGTTTATAAATAAAGTGGATAGATTAATATTGTCTCTATGTCACTACTGGTTGAATGAAAACACACTATATATACACCGGTAATGCCATATGAGTCAATAGAGCAATAGAGTAAAGTGTTGTCAAAAGTTGTGGTGTATTGATTTTAATTACTTTTGGCACAGAAAGCTCACTATTGTATATTGCATGGTGCACTGATACTTGCACACACCACATCAAAATTGGGGCTAAAATGGGACCAAGCCTAAACCAAACCTGGTCTAGAGAAGGACTAAAACAAGGACATAACCCGTGTATCATTGAGCTTTAACTTATACCTACTAGTTTACTTCTCCATTCATAACATCAAATCTCTTGAGCCCTTTATAGACAGTCTGACCTGGCCTGGATGTGAGCTGCTTTGGACTTCATGTTTTCAGATTGAAGAGCGAGCTCAGCATTTTCCACCAGGAGTTTCCCAACCTGCAACACAAGTACATAATATGAGCAACAAAGGTATGTGCAATACAAATTACAGAGTAGCTATACTTCATTTATCAGTAAAACTACATTTATTGTAACCACATAAGTCTGATTGGATGAACATAACTACTCTTATGTTATTATGAACAAAGGTTTGTCTGCTTGACTGATAAATGTAATTCTGAACACAAATTATTTCTTCCTTGTCTTTTATTACTTATTTCCAACACACCCTATATTCCCAGAAAACGACACACCTGAATGAAAACCTGAGTTACATGGAATATTCCATAGCATTTACCTCACTGTATAAACAACGTAATATATATCCATTCTTTGTGTTACTGGTTCAGTTTCAGTGGGCTTAAGTCAACTTTCAAATTGTGAATCACAGACAAGATGACATATTAGGACTAATTATCTGTATTAAGTGCTTGACAACTACTTGAGAGGTTGATCACAGAAAGCAGACAGATAGACAAGAAATCCTTCGTAATGAATTGAAAGCAGTCGCTGGATTAAAATACAATGAGTCTTGCTGCATCTGCTCATCTGCCTGTCATCGTCATGGGAACCTGAGCCAGACGAACACTGAGCAACGAGCTGAGACCAGAAAAACATGAAACTCATTAAAATATCAGACAGGGTAGTGTCACTGAAAATGATCTTAAATGGGCCATGCCATCAGGCCATGGTTGGGCCAACAATAACAATTACTTCCTGTGTCAATTACTTTACTGCAACTGGTGATGTCATTTGTTAGAACTATTCATATATATGTTTTGAATGCATAGTATATGTGACTTAGGGTAAATAACAGTTGTCTATAACCAGCTTTTTAACAGAGAGGTCTACAATCAGTCCTCTGTCTGTAAAAGCAGGCAGTTTGGAGTTTAGAGCTCAGATATTTAGGTCAGATATGTTAAATGCCAATGAAATATGTAATGTTTATGTTCAAGGACTTGATATTGAAAGCCGTAGTTTAGATGTTACATAACCACACACTGTATTTGTTATTAGCCTTGGTCATGGCATGGCTGGAGAACTGTCTTAACTTCTTACATTTCCTTGTATAACTTTCCAACCAAATGAGTCATGTCGATGACAGCTGCATTAAAGTATTTATGCTTAGATTTACACGAGAAAGATGGTTTTGCTTCCCCTCATACAATTCATAGTCATTGCTAATGTGAATATAAATAAATATAGTAGATATTTTATATAACAATTACAACTGTGTCAGATTTTTATCAATGCTCAAGATAGTTAAAATTGTAACAATTACTTACTATAGATAATTATACAGCAGTAATGTTAGTAAAAACACATTCTGTGCAAATCCTAAAATCATAACAAAACATTATAAATGTAGTAACATTGCTCTGAATACAGAGAATAGTGTCTATAAAAGTGAAGGTAATGTCCCTTTAAATGAGCGTATAGTTCGTGCAGATCACATGATGTTACATGTGGCTCAGTCTTGTTGACTCTTAACAACCACCTGCTGCTGTTCCCAAAACAATCTAAATTACTCCATCATTTTAACTCTTCTTTACACACCATACTCTTTATGCACAAGTATCATCTCAGAAAATATTGGCTTTTTAATAGCTAAACTTTGTCTAAATCATAAATACATAGAACCAGGACTTGACAAGGAATGAACCACAAGTAAGCAGAGTGATACACATTTTGATTGAATGATGGAAACCTAATAAACTTACTAACCCAAAACAGGACAATCCATGTCTAACCCAGGTCTAAACAAGGACTAAACCACGCCCAAACTTGGACTAAACTTGCCTAAAGACTCTCTCATACCACTGGTGTTGAGGTCTGTTCACATTTGGAGAATCATCACCTAATTGGTTCTAAACTGGGACCAAATCCAGGACTAAAACTAGACTAGGCCAGGACTACTTACTACTGACTTACTTGTACTACAGTACACTTTGACAACCACATATACCCATAATATCAAATACAGCTATGTTCCAGACCTGTTCCCGTAGCTCCTTGACTGTCTGCTCTTTCAGGGACCACTCCTGACACTGTGAGCTCCTCTGGACCCCCCATGCAGAGATCTGAGCCTCCAGTCTGAGGTTGGCCTCCTGAAGACGGTTCACTTGCTCCAAAAAGACCCTCAGCCGCGCATTCAGACTCTGCATAGTCTGACCCGCGTCCTCTTGCATCCTCTATGGACCTGTGCACACAACCAGAGGATCACAAGTTATGATTTACATACAGGCAAATTCAAACAAACCACATGGGATGGCACTTGTCTTTTCTATATACCAGTCCGCTCATTATATATGAAAATACATACAATAAATCCACAGACCGACAGCAGTAGCTCTTACAATTTTCACATTAAAACTGTACTATGTTACTTTTGTGTTGGATGACTATTACTTGCATGCTTGTCACCTACCGGCTTGCCTGGAATGTTCCACACTATAACATTAAACTGAACTATTTGCATTAACTCAATTACAGGTGTTTTTATTGTGTACAAATACCTTGAAAAATATGCATTCTTACAGAGCAAAGTCACCTCTCCACAGAGCTGACGTGAAACTCATCTTGACAGTGTCATCTGCTTGTCTTCATGGAGACAGATAATGCCATACTGTGGAACATTCTAAGTAAAGCATTAACATTGCATGGAGATAAGCAGGTGGCAGAACATCCACCAAAAGAGTTAGATAGTGTATCACCTGAGATAATATTTGGAAACCCAGACTATATCAGTACTTACTGGACTAAATTAGGGCTAAACCAGCTCTGAAATGAGACTAAACATGGTCTAAGTCATGGATACAGAAGTTCTAAATAATGATTTACCAGAGGAGGACAAAAACACGCATAGCTTTGTCTCTAAAAACCAAATACTGAAACGGCATAGGACTGGAGTGGACAGACAACCAGAGAACTACAAACTCTGATTTCCATACAAGCAAATATGAAAAAGGATTACTATCTTCATACTACAACATTTAGCCAACATATTTCTTATCTTTACATACAAAAACACTTACAAATTACAATCTACCATTTACAAATAGTTATAGTTACAGTCACCTGGATATAACACAAACTTGAGGCGTTTACAGACCTTGGTAGACATCCAGGATCTTACAACTTCTAGTATCCATACAGCCAAGTTCAATCAAAGCTACACAAGACAGCTCAACTCCTCACACTTTGCTCACCCACTCTAGCTCTACCTCTTAATACAAATATACCTGAACACATATAAAGTGACTGCCACCTATTAGATATCTCACACAGCGAGAGGCGTTTACAAGGTAAATGTTTACCCAGCAATACTCACCTGAGACAGCGTGACTTGCCAAGGCTGGATAAGGTAAATGTAGTAATAGTAGTAGAGACAGAGTAGTTAATGTGCCTTTGGTCACACTGCAACAGCCCACCACTCCCCACAGCTTAGCCACATTCCTCTGTCCTCAACTGGGCTTTTGATCCCTGGTCAGACGTGGGTATAGTAAACAAAAAAATATTTTCAAGAAAACTATTAAATAAAAATACCGTTGGTCAAGGAAAAATATTGTCCAAAGAATCAAATTAGCTTTATGATTCAGTCTAGTGCTGTAGTCCACTAAACTACTGCTTGGTCGACTGAAGACATTCCCCATCGATTAATGAACTAAAAGTTGGCTTGGTATGGTAAAAGCTCTCACAGTTGTTAGGATCTTGCACAAACAAACAACTTGAGAGATGTACTAGAAAACCACATATTTATAAGTGAAAAGACAAATAACTTTAATAGAATAATTAGTCAACTGAGAAAATGAAGTGCACTAAGAACCATCAACCTGTTCATGGGTTTCAAGGTGTGGCAACCGCCTTCCATGGTCATAGTATTTAAGCAATACAAATCAAACTACTATATGTTTTGAATGGGGAAAGGTCCTCACAGGGTCCTCACAAAGTCCTTCAAATCAGAAAGGAATTATTTATCTGAAACCCATGAATTTATTGAACAAAAGACTGAGGGACTTTTGCGGGCCTATTGTTCTATCAAGTTTAATATCCAAGTTTCCAGTCCAATTATATTATAGTACCTTTATAAATACATTTTCAAATAAAGATGACATCTCCAACTTAGCTACGTCCAGCTTGTTGAAACTATTTGTTGCAGTTAAAGTACAAGTAATGGATGAATTAACTAACTTCTCATGAATAGAGAAACTAATGTAAAATCTAATACAGGTTTAGTAACGATGTGGTCAGACAAACATATTAAACTAAACATAAATCAGGCAACATGAATACACATTTTTACTCAAATAAAAAGCTAATGTTGCTTAAAGGTGCAATATGAAACTTCTCTAGACTCTATCACCTGCTTGTCTCCATGGAAAAGTTTTTGTTTTGCCTTAAATGTTCCACAGTATGGCATTAAACGTATATTTCTCTGTGAAGACAAGTAAGTGACACGAAGTTACAGGCCCGATTTGTCGAGAGGTGACCCCACTCACAGTAAGAATGCAGGTATAGCAATCAAAACACAACAACAACAACAACTGCAAGATAGATATTTTAAAGCCATAATGTGAAACTTTCCGGGCAAAGCAAGCATGTGGCCAGAAAGTTGGACCTTTAAAGTAACGAAGACCTAGACTAAATAAGTAGACTATTTGAAATATAATTTGTTCATAATAAATAGTGTAAAATTCCCCACCTTTGTAAATGGAAAGGCCCAAGTCATCCACAGACCTTTAGAGACAGAAAACACAGTTAGCTCTTGGTAGCAGTCTGTCCCTGTCCTGAGTTAAAGCCTGTAAAGAGGGGTGTAGCTGCTCATCCCACCTAGCCCCCCAGCGTTCGTAGAGCAGAGGGGCAAACTGGACGCTCACTCCTGCTTACATCACCACATGCTGGGGCCCTTTGTACTCTATGATCCAGGATTATTGAGCTGCTTTTGAAAAAGGCAACAAAACCGACTGTGCAGAGAATGTTCAGGCAGACACACACTAAAACGGATGTGTGTGTGTGTGTGTGTGTGTGTGAGTGTTTGGGCTCGTGCTATTTTAAACCTACAATGGAAGGTTACCTCGACTGTAATCAAATGTGAATTGTGTCACTTTGCAGGCTCATAAATGTCATGTAATGCTAGCTTTGTGCAGAGCTGGTCATTGTAAAATTACATAGTTGGATATTTTGCTGCAGTTTGTCTAGGTCAAAAGTCTCTAGTTTCTAAATATTTGTAAATTTCTCAGCAAACTCCCTCTGCAAACAACACTTATTGTATTTTGTATGCGTGTCAAGTCATCTGTTCATGATATATAATTTATAGCATATTTCTTATAATGTTTACAATTATTAGTCATTTTTGGTGAAGTATAAATTCTAACACTCAAATTTCAGTCTTCAGTGATAATAAAAAACACAACAAAATGAAATTTTTTAAACTCAAAATTGTTTTTACCTTGTGTCTTATACTAGTTCTGATATAGTTCAAAAAACAGGAAGGAAAGGTTGAATGTTGCCCTATTTATATGATTTTTGTAAGTACGCATTGTTTGACAACCCTTTATATAATGGACTCTGCAGCTGAACTCTGCTGCCTCAATGCTGCTGTTGATATTTCTTCTTGTCAGCATTCTGTACATTTCTTTGTTCTTTACCTTTTAAGAATGCTACCTTTGTGCAATAAGTTAATGAATAAAACAAATAAGTGTTAAGTTAGAAAGTATGGCTTGTTTGGTTTGCGTAAGGGTGCGGTATAAAGAATGAAAAAACACATTGATGGGCTGTTATCAAATTTACATGTGAACTAAAATAACATCTTAAATGGCAGATGCGTGAGGCGCGAGCAGCATGCCATGGCAGCATTACTCAACAGTTCTTTTGAATATCGTGTCCTTGTAAATTCTATGAGGCTGTGAAATAGTTGAAAGATGTGCTTTTTTCACTGTAAATCTAACCTGCAAGATTTAATTTGGATAACTGTACATATAACAGGTCAGATTACTCACTTCACTAAAATGCAGTTAACATTATGATATAGTTTGCTGTAAACAAGGGTCAAAGGTCATCTACACAATAGTTATTATTTGACAAATATTTACACATCACATTTATATTTATGTTATATGGATGTTTAAACTCTCAGAAAAATCTGTTACTTGTGAATAAATTCTCATTCATTTTTGGTGAAATGTTGAGTACTGATGACAGTACTGATCTCTACTCTATTTTTTGTCATATTCAATTTTGTTCAACTTTTTTCAACTTGTACAATCATGATAAAAACACAGGTATTATTGCACCAAAACAAGTGATTAGAAAAACATAATATCTTTTCAGCTACACTTTAAGGTAATGCATTTTCTTTAATACTTTTATGCATCAGTGAAGCAGAAAAGATGGCCTTCAGTTCAGCTCAAACTAGGTCTGTATCTGGACATGTTTGGACAATAACCTATAGCATGAATTCTAATGTGCTTGTACAGGAAGGGTAGAGCTAACTTGATTTCCTGAAAGGTCTGAGTGCAATTAGTTTAATAAGATAAAAATGTGCCGTTGGGAATCAATATAGATTTGCAAATTTTAATAAAAATGTTATTGTTTACCCATGCTTGGACATGGCAGAATAAATAATGAGTTGGCAAGTTTGGGTGTATCAGTTACATAATATCTTATTCTACAGTCACTACTTTCCGGGGTCATTGAGGCTATGGCTTAGACTTATCCCCAGAAAATGTATGTAATATGGCTACTAATAGACGCTTTCACATTGATTTTCTATTGACCTTTTGCGACTATAGTACTTGAACATAAACTAAAAACTTCACTAAAAACACATATACATATCCTTAGAAATTGATGTTTGTTGTTTTTGGGCCACAGAGGGGTGTGGTGTGTGCATTTGCAAAAAAAAAAGGCCATTAGAGTTTGTACCAGAGGATTTGCTCAGTTTTGTACAGGACAAACGTGTGTTAGTTCAGAGACAGGATACAGGGATTACAGTAGAGACAAGGAGCTGTGTTAAACTGGCTCTGAACAAACAGTGGCCCTGTCTGGACTTTTATGTTTCTCCCAAAGGGAACACAAGGGGAAAGCAGCAATGGACTGTCTCATGGGCAGGATCAAAGGCATGTGGCTTCTATTCAAATAGAAAAACATGTGTAGAGAGAAAGTAAACTGCAAATGTAAGTAGTGAATATAAAATAAAATATTAGTTTAAGCTGGGTTTTTTTTTTCGTAATTGCATTATTATAGAATTCCTCTTCAAACCAACTTGAATGGACTCTTTTGTCCAGTTTGTAAAACCGTTAGAGTGACTCATTAAGTTATTACATTGGGAAACATTGTCGGTTAGAGAAGGAAAATATGACTAAGGATATTACATCTCATCTTCCTCATAGCATCAAAATTACCTGGTGACAAGACGTCATCAAAATATTTATTACAGTCATAATTATATGAACTATGTCTAAGTGAATGGTAGTCTGTGTACTTCTGTGTATGTGTAAATCCTGTGATTAACAATGAGACTGACCAGCAAGAGGCTCCACCCAAAATATAAAATACATAAATAAATACAAAACCATACTGCCGTATGTGTATGAACAGACAGAAAAGAACCATTCCTTGTCTTCATTGACTTTACTTTATTATTATTATCTATTATTATTGAGATGTTGTTGCTTTGCTTGGAATGTTCCACTGTGTCACAATACATTATCTATATTATATTTATTCAATTATTCAAATATTCAATTGAATATTTGAATAATTGACCATTTTTTGCTATCACAGCCCAGAGTGACTTCCTGTCAGCTGATACAACAGCAGTACAAGATGTACTGTATAATTATTAAAACTCCTATAAAAACTGTTCATATAAATTCATTAGGGCGTAGTACCCTTCCTTTTCAACAAAATGTCTGAACAAATTATTTTGGCATGGCAGTGACTGAACCTGTTTTGGTTTAGTGGAGTGTGTGTGTGTGTGGGGGGGGGGGTAAGGGTGGGTGGGTGGGGGGGGGGGGGTGTATGTATGTATGTATGTATGTATGTATGTATGTATATATATAAATAAAATGGCCAATACAATATCTGCTTAAAGTTTCCGATATTAGTACTGATATATAGCCAACCCTTACTATAGAAATTGGTGGTTTATATCTGTTGCACTGTTATTATCAGTTTGCAAATTTGGTTCAACCTGGGTTTGATCTGGGCTTTGTTCTGTAAAATCCTGGTGTAGTCCTGGTCCTTGTATAGTTGCATTAGGATCTGAGTTTGGACTTGATTAAATTTCTTGCAGTAGGTTAAGCCTTAGATTTCCCTTGGTGCTGATCTTTACTGATCAACTAAGTAATGGCCCAGTTTATTCAGAGATTGGACAACATATATATGTGCCAGTATCAGTATCAGTGATATTAAAAAGGGCAATGAAAATGTGGTTTACACAGTCATTTTTAAAAAGTCAAATATATCATATAATATCACTAGTAAATACATTATGTAATGAATTTTACATATGTGGGCTTAAATAGTAAATTTAAATAAAACTCAATCAGTGGGCCTTGCTATAGATTATGTTCATATTGATATTGGCAAATATCACGTATTGGATAAAGGTATTGGCTAAAAAGAAAATCTATGTTGGATCAACCCTGATTAACTGATTCAATGCATAGCTGCAGATTAAACTTCCTTGTTAGTTTGTTTAATCTTGATTTAGCTCTTGTTTTGTCCTTTATAGTCATAGTTTAGTCGGGGTTAAGACCTGGTTTAACCCTGGTTTAGTCACAGTTTTGTGTCATTGTTAAATCAGGCTTTAAAATCACTGCATTAGGTACAAGGCAGTGATACCTAGTTTTAAGAACCTCTGCACCAATCGTAACTGTTTGTAGTCGTCAATTACTTATATCTTCGGCCCTTATCCTGCGTCTTTACATACCTCCTGTGTACTGTGGTGTGGTCCCTTGGGTGTTCTTAGAAAATCCTGTGTCACATGATTGAAGATCAAAGACAAGAAGTCACAAAACACACATTTCCCTCATGAAAACATCTACAGTGATAGAAAATCTATGGACTTTAGAAAAACAAAACCTCTTTGCCTGTACTTGATTTTTAGGGAGCACCTCATTTCAAGAAGAGGACTATGGTTGAAACTGTAAACCACAAAAGGTATTAACTCTGACACAAAGTCATTATTGGATCTGAGGTTGGAATTAAACTCAGCTCAAGCATGTCTGAAGAGTATTTGAACGTGAAAGTGTTGTTGAAGAAGAAAAGTACTAATACAAATAATATTGCATCAGTTAGCAATATGTCCGCCTGAGCACTGAAGCATGTTAAACTTTGAGAATAATCATTATGTATGTACCCACTGACACCAAACAAAGAATGTGTCTGTGCCAACAAAAAACACAGGACTTTGTGAATGAGAAACTATTAAGGAGATTACTATTAGAGTTCCTATAGGTTTACTACAGCTTCATACGAAATAACTGATCCATTTTGGCAGAAGAAAACATATTAATACTTTTTAAATCATTTTTACAATTTGTGTAGTAACTTTTATATACTGCTCTCCCAGAACACCGAGGCATCAAAAATGCTGTGGTAAATTAGCGTGTCTTAGTATTACTGATGCTGTAGGCTGCATATTCACTTACTGTCCCAATAATAACCCATGTTCAGTTATGATTGTGATAGATTTTTTAAAAACTGTTTAAGCGCGGGCTAGATAAGTTCCTTTAATGGGATTAATTTACTTGAAATTTTATGTTCCTTTACTTTCACATTAATAAATACATATTAATTTTTACCAGAGATAAACCGATGATACCAGCCCTTTACACCAAATTTAATGATAGGCAACACCTTCATTTTTCAGCCCCCACCTCCACCCTCCACACCCTAACGCTGATGCTAATCATACCTGAAGACAATAGTGTCCCTATCAGACTAGACATCTGTCATACCACACATAACTGTGTGACAGTTAGACAAAAAAACACGCTGAGGTAAAACTATTAAGGTGTTCTCCAAAAACATGACAAATACATTACACAGGGCAACTCCTTCACAGGGCAAAAGTGACAGTTTGCAGAGGTTCATTCAATAATTATTTAAACTGTGATATAGCAAAAACAAGGTATATTGTTGCCTTAGCGATGTGAGACTCTCCCACTCTTTATCTTTGTACATTACTAGACTTGGGAGTATTATCAAAATTATTATCGAAACTATTTGAGCCACTTCCCTCTGGCAGGAGGCTACAGTCCATTGGGACCAGAACCTCTCGTCATAAGAACAGTTTCTTCCCCTCTGCCGTTTGTCTCATGAACATTTATAATATTTGCACAAAACTGGACACTTTATAACACCGGTCACTTTAATAAGTCATGTTTGCACTGTTGTTCTGATGCTGCTGTTGTATATATTTTCTACCTATAAGTATTTAATTTTATTTTTTTAAGCATATATATATTTTTTTTTTACTTTGGGCATGCCCTTATCTGTATTTGTATTTATTCAGTGTTTTATGTTGCACTTTATCACCGAAGTAAGTTCCTAGTTTGTGAACTGTGTTCACAAACGATGTCAATAAAAGTCTTCTGATTCTGAAATATTGATAATATCCTGAATGTTGTTTTTTGATTTAAAAAAAAAAAAAAAAAAAGATTAGCGTGTATAAAAAAATGCTACAATTGCTGATTACAAATTAAAATGGAAAAGAAAACTTAGGTTGTAAACAAACCAAAGAAGATACAGGTAAAGTTGATATTTCTTCACTTTAGAGGGTAATTTTACAGCAATTTCTAAATGAACCTCAACTAGTACATTTTAGCTAATTTCTAATGTACTGACATAATATCATCAGGTTATTGTTATTGAGGTACTAATTCAAATATAGATTTTTGTCAACATCGATCATTGTTAACAAGGGAATGTGCACTTGTGATGGTAGTACAGTAAGTTGCAGTGTGACAGTAGTATGTGTTCAACGGCCGTGATAAATGCAGTAGAACATGTTGGGGATAGATAGATAGTAGTGGTTAATGTGGTTTAGGTCGTTAAGGTGTGTATCATGGGGGACAGGTGAAAACAGGAATTTTCTGGGCAACGACACCTTGAATGCAGGAAAAGAACGATTACTCAAACATATATGAATCATCAAAACACGATATTGAATGTTGAATGAAAACCGTTATAACACAGTGAAAAGCTGTTTGTTGTAGTTTTTTCCCACAGTATCCTTTAATTGAACTATGATCTTATGAATAAATATTGAGTTTAGACCAGATTTCCTGCCTCTCACATCCTTTATTCTAATCTTCTGAAAATGGATTACATTTTTGACATTTTGACATTTCATTTTACAGTTTAGATTAAGATTTTAACTTTTGCCAACAACCATTATCAACGCATTAAGCAGCCTGATATTTAGTGTCATAAACATCTGTCATAATCTGTTGTATGTTCTCAAATTCACCCGAGGTTACAAACTCGTAAAATAATTATACTAGGAGTGCCATGCTTCAAGGAAGGATGGGCAAATACCTCCAGATATGCCAGACAAGTCCAGACCTGACTCAGATCCCTGTTCCTGGCATTGTCCCGAGACAGTCTAACCGAAGAGGGGGCACTGTGTGGGGTATGGGTGTAGTCCACATGGGTGACAAATAAAGCCAGACGTTTGATCTCACCTGTAATAACACAAAACATAATCACGAGAGTTTAGAATAAGATAGACAGGCTTTCCTCCCATTCATAAGGCTCATTCACTCATTCAGCGTGGTCTTCTTTACTGAATTTAATTTATGACTTTCACAAATATAATGGTTTCTTTAGACACAAAAGGCACAGAAATGGTGTATGTTTGTATGTTGTCAAAGCAAAGTATTAGTAATCCAGGCTTACTAATACTTAATCTATGTACAAATGGCCACAAAGGCCTATACATTTTTTTTCAGTATTGGATTTCAGCATTCATAGCACATGCATTTACTTTATAACGGCTGTATTGACTTACTATGTTTTTCAGTTGTCTTGATATCCATTTTTGGGCATATACTTCCTCCACTATGTGCATGATCTCATGTATGAGGATTATTACTGATGTGTGGCTTATTGCTTAAGATGTGGTACAGAATTACAACAAAAACAACTGCTGTTGATGGATAACAATGTAACAGCACATGACTTTTATGTATGGAGGAAATTAGTGTTTCAATTTCAAACTCAGTTTTGATACTAAGAAATAGACTGCTCAGTACCAATTCTGATACCATGATGATAATAAAAACACTGATTAACAATAAAATGTGATACAATTTTCAACATTAAATTGTAGTACTAATATTGTAGAAAATGTTTTAGAGGTAAAATCATCTGGACGATGCTTTTCATAAGACATGATCCAGACGACTACACCTCTAAAACCTTTTCTACCATTTCATAGCACTATTTAATTTGAGTCAAAACTTGGGTGTGGGATTTTCTAAGCACAAAATGTATCATTTTCCCTAAAACACACAAGTAAAACATTTTGTTATTTTCACACAAAGTTATGATTGGCCATTTGGGAGATAATTTAGTCTACTCTAAAAACCTCTGAGTGTTTTGGCTGCTTTCAGACTGTAAAAAATATGACAAATAGTCACAGATAGTCTAATGTTTTGTTATTATCACCATATACCATACTCAATGACATGTTTATATTCAAAAGATTAAAAAATATGATGATTTAGCCTCATGGTTTAGGCTTGGTGTACAAAAAAGGCTAATCTGTCTTAAATCTGTCTTCAAAATTGCTTCACTCTCCTCCCTCTTTCTCCTCCACTAGACAGGGTATGAGGTGTACGGAGGTGCAGGGGGGCTTGCCTCTCTCTACATGTTTGAAGACTTACTAATGTATATTATATAACTATGTACAATAGGCTGCAAAGATCTATACATATTTTTTTCAGAATTCGATTTCAGCATTCAAAGACCATGCACTGTATAACATATATATTGACATGTTTTTTAGTTGTCTTGATACCCAGTTTGGAGCATATACTTCCTCCATTTTATGCACGATCCTTCCATCCATCTTCTTGGATGGTTTATCCAGGCCGGGTTGTCCGGGTATCAGTCTAAGCAGGGACTCCCAGACTTTCCTCCCCTCGGACACTTACTCAGGAGGACACCAAGACGATCCCAGGCCAGCCGAGAGACATAGTCCCTCCAGCTCCTCCCAATGGAATATGTCCGGAGCACCTCTCCAGGAGGCATCAGGAACAGATGCCCGAGCCAACTCAGCTGGGTTGGAGGTTGGGTGGAGGAGCAGCTGATGCAACACAACCACACCTGAATAACACTGTGATTTCGATTTACAGAATTACAACAAAAACAACTGCTGTTGATGGATAACAATGTGACAACACGTGATTTTTATGTATGGAGGAAATTTAACGTGAGTTTTGTTGAACCAAAAGTGATGGTCAACATATCTTATCAAAACTATAGCCATCATTTAAACATATTTCAAGACCCTGGGGCCAATGTAATCCCTCATTCATCCAAGAGTGGTCCATGTATGAAAATGTTTGAGCTAAAATCATCTGGCCAATGCTTTTCAAAAAACATGGCTGAGATGAGTACACCTCTACAACCTTTTCTACCATTTTATAACACTATGTAATATGTGTCACAAGGACAGATCTATCATCACATTTTAATAGTTTTTGACAAAGGCTCCAGGCAAAACCTTGAACACCCAGGTAAAACAAAGCTCAAAATTATTGCTGACAATTTGGTGGCAGAAACAGAACTACGCGGAAGGGAATTTAGTTTTCTCTGGCAGCTTGTTTTGGCACCTTTCCTACTGTGACAAATATGACTGTCACGCAGAAGTACTTACAGATAGTCTAATGTTTTTCCTTATTGTTATTACCATGCACCATGTTCAGTGACATGTTTATGTTCAAAAGATTGAAAATTATAATGATTTACCCTAATAGTTTGGTCTTGGTCTATAAAAAGGCTAAGGCTTCATTCTTCAAATTTAAATCTGTTTTCAAAATATCTTATTTTTCTATTGCAATAACTAACTAACTGACTCACTAAATAAATAAATAAATAAATGGATGTTCTATTTAAAATCATTTGCCTATATGTTGGTAATTCAGCAAATCTTCCAAAAATGTGTGTGACATGTCCTGAATCCATTCCTTAAGTTAAAAAAGTAAGCTCAACAAGATGTAAAAAGTAGACCCCCTTTACTTTTATTTATTTATTTTATTGTTTTATATTTGTCTGTTGTCTTATTTATGTATTTCGTATATTGATGATGCTGATGATGATGATTATTATTATTATTATTATTATTACTTTACTAATTATGCTGAAAAACTTTAATAAAAAAGATTATTTAAAAAAGAAGTAAAAAATCAGACTTAATAATTAAAGATCTGATGTCACGTAAAAATGGACAACTCGTGACACGCCTTGACATTTGTCTATGTCCCTTTCACAGATAGGGAGTGGTCCAGGAATTCAGGTTTAGCCTTTCCATAGAGCAGTAGGATCTCCATAGTCCTCCTCCTCACACCTGTTAGCTTTTGCGCATCCACCCACCTGTGACACCACGGGACACTCCCTCTCCACGCCGAGTTATAAAGCACTCCACCTGGCCTGTCTCAGCAACATCCCCGCTTGGACCAGAGACCAGCCACCGCCAACAAAAACAAAACAACAACAGGAAAACCAGTGTGACACCATGGCTTTTCGCAGTGGAAATACCTCCATATCAGTCTCCTCCATACCCTATCTCTCCTCTACTAGACGGGGTACGAGCGTGTACGGAGGCGCAGGAGGGTCAAATGTGAAAATTTCCTATGGGACCAGACCACTCGGATCCGGGTTTGACTTGTCCCACGCGCTGCAAGGAGGCGGCGGCGGCGGGATAGGGGGGATGGACAACTTGGGCATCGCCGGGAGTGAGAAGTTAACCATGCAAAACCTCAACGACCGGCTGGCCACGTATCTGCAGAAGGTGCGCTCACTGGAGGATGCCAACGCCAAACTGGAGAGGCAAATCCGGGAGTGGTACGAGAACCAAACCCCCACTGTCCGGGACTACAGCAAGTACGAGGTCATCATTACTGACCTGCGCCACAAGGTGAAATAACTTTTAAAAATCCCTTCTGCAGTATACTTTTCCCCATTCAATACATAAAATAGACCTGTTTTGTAGTAAATTGTTAATCACGATGGCAACAGTCCTTATTTTTTATATTTATGAGACCCATAGATAGAAAAAGAGACATATACTCCTATGCAAAGTGGTGTATTAGACTACTTAATACGCACGTCTATAAACCTAAAGAGGAAATTGGTTGGAAATTGATTAATTCAACACTTTTGTAAGTAAAATAAAATAAATATTTTAAACCATTCACAATTATAGCTTTTTTAAAACCTGCCCATAGACCTATCCTAAGGTAAGACTTAAATAAACTAATGGTAAAAGTGTGTTGTTATGGCAAAATCTGATGAGAAAAAACTTTTATTAGCATTTTTTTTATATTATTTTGAAATGAAAAATACTATTGTTAGGCTATTGAAGTGCTATATTAGATTAGGCCTGCATGTACGTAAATGAACAGTCTGGGATGCTCATTCATTGAGGCTTGTCTGGTTTATTCAAATGGGATTAAGCAAATGTAGAAACTTCCTGGTTCTGTTTTTAACTATACAAGTTGTCTGTAAAACATGATGTAATGTTTTCTTTTATTTTTCTTTCACTATTATTATTTTTTATACAGACATAATAGTCTCATGATTTTATTGTTTATTTTTTCCAGATCGGCATTGCCACACAGGACAACGCCAGGCTGATGCTGCAGATTGACAACGCTCGACTGGCCGCAGAGGACTTCAGGGTCAAGTAAGCACAGAAACAGAAACTACATTTAGAGAGATAAAACTATAAAAACTTCACATAGATAAATGTCCACTGTGCAATGGGGCTGGGGCGTAAGAGTCAACATAGGGGACTTGTGTAACAGGTTTCAATGAGGCTTCACCTTTCAGTTTGTTGAAACGATGTTAATAGTGTCAACAGCATGAACCTCTGTGGTATTTCATTGAAAAGCCAAGGTAGACAAAATGAATTACTCAAACAAATGCTATTTTAAGTCATTTTAAGGAGTTTGTGAATAATTTAAGGGTATATTCTGCTTTGGTCCTTGTTTGAGTCCCATTTAGTCTTGATGTAAACTTTTTTGTCCTATTCTTAAAGGCTGTAAATAGTTTATAGTACTGGTTACCAAAGAACCACTATAGCTTATTATTTTGATCATAACAACAACTTTTGATATAGGAACGTTACCTGGTACTTTAACACCATTTAGGGATTGGACAATATTTCATGCCATAAGTGCTTGTGAGATAAAACACATTAACACAATTATATAATGATACTTATTTTTCCATAGGTTTACATTTGGTTCAAGTTGTTAAAAACAGTGGTAAAATTACAGCAAAAAATATTGAACAAAAAAAATTGTGGACTAGATCTATATATTACAAATTATATCAAAATTGCATCTTGTCTCATTTGTTTAGACCCAATCTTGTGTTTCATATTGATTTGTGAGAATTTTGGCTCGTCCCAGGTTTGTATATATTGTCCATACATCTATGAAATATTTTTACTCTTCTTTTTTGACAGGTATGAGAATGAGATGGCTCTTCGCCAGTCTGTGGAGGGGGACATCGCTGGTCTTCGTAAAGTCCTGGACGACCTCACCATGGCCCGGTCCGATCTGGAGATGCAGTTGGAGGGTCTCAGGGAGGAGCTGGTTTACCTCAAGAAGAACCATGAAGAGGTGAGAGGACAAGACAAGCCCAAAATCCTGGTCAAAAATTAACAGGCAACTCAAATATTTGGTTGTTGACATTTGGGCTTTCTTTATATGCTCCTTAAATAAACAGCCTTTTAAAACCAGTTTACAAAGATGACATAGCACTACACTAAGAGGTGTGGAATGAAAGAATGAGCTAGCAAAGCAAATAGACTTTATTTTAGGGTAAAAATAAACTTCACTGATGGTATGATTGTTGGTCAAAAGGGAAGTCCCAAACATTGTCGGATCCAATTCAACTCCAATTCTACCGCAGATTAAAAATAATTTAAAGTTTGACCCAATGCGTAGGAATGAACTAAATCCAGCGTAAATTTTAATGTAATCTTTAATGTAACTATGCAAGAGATGGTTACTGTAGCAACCTATATAAGTAGATATAACAAGCTTAAAGATCGTTTAGAGAGCATGACTGCATCATGCATGGATCTAAATTGATATCCATCCATTTTCTTCTGCTTATCCGAGACTCCCAGACTTCCCTCACCCCAGACACTTCCTCCAGCTCCTCTGGTGGGACCCTAAGGCGTTCCCAGGCCAGTCGAGAGACATAGTCCCTACAGGGTGTCCTGGGTCTTCCCCGGAGTCTCCTCCTGGTGGAACATGTTTTAATATAATGAATAATAAGTATAATGCTTACACTTGTGATGCGCTTTAAGGCTTGTCAGAGCCTTTCAAAGTGCTAAAGTATACTCATTATTCATTCACCCCACACTTGGGTTGATAAGCTACTGTAGCTTCAGACCAAAGTATCAGCAATCAGTCTTTCCAACCAACATTGTCAATCACTCATAAGGTTCACAAGGTGGTGAACTGTCTTGCCTAAGGGTGACTGAACTTTACTGAACTTTGTCCAGGCGGGAATCAAACCTGCTATATCTTCTGAGCCCTTAGTGTCCTCACAATGGCATTTAAAAGATTCATTCTCAATCAGTATTACTATATTAAGCATTACTTAATAATGTAATCGATGTTTGCTGTACAATTTACTCAGTTTGTGTCTTGCTCCTCTTTTCCAGGAAATGGCAGCGTTGCGTAGCCAGGTGAACACCAGCTCTGTGCATGTGGAGGTGGATGCCAAACCTCAGGCGGACCTCGGCAGGGTCCTGGACGAGATCCGGGCCCAGTATGAGGGCATCGCCGAGAAGAACCGCAGAGAGATGGCAGAGTGGTACAAAGTCAAGGTGAGTTATTCAATATTAGGTGTAGTAAACTGCATAAAAAGGCTGAATAAACGACTCATTCCCAAGTCCAGCTATCTCACTCCAGGCCCTCTCCTGTCTGCTGTTGTCCATATAAATCATTCATGATCCGATCAATAAAATTGGTTGACAATTAATGAACTAAACCATAGAGGGACTACAGCCTTATATGAAATCCAACACACAAAATTGTTTTTTAAGAATAATTTTTCTAATCCTTCAAACAATGAAATAATTAGTATTAGTAGTATTTGTCAATTTGCTTTAATTAATCTAACATAAGGTAACACTGCTAAATTTTGTATATTGTTACATCCCTTCTGAATATAGTATGTTCCATATTTCTCACAACATTATAACATTTTTTTCTTTTTAGTTTGACAACTTGAACAAGGAGGTGGCAAGCAGCTCAGAGTCCCTCCAAACGTCCCGCACTCAAATCAATGACCTCAAGAGGATGCTGCAGAGCCTCCAGATCGAGCTACAGTCACAGCAAAGCCTGGTAATTCTAAAATACTAACATGCATATACTTACAATATGCACTATATACAGAAATGACTGATATAAATAAAGTAGCAAAGCAAGCTAGGGAAGTACAGGAGAGCAAAGAATTATCCAGGTCAAAATTCTGAATTGAATGCATTGTTTGGTAACATAAAATGAAAAGAATGTGGTAGATGTCTTTAGTTTGTAATGTATTTTAAGTGATAATAAGATGTTGTTCTGTCCATCTAATATTCTCTAATACAATGAATCCAGTATCTGTTATTTAACCTGCCTACTTAACCTGGTTTAAAACAAAGACATCATTCATACAATCGGACCTTTAGCAAATGTAACTTCTTTAACAGTCAATACAATGACCTCAGGCTACTCAAGAGGGAAGACAAGTAGGAAAAGCAATTAGCAACACAATTAGCCTGTAGTTAACAACCACCCTCTCTGTCTCTCTCTCTTTCCCCTTTTCTGTATCGCTCACTGTCCGTCTCGCTCTCTCTTTCTCCCTCCCTCCCTTCCTTGTTTTTTTGTTTGTTTTGTGCTAACAGAAAAGTGCTTTGGAGGACCAGTTGTCTGACACCGAGTCACGCTACGGTGTGCAGATGAGCCAGCTTCAGGCTACGGTGGACTCTTTGGAGCATGAGTTGGGCCAGATGAGGGCCGACATCGCGAGACAGAGGACAGAATACCAGTTGCTGCTCGACATCAAGACCAGACTGGAGCTGGAGATCGCAGAATACAGGAGGCTGCTGGATGGAGAAGATGTGATGTAAGAGAACAATGGATATAATATAATTATCATTAGCAATACAGTTATTCAAATGAAATGGCCTGGTGAAGTATAGTGGCAGAGTGGTTAGCCCTCTGTGAAGTAGCTGTAGTGCATTCAGTTTAAAGCATGTTTAAAGTCACTGGTCAATATTCAAATTGGATTCAGATAGTTACTCTGATGTCATAGTAAAATTAAAGTGCACCAGTATTCACCAGTAACTATGACAGGGAATGGATAGTTCAGACGATCAATCTACATAGATGAAGTTTGTTGTATATTAAAGGTCCCTATTCTAATACGATAACACAAGCCCTGGAATTGCCAATTATTATTATTATTATTAGCAGTAGTAGTAGTATCATCATTATTATCATTATTATCATTATTATGATTGTCACAATAATCTATTTGGTGTAATATAGAACCTTTAACTGTTTGATCATAATAATTTGATGTAAACCTAAAACCAATATACTAATATAACTTTCTTCTCTTCTTCTCCTTTTAACAGACAAATAAAAAGTAAGTTACATTTTCAGAATCAAGTTTGTCAACATTTACTACCTCTTCAAACATACTGACATATTGTTATTTTACAGGTGAACCAGTTAAAACTCAAAGAAGAGTGATAATCACTGAAGAACTCATTAATGGACAGGTTGTGTCCCGCAAAGAAGATGCAACACCGGTCTACTGAAAAACTAGTCCCTGGACATGGCCACAGCCTGATTGAATACTGAATGCTGTTGTGTATCTAAGGCCCATTAACTGCTGGTTTTCACAGGTCTGGCTCCCAAAAGAGCCAGTTTTTCTTATTGATAACACTTAATAAGAAATATCCAAAAGATAAGCTGATTAACATTGAATCTGTAGAATGTTTTGATGTCATCTGAAACCAAGCAATAATGATTAGCTTCTTGTGTGTGTTTTCTAACCAAAATAATTGAGACCCATGGAAGGCAACAGAAGTCTGTGCTGAAATAACTACAGTTTAACACTGGATGGCGTTGTGTGTTGTTTAAGAATGACCATAAGAATGGAAGATATTAAAGTAACTGTATAATTCAATTCTAACTTATTTCAAAATAACATGGGGATTTGTTAAAAAAAATAAATATGGTTTGTCATGAATTTTGTTTGTTTGGTGGTAGTAATTGTATTGTAATGAGTTTACAACAGTATATACAGTATATTTTGTTTCTGACATTCACTAAACTTATAAACATGAAGACACTTGCTTGAGTGTGTGTTTCTATAAAGAATAGGACAATAGGATTGTACTATATCTACTGCATTAATAATATAGGTATACAGTAGGCCTATATAAAGTAAGAGTACCCATTGAGATTGAGTCTGTGTAGCATTAATGTCATCTTGTCCAAATATGAATTCCATTTGACATTAATATGTACATCACATTTTACTGTATGAAAATATGCAGGCCTCTAATGTAATAAATGTAAGATGTGGTCATAAACACACTTCAGGAAACTCAAGTCGGCTTCAAGAACATGCAACGTAAACCACGGATTGGTGAACACATGCAGTGCTCCATTTTGTCCACTAGATGTCGATATTTTTTCAGTTTACAATTTTTATGCTAGACCTACTTGATAGACCAAAAATACACTTACGATCCATCAATGAAAAAATGTGTGTGATCATAGTAATTCGATTATTATTATTATTATTATTATTATTATTATTATTATTATTATTATTATTATTATTATTTTATATATTTTTATTTTATATATTTTTACACTTATTTATTGTAGTCATCCGTAAGATAATAATATCAATAGAAATATAATAACATACTGCAAATTCAATAGCAATAATAATCATTATACTTTAGTCTTCAGTCATTCATAGTAATCCAGTGTGTTGACTATATAGGTCATTTTCATTTGCCTGCATCTTATCTTTAATAGATCCTACTTGACATGAGCTCTAAAGACTATATTTTGGCACGCTTTTCATTTCACTGACTTAGCCACTGCTATAGATGATAGACAGATAAATAGATAGATAGATGATGCATATTTCCCGTCTGATGCTGCGTTCACGTGGCATGCCTGAACTCAGTCACGGGTATGGCGTGTCCTTTGGAAGTTTTGCTCACGTCCGCATTAAGCAGCGCCTGTGCCAGTCCACGCTCACGACGGTCACGACTCCGTATATGATGACAAAATCCTGCACCACGGACGCAGCTGACGTCACCGCCGTACAGTCACCCCCTCTCCGTGACGTCAGAATCGCGGTGGCCGGTGGCGGGTGAGAGCAGACCGGAGCAGACTTCTCCACTTCTGTAATAATAATGCAAGGGCGTAAGGCTGCCATCTGCTGGACGCTCTCCGCCACTGCGCCGCCATGACGTCACCAGGAGGAGAGGAGCCCGCGCGGAGCCAGCTCGGTGTAGCCCGGGAGTCTGGACCTGCATGTTAACGAGCCGCTGTAGTAACTCTCTCTAGGCTATTATTGGACTCTCCGTTTGAGCACGCACCGACCTCTGCTGCGATGACTCACTCAACAGCACTCTAAAACTATAGCCTACTATTACTCCCCCAAAACTATGTTCAGGTGCAAAGATGAAGAAAAAAAAAAGAAGGACTTGTTTTTGGATGGGGTATAGAGACAGACATTTAAGCTCATAGATAATGAATTGCAATCAAAGCATATTGTTTGCAGTTTTTTTTATGAAATATCAACATGCTGGTTCAAACAAACATCTCGCTTTTTGTATACACATCATGCGACATCAGTGTAGACTTTAAATAAGTGGGACGAGGGACAAGGGCTTAAACGGGTGCATAGGATAGCCAAAAATATCCTAAAGTTTACTTAACTATCCTAAACTTCAAACTTCTATAACGGTTTTAGATTCACAGGAGGTTACTCTTCTCCAAAGACAACTAAATATAACCAAGCTGAGCCCAAAGTAAACGCAGGCTTGTAGAAAGTCTGCTGAGGGCGCAATCACTATAATCACTATAATGCCAACTATTTCGCACACAGTTTTACTACTATCGCTCTGTGTAGCCTGTGTAAATCTCATTTGACAAAACGTTGCTGTCCATGGTGCTGGATCCTATTAACGTAGCGTTGCCCTTTACGCTTGTTTGGATTAAAGTGAGAACACAAAATGTAGTGTAATAAAGTCTTGGTAAGAAGCCTATTCGAGTGCATGCGGTTCTTTGGGGAGTGATTATGAATATTTGCAAAGTGCATCGCGTGGGGACTCGATGTTCCAGGTGTCTATAGTGTTCTAGTGGAGCCGGTGCCAGCCCGTCATGAGGTGAGGGTTAAATGTATGCATGTGATGCTGATGTGAGGACCCCATTCTCAAATGAGTAAGCTCGCCTCCGCAAAAAAAGGAGGAGAGCAAGGGCTGCGCTCCCATTGACTGAGCGAGGAGAGAGAGGAAGCGAGCAGAGGACTCCGCCTATCGCCTACCGCCCCACAGGCATCCACAGTCCGTACAACGCGGAGGGAGGCAGCGCGCACAGCCGACTAAACAGGGGCCCTTCATCTCCAATCTAAGGCATGGGCTCCCCGTGATTGAACCCGACGGTGGAGGGGAAAAGAGGGCCAGCGGGGGGTGGGGGGGGCCGACACCGCCAGAGAACCGAAAGA
Organism: Periophthalmus magnuspinnatus; assembly: GCF_009829125.3. Lineage (NCBI taxonomy): Eukaryota > Metazoa > Chordata > Actinopteri > Gobiiformes > Gobiidae > Periophthalmus > Periophthalmus magnuspinnatus. The sequence goes on from NC_047126.1 coordinate 16,438,189, forward strand.
GGACAAACTCAAGCACAACCGCGGGTGCCTGCTGCTACCGTGAGCTACTTGCACTATTCGGCCGAGATGTCGTGAGGTGTGGCTGGTAACGCTCCGGGATCCTGTCAGCCGAAACGACACGCCGAGGAGGAGCCGGTGGAGGTGGAGGAGGAGGGGTCGTGGTGGAGAAGATGTCCGCCTCGGTGGGGCCCCAAGGCGGCCCTCGCCCACCCACCGCGCCGCCATCCATGCCGGATTTACCGGACCTTAGCCACCTCACCGAGGAGGAGAGGAAGATCATTATGGCTGTGATGGCTCGGCAGAAGGAGGAGGAGGAGAAAGAACAAGCCATGCTAAAGTAAGCGTTGTCTTTCCCGTTAACTTCATCGATCCAAGTGTGTTAAAACGAGCTGCCAATTACAACCAACAGTACCTAATGCCTTTGTAGTGAGCCCTCACCCATCAGCGCCAGAGATTCATTTCCTCTGCTCTGCCATCACTGGTGAGCGTCAGTCTTGAGAGGCGTTGAGATGTAGCCTTCCAATCACAGTGCAGCCTAGCCATATGGGCCTATAATGATTTATCACAAACACCACTGGCTTTGATACTGATGCCATCGATCAATAAATGAAGACGAATTCCTGTCAGCGCCAGTGGAGATGACCTGAAACCGGGTCAGTTGTGTTACAGGTGTAGCAGAGGGGGCTTCTTTGGGTATGGGCTGTGGCAATGTCTAGCTATGAATCATATCGTTTTACACATATACAATGAAGCCAAAACCCACTGTCAGTAGCTGTTATAAGCCAAGCCATAGCTCAGGGTGGAGTACTCAGTTGGAGGTTTCCATGCTCCCCCTTTCTCTCGCGTGTGTGTGGGGGAGCAATGGTCAATAGTGCAGGCTACAATGACATTATGGTCCACACAGGGCCCTGATGAGCGCTACTGAGCAGGTTGTTGGGTCGACGGACGGTGGTGGTGGTAGTGGTGGTGGTCGTGGAGGAGATTGCTGTGGATGAGATGGGGTGTGGTTGGAAATCTTAGCAGGCCTAAAGCTGTTATTCATGGGGAAAAACTGATATGATATAGCTTATGGCATCTCTGTGGCTAAAACAAGCAGGGGTGTCTGAAAACAGTTAGAATTGAAAGAGTGTGATAGGATACATATGGTTGGTTGTGAGGCTAGACAGATGTGCAGTGAAGTAGCTTTGACATATTAAGTCTCAGCTACCAAGTGAACATGAAGAGGTTGCAATGCATGAAATGTCAATAAGCTATTTTGTCCTAATCAAGTTCCCTGCACACAATGAAGACAGCTCTAGTGTATTTTATCTGATATATTCTTATAGCTACAACATACTCTCAATAGCATCCGTCACACTGCAAAGCGACATGCATATTAGTAGCAGTGATGCAAAATATATTGGCTATAGTGGCAGGATGAAGACCAAATGGGTATTGTTTAACCTTATGATATGGACCGAGAGTGCCATATTTTGAAAATCAGTTTCTTATACAATACAAAAACATGCTTATTGCTGCAGTGATGATTCGTTCAAAAATATCCTCATTGGAATAGTCTTATCAAGATAGAAAACTTAGCTTAGAACTTAAAATTCCCAAAATATCATGACGGATGAACATAAAATAGTGCAGACAAAGATGCCACATTTATTTTCTATACTCTATACTGTATATTTTAAACCAGTATTTTGCTTTTTTTACTTGCAACATAATTTTACAGGGCTTTGGACACAACACACTGTTTCAAAGCACAGTTGTTATTATATTTCATCATATATAACATTTTGGCTATAGTGGCAGCACGAAGACTTCCTATGCGTGAATGACAATTTGAATGACGTTTCTATAATCAGTACAGCAGCAGCTGAAGCTCTTTTACACAGTGTATCTCAATAAGCACCCATGTTTCAAGCGCTAAAAGCAGATAATGTAGACCCAACATGCCTCCATGGTAGCTTTGGTGCTAATGGCTGTTTGGATTTCCTGGCTGAGGCGGGAGAGAGAGGCGGGCACGCACTGGCCTCTGGAGGGGAAGTGATGTATTTAATGTTCCATGAGGCTCAGCTCAGGTTCACTCAATAATGGCTTCATCATCGGGCTAATCATTGATGGGCCGAGTGTGTGGACTGGACACCAAAAGAGGAATGGGTTTTTATAGGGGATTATGCAAATCGCAGGGAGCAGTCGCAGAGCAGTGCTACAGTCTGACATGTTTACTACGAAGCATTGTGGAGAATTATTATGCAAGATGCTGAATGGAGATGGGGAGAGTTAGTGCACTGTAGTGATTCTGTATGCATTCAGATACCGTGTCAGTACATTGTGGGTAATACAAGAGAGGATTTGTTTTAGATGTCCTGCGAGGACATGCTTCAAAACACTACTCTTGCTTATATCAGTGGAGGCTGCAGTTAGCAAAGCAGTAACCATTTGGGGGACATGACGCTCATTGCAGCAGTTCAAAGAAATAAGATCTATAGCTAACAATGTCAAATATACACAGCATGAACTAACTGTAAACTGCGAATAAAAAAAATCCTAAACACATTTTAAACAAAGGTGGGCAGCATTCGGTTGCTTTTGAGTAACTTTATGATATGATTGTACTTCTCAGACACCATACATTACCCCATTTACTCTGAGAAATAAAAGTAAAAGGACTTGAGTAAAAGGTTTGGTTACACCTCATACTGAGAGCAAGTCTGGCAATATTAATTGATTAGAACATTTGTGTTTCTCACATCAGATTTTGTGCAGTATTTATTATTGTGTCTATTAACTTCAAATTGTCACCCACATGTTACCCGTACTATTACTTACTGCTGTCTCATGTATTGGGGTTGCTATGACGCAGTAAAAAAATATTTTGCAGAATGGAACTGGTAAGGTTTGCAAATATAATTTAAGTAAGAAAATATGAACACTAAGCTTAGTTGGTGAAATTCTAGTCATGTGTTGCAGTTGCTATGATACACAAATATCTACATTGAGATAGGCTTTCACATCTTACTCACTACCACTACATTTCTACCTTAGAAGTTTCTTTAAGAGCGTTCTTGCAAATAGGTGAAGTACACAGTATATTCTGTATGTAATGTGTGAAGCAGAATAATTGGCTTCATGTGCATCCAGCTCACCCACAGCAGCTGTTCCCTCCTGTGGAACATGCTGTACTCAGTCTGCGCGTTGTTGTAGTTCTTCCTGGTCAGCACTGTCCAATCTGAGACCTGGGACCCGAGCAGCTGCTGGAGATAAGATTGTGGTGATATGGACCGTCTCTGTTGGGTTTAACACCAAAGAAATATTCACACACTAGGTTTTCATACACCGCACCAGACCCAATCGGGGTGTGGCTTGAATTTTGACATGTAAACATTTAATTACGTCAGTCATTTTAAATAAATAAAAAAAAACATTTGATGGTGCAATTGGTTTTTAGATGGCACAATGTTGCTAAGCCTGTATCTTATTGATTATGATAAGGAGAATTCGCAAAGGTAGCTCTGATCAAATATTATTATTGGCAAGGTCCATATGTATCCAGCTACACCTTATGTATAGTATAGTTTCACTTCAAAATTTCAAGTTGGCAATCAAAATTTGAATTGGCACAAAGGCTACCTAATTATTTAGATAACAAAACTGAATTAATAATAATAAAAAAAGAAAATATAATATAACATAATACTGAAAAATCTTGTTGTACCTATAGTTTAGACCTCAATGTTCTGAAATGCAGGAGATCCTTGAATTGGTTTATTAGTTCTTATTTCAGTCTTCTCTCAAAGGTTAATGCTGTTCTCAGTGTGCACCATGACCAGAATCCTACTTTTTAAACATTTATCACAAATGTATTTTCTTTTTCTAAACTCATACAGCCCTAGTAGTTAGAAACGTCCCTTGCCTCCCCTCATGTGTTATAGTTCAAGCTCGTAATATTGTACTGTAAACACATGTATTGTTCTGATTCACATCTCAATTTATTGTGCAACTTTTTTTTTTTTTTTTTTTTTTATTAATTCCTGAGATCTATGACAGCATTTAGAGTTTTCTTTATTATTTATTCACAGTTTTGTTTTCACATAAAGTTTAAATGGCCAAAATCTGGTTGGGGCTTTAACATCGAAAACAACCCAGGATGACTTGATAATGCATGTTAGTTTAAATATTCCTCCTTATCATAGATGTTTTCCTATCGCCTAACTCAGCGTGAATGAATGAAAGCCTTATCCCAAGTTAATGTGTTATGCTAATAGCTTTTTCTGATCCAAAGTAAGACACCTTCGTCAAATTGGCTTCTGGTCAGTCCATACAAAGTCAATACTTGAGCTGTTACTTAATGATTCCCGGCACTAACGAACACTGTCTATGCCTAATACATTATAGACTCTTTCCATTGACATACTAAGCCTCAATTGACTTCCTAATCCAGAGCCAGGTAGTGTAGGAGAGCTGAGCAAGTGGAATTACGATCACACAAAAAGACAAAAAGAAATTAAACTCACACTTTATTTCTTTCTTTTTCATTTTGCACAATAAAACGTATTCTTCACATCATCACAATCACAATCCTTCACTTGTAAGCACTTTTCACAACTTACAGGGGTCACAACACTGCTAAAAACAACTAGCCTGCTAACCTGCATGCCGACACTATTAATTAAATAAAGATACTGACATACAAGATATTACTCTCCATGAAAAAAGAAAAAAAATCAGTGCAGTGCCTTTAAAGATGCAATATGGAGCATTTCTGGGTGAAGGTTTACCCCCTGCATGTCATGGAAATGTTGTTGCCTAAAATATTGTTTAGCATTATACTTATCTCATCTCCATGGAAACAAGCAGTTGATACCACCAGAGCAAATCACAAGTCAGATCTGTGAAGAGGCATCAGTAAGAATGTAGATTTTCAAGATATATTTAATAAAAAGACCCTTTACATAAATGCAACAAATAATTCTAATACTGTGAAACTCAGATAAGCCAATAACATCTCCGTGGAGACAAGCAAACCACCAAAAAAAGTTACATCAGGTATCTTTATGTGTAATGGTAACATGGTAACTACCTGTAATACTGTGCAACTATAATGATATATTAGGGTTGGCTACTAATATACCAATAGATCGAGCATAGTGTGAAGTAATGTGTTATAGTAATACATTTATAGTTCTCATCTGTTTACCCGTTTGAGGTTTTCCAAAATGTTAATATAGAATTGATGTGTAAAATATTGATACAGTCAGCAGAGAGGGGGCAGATGCTCACAGACAGAGGAGCAGGGCCTGGAGGCTAGTGGGTGGGTTTAATGGAAGCACTTGAAGTAAACACAAAGTTGTAGACTGCAGTTATTTTTAGCCCAATCGTCATGTACAGTAATGCTCCAAGCCATATACTGTATTGTGTAACACTGATGGGAACCAGGGCGGATTTTATCTAAATATTGTAATACTGTATCTAGAATTTGAACTTGTTATAGAAGTGTATCCTTAATACATAGTGCTGAGCTGCACCTTTGACTTTGTTTAAGTTTTTATTTTTATTATTATACATTAAGGTCCACAGTGATGCTGCAGGGCAAGTATGCAATTTTGTCACATTTATTTTGTGATATTTCAAGAAGAGGTCATGTGGTGCTCTTGTAAGCTTCGTTTTTAGCTTGCAGTTATACACTAAATGTGGATGTCTATTAATATACAGCAACATGTCAGCTGAAATAAAGGCAGATGGGGCAGGACATTGAGGATGGGGCCACAGAAGGACACATAGAGGATTTAAAGGTTTAGGATTAGCGTGATAAGAGTAAGGGGTGCTCCGTAATCTCTGTGCCTCAGGACTCCCCCAGGGCTCGGCTCCAGGGACATCCAGGGGGCGCCATAGAGCAGCTCCTGTTTGATACCACTGTCCAATAAAGGGCATGCAGGTGTGTAAGGTCAAAGGCACGAATACTACACTGTATGTATACTTATCGAATTAAATGAAATGTGTGTTCTTTATACCTATCAGAATACAAATGTCACAAAAGACTATTTAGGTTGGGTGATGGCAAAGAACATTTTCCATTGTGCATTGTCAGTGCTTGCCCTCTTAACACATTTTGAAGCACAATATACAGTATAGCTACAGAGAAATATTGCAATGAACAATGATATTGAAACTACTTTAAACTACTGACACACAGCGGGTTAATTCCAGTACACTAGTTTTAACAGACAGTATCATTAGCAATAATTAGCCATGGAAGTTATTTATTCAACCCTCTACAGATCAAAGTACAGAAAAATAGCAAAAATCTCCCCACTATTGGAAATAAATTCTACACACGATAAATATTGAAGGTCCCAAGACTGACTTAAACATCCTCCTTGATTCAGCTCCTGATGTTACACAATTTTGCAAAACATTTCAAGAAAGGGTCAGATTAATTTTATATCATTCCTGAATAATTGGGTTATAAAGATTAATTGCAAATTAAAACAGCCTCTTTCATGAGCTGAGTTGACCATATCTGCCACCAGCTTGTCTCTATGGAGATGTTTCCTAGCATGTTCCACAGTAAGGTATTAATCATGTCTATCTCTATGGAGAGACTAGGTGACAGTAACAATTTACAGGTCATGTCTGTGGAGAGGTGGACTTGCTCTCAATGTGAATGCATATTTTAGTAATATAAACACAACTGAATCCAAAACAGAACAGACAAAAACATATCCATGAGACAAGGTGGTGGACGCCCCACTCCCAAAAGGTTCATAGTGCACCTTTAAATGTGAGAGTTGATTTTGTTATTAAATTAAATGGACCCTGACAGTGACTTTGGTTTCACAGAAGCGAACTCTTGGCTCTTAAATCAACAAAGCAGTCACTTCAAACATCAGCCCAAGTACAGCAAAACATACTGACATAAGGAACCTTACACTTTCCAGGGCTGTTTGGAGGTTCCAAGGTTTCTGAGAGAAAAATGCTAATGTTGAATTATGGATCAGCACTCAAAATAGCACACTTGGAAGTACTTCCTGAAATATTTAAATATTCACTCCACTGGCTACTGTTGATGCTCTCAAACATGGTTTCCCTTGTTAACCTGCTGGAGTTTGCCCACTCTTCAGACTAACTCATTATGAAATATACATTGTGGAAGTCTATATATTCTGTGAGATAGACATAGATAATATATGGAAATATTAATAACATTGAAAAGGTTGTTTTGGAGATACGAGAAGTTATGTCTATAATGCATTATGTTTGTTTGTGTGCTTTAGGAGGTTGTCGGCTTGAATCTAATGCCTCTAGGGTGAATCTCTCTGAATGAAGTTCACAGGTTTCTGAATACTCAAGAAGTCATGGTGCACTTGGGCCTGTCATGATAACACATTTTGACGTGCGATATATTGCTGAAGAAAGAATAGACGATAAACGATAATATTGAAACAAAATTTTGCCATAATAACCAGGACAATCTTCCATGTACAATGTCATTAAAACATGAGCTGCAATAAATAAAATAAGCAGAATGAAACATTTTAATACTTAGTTTGTATCTAAAATGAGTCATAGAACAGAGATTTTTTATTCAACCTTCTATAGTTCAGATCTTGTAGTGCAGAAAAAAACAAAACGTTCCTCGCTAGGGCAATGAAAAAGTACCCACAATAAATATTGACCCTCCAAAACTGTTATTCCATCTATCATTCTCTGAGTAGTTACACGTGGTCACATGACATACAGCAATATGACCAGCAATGTTGTGTCAATTCCAGTCAGATCGTTAGCCGAATGCATCTCCCCACTCTTCACCATTTCATGCTCCTTTCAGTTCCATCTATGAAAGACATTTTTTTTAAATGTATTACAATAGTATTACAAAAGAGTAGTGGCGTTATACTTTTCTTCTATTCCATCTGCATCTCTTTTTCATCTGGTCTGATTTGATTTGTTTTTTCAGCTGTGCCAGTTTGAGATATGGTTAATTTTTAGCCCCTGTATCAAAGAGGGCAGGGCTCGGAGCGCAGCATCTGTGGCCTCTCTCACACCCGCTCAGGAGGAGGGCAGGGGAAGGGGGGGTGAAGGGTAAAGGGCAGATGACGTTATGACTTTTTTTTATTATGTAACTTAATGAGGTGGGGGTAAGTAAAATGTCTGCTCTTTGTCGTCTGAATTTGTGGTGATTGTAGATAATTATTATGTGATTTTTGGAAATTGTCAAAAAAGGATATGATATTTGTTGGACTCCTGACCCCCATTTAAGAGCGATACATCACCATCAACTAAACGGTGAGACTAGATTAGTACGAAACCAGGAGAATTAAACTTGGGCTGAACCAGATCCAAAACAGTACTAAAATAGTTCATTCTGAGTTGCATACGTAAGAAATATTGTTCTAGATAGACAAGTAATGCTCTCAGACCACTCCTGTTTAAAGTTTAATGAGGAAACGATCTTTTCTCTGACCAGTTTCTCTTCCTCCTTCTGCCTCTCTGTGTGTTTGTCTGTGGTCAGAGGAAGTAATGGCAGCCAATCATTACATCTACTCCTGCTCTCAGAGTGACCCACTATATACTATGGACTGGTTGTTTAAATGGCTTTCATTGCATCTACCTCAGCATTGTAATGTCAGAAGCAGTTTGGCCACTTTGTCATAATGTTAAAGAGCTTTGTGAACTGTATACTGTAATGTAAACATAGACAATTCAATTCAATTATTTTTAAGCCCAAAATCAGGCACATTGCACACAGCAGTTGACTCTTAGGGCTGAACATGAGAACTGATTTAACCAACAGAAAGTCAACAAGAGACTTTGGTCAATGACAGACAAGCAAATTAATCAACAGAAAACAAGCAAATGAAGAACTGTCCCAGAACATCCCCTGTCCTTAGACCCTCCTTCTCAGCAAGGGAAAAAAAAAAAAGTGTGAAAAAGAGAAACCTCAAGGAGAACCACAGTGAAGGAGTGATCCACTCCCATGGACGAACAGGCTGCAGATGTGTCCAGGACTAATGTGCTTCCATTTGCAGATAGTTTGTAGAGAGTCTGTAAGGCCAGAGCTCAGTCAGCTAAGACAGAGGGAGGCTTATCCACGGTAGGGTAGGGGTCATCCTAGCCAGGTATTGGGTCATCCAGCGAGGTGAGGGAAGGGAGGATCTGTGTCCACTGAACAGGTATCTGGGCACAGCATTATTGTGCTTCTTTTCACTACAGCATGACTTGCCAATTTATTAAAGATGCGCTAAGTAAACGTTTCTGATCCACCACCTGCTTGTCTCCTTGGAGATGATGTTGCTTTACATCCCTGGAATTTTCCTTTGTAAGACGTAACTAACTGTATCTCTATGGAGGTTAAAAAAAATCTTATTTAGTATGTTTACTACATATGGGTCTTCACAGGCATACCCCCAGCCCATAAGAAAAGTTAGTGAACATTTAAAATGATACCACGGCAACAAGTGTGGAAACAGGATCTAATCAATAGGATTCAAAATGTGTGACTTCTTCCTTTTCCCATTTCAAATGATAGCAAAGTGACAGTTTTTCATATCAAGTCAGATGTAATAGGGCCACCAAGGCAGTGATTGGCTGACAGCAAGAGACACACAGACATACATTACTTCCTGAATTAATATACATTTCAGTTGTGGCCCATTTCTGTTCTTGCCCGCTTGACTTCTCAGTTCCTCAGTTCTAAATCCCACCCCCTGAAGAAAAAGTCCCATACAGGAGCAATGCAAGCTGCTACCATTTGGCTTTCTCTTTTCAATAGAGGTGATTGACAGCTGAGGAGTCGAGGAGTCAAGTGCAAAGAAATGGGACGCAGCCTTTAGCTTTTTTCAGCAAGTAGAGAAAGAAATACAGTGAGGAAGGCCTGTGTAGTGAAGGGGAGAGGCGTGGGCTGCTCGGGGATTAGAGGTTGCCTGTATAATTACTCCACTACTTCAGCATCTTGAGTCCTGGCTTAAATGTCAACCAGCAGGCTACATAAGGCCATGTGCTTAGAGTGTGATTACAGTCAGTTCATATACCACTGTTTAAACACAATACTTCAAATAGAAATAAAACACATATTATGCATTCTTTCGGGAATGTAGTGACTATCACACGTATAGACCATTCATTTACACTTTGTTCATTGTAAACAGCAATACTGATCTAAAACAATTGTATTATAAAAACAAATCCATTCACTTCCTGTTCAAAACTGCAGAACAGATTCAAGAAGAATCTTTCAAATCTATAGAGCTGTGGGTGGAGATAAGGGGTGAGTGTAAATGTAGAATATAAGGTTATTCAAATTTATATGAATCATTATCACTAATCACTATAGCTAATGAGGGAAAATAATTATAACATAACTATTGTCCACTATTCCATATCTTTAGTAATAGTTTTTCATTGAGGAAACAGTAGTTCAGTTGATGGAGCCGTTTGTTCACCGATCTGAAGGTTGCTGGACTCCCACTTTCGACATAAACATTATTAGTTGAGTGGTCAGACCCACTGACTCACAAGTTGGTGGTGCGATTCCAGTTCCAACACATGAATACCGTTGTTATGTCCTTTTGCAAGACACTTAACCTTGCCCACTGCTGCGCAAATTGGTGTATGAAGGTGTGTGTGTGAATGGGTGAGTGGTTCCTTGATATAAAGTGCTTTGAGTGCAGTGATAGTGAAAAAGAAATATAAAAATGTGACCATTTACCATTCCTTCCTCCCCTTCTGATTAGGGCTTGGGGCCAGCTCAAAGAACACAGTCAGTTGGATTAAATCTTGACATCCATACAGTTTGCTTAGCCACATAGCTGCCTATCATAAACATTGCCCTGACAGCTCATCCCAGTCCCTCCATCACAAAGGATTGAGAAGGTGGAGCCGGAGCCTATAGAAGACACACAGGCCATCTGCAGTGGGCTTTATCTGTATCTGTGGTCAGACGGTTTATAGCCTTTTGACAGAGGAGGGATTTCACATCATTGTTGTGGTTTAATGCAACATGGCTGACAGAAACAGATAAAAATGTGTAGTTTTTTTTTTGTCTTCAGCATTTGAGTTGTATTTCTTAGGCCTATTAAACAGATTGCACATTGATTCCTTGGACCTCAGCCAAGCTTCTTAAAGACAATATAGCAGACCTATTTTTTGATGTAAAAAGTCAAATTAGTTCAGCTCCAGTACAGATATATTGCAAAAGCAGCTCTTAGGGTCAGAATAAAAGCGCTGTGTGCCATCTGCATCTAATTATAAAGCGTTTGTCCAGCTTTCTCGTGTGCTGTTAGGATGCTGGGTGTTGTTAGCATTACTGTAACCACACAACTCCGCTCTGGCCTTTGAAAATTGTGAAACATGCTTATAAAGTCAACATGGTGAGTAGATAGGGTGCTCGGAATGCAGTTTTTTAAGCTAGTTCTGTTTTTCAGGTTTTCAAGATCAGGCAACAACTTCTTTAATATGGTTACTGCTTTCTTTGGAAGAACACAGCCCTAATAACTGACAACTGTAATGTCAACCCAACTCAAACATAGAGGCTCATATGCAAAATACAAAATTACAAATAACTAAAGTAAAAGTGTCACAAAACATTCTTTTTCTACAGGTTTATTTTGACAGTATAGACAAAATTGTTTGAAATAATCATGATCAGCCCTAATGTAGAGTCTGTCCCATCAAGATTCATAAATTCACAGACTTCTCAAACATATGTAGTTTCTCTGATTTATTTAAGCATTCACTGGTTTTCTCACTACTGACTTAGTGATTGCTTTTGCCAGTTACCACAGCGCACCTCCTCCTCCCTCCCTCCTGTGACAAGACTGCATTTAAGTCTGTGTCATTATATTGTCTGCTCTTCTCCCTCCTCTTCTTCACACGTGTTATTATTTATAATCGGTCCCAGGATGTATCGGCTTCTGCTCCGTGGCCCACGCTCACTTCCTGTTTGGCTCTGTTTGGTACTCCTCCCCAAAGACATCTGTTGCTTATGTTCTCTGCTTTTGAAGAGAGAACAGTGGAGAAATGCTTGAGGGATTGTACATAAATATTGCCAGGGATCACATATACACATATCAAAGCTTTTCTACATATATAGTATCTAAGTTTTTCCATTGAAATGCATTATGTCAAAGGAATGTATAGCTTTCAGTATTTTATAGCATTAAACCAATATGCCATCAGCTTAAGTTACGGTTTTACTTCTTTTGTTGCACTTGTTTTATCCCTGTTTCCTTGCTCTCCTCTACCTTACACGATGCTCTTTCTTTAGTTCCAAATGTTCGTGTGGGACTATTGATCTGTTTTCACTGTTGGAGCAGCTGAAACAAAAAGCCCATATGGTTTACAAACCTGCTTCAAACATCTGCATGCATTACAGGGTCACAGAGGTCAGCACTGCTCTGCACTGAACAGAACCTGCACAGACATTAAAGGTGGTAGTAGTAGTAATCGTGATAGCAGTATTAATAGGGATGGTTTAGTACTTTTTAACAATCAGTAAAAAATCAACAGATTTATTAATAGATTGTAAAAGGTTGAAGTGCACCTGCTTAGGGAACTGTGGTTGACAATTGTTGCAATCATGAAATAACAGGATCTTAATGTTTTTAGTATGTTAAAGGTTAAAAGTATTATAGAAAAAAGTTTAAATTAGATCAACGGGACAATAAGAATGATAAGGATAATGTTTCCTTTCTCATCCAAGAGGCTTTATCAGCTTTGAGGCAGAATGTTACTTTCTGTGAAATCTTAGCTCTTTTGCTCTTCAGGTACTAATATATACTAGTGTAGCAGTATAGAAGTCTATTATGGTGATACAATCAGTTAATAAAATATCGAAATGTGGGCTTAATATAAAGCCAACCTCATAAGAAGGTGCCAACAGTGATCAGGAGAAGAGACAGGAAAAGGTTGTCTACCCCATCCACACTGTACCAGCATAGTCATCTTTAGGCATTTGTGTATTCATAGACTTGTAATTAACAACTCCACACAAGTGACTGGAGAGAGAAATAAAGAGACAGAAAGAGAGAGAGAGAAAAGGGGAGGGGGTATGGGATTCAGCTTCTAGTTATATGGCGCCATTTTGAGGACAGTTGGCCATTCAAAAGATATCATATTTTGCTTTCAATTGTTCCTTGCTCTGGTAACAGTTCTAACTTTTCATTATTCTGAAACCCCTTGTGGCACCACATTTTGATAGTGGTCAGGACTATAGCAAAACGGTCTGGTTTCTGGTTTCTGTGTTTTTAAGAGTGATCCTTAAAACTCTAGGTTATTCCTCCAGCTAGGTAGTCCTGAGCCCGATAAATGTCTTAACAGCAATGAAGAATAGAATTTTTTTATGAACATTTTTAATCATAATTCTGAGATATCAACTAAACTATAAAATACAGTTTAAGGTGCACTATGTAACTTTTCTGGTGAGGGGGTTTGCCAACTGCTTATCTTCATAGAGATGTTATTGCTTTACCTGGAATATTCCATGACGTTACATATTGCATCTATACTCTTATGAGATGCAAACTATTGATTAAACCGTTTAGATTAGAAAGATGGGTCAAACAGAGGCCAAATTTATACCAACCCAGAGATCAAAGGTTAGAATAAATTAACATTCTTACAGTTCTACCACTCCCATTTCTCCTAGATGAAAGAATAAAACGCATTGTTAAATTGAGTAAAGAGAGTGTGTCTGTTTTTGGTACAATATTTGGGTTTAACAGCTGAGGTCCAGGCTGGTGACTGACCCCTAGTGTTGGCCTGCGGGGACGCAGCACGATCAGGCATGTAATTGATGATCGCACAGCAGAGTGAGCACAGCCATTCTTACATCACAGCTGATCAGACTGGAGTGGTTGTCATGTATGCTTCATTATTGAGTTCAGTTTTATTTGTATTGCCCTATATCACAATGAGAGTAGGCTCAGAGGACTTTAAAAGCTTAACATTTGTTCCACACTATAGATAGAGCTAATGGTTGTATATAACTCTACTTAAATTCAGCTCTAATACTTGTGTGAATCCCTTATACTTTAGGGACAGAAATATGTTGGTTTGTTTGAGATTGCTTTGCCTGGAATGTTCTTCACTATGACATTAAATATCTCCATGGAGTTACATGTTAGCTTGCCGCAAGAATGCACGTTCTGCAGAGTTTTGTGTGACTATAATATCCCCTGTAATTGAATTAATAGAAAAGTTTAATGTCATTCTGTGGAACATTCCAGGCTAAGTACACTGAAAAGACCTTCCATCAGAAAAGTTATGTGAACTACGTTAAGTGCACTATGTAAAGTGTCTTGCCCAAGGACATTTAACCACCAACACTGTGGTAGCATGTCCACTTGCTGAGCCAGTGTCGCCCCAAGTAATCCTAAAGCCAAGTATTTATCCATCCAATCCAAGTATTTTTATCCACCCTTTTGCAGTTAAAATAGCTGCACATCGCCTCTTCTCCCTCCTGTCTGGCTCCTGTGTGACAGCAGCAGAGTGGGAACAGCTGGCACCTTGACGCCGCTGTCACTCGAAGCCTGACGCCACCAGGTTTCCATGGTGACAGACCATTCTGACAGATGTTCCCATGGTGCCCGGTTTGGTGGTAATGATAGATGGATGGATCCGTGGGGTCAAAGGGCACTGGAGTGACGTAGCTGTAGTGCCAGTGTCATGTTTTTCCATTAGGATTAAACTGTATGTTTGCTTGTGCCTCAGTAAAGTTTGTTAGTTTACTTGATGTTTCCTAGAGGTCCCATGTAATGTATTATTTAAACTTTTTGAACAACCTACACCTTATCACAGCATTGATATGGGTTAAAATAATGTACTCTGTAGGTATGGCAAAACAAAATAACAGTGCAGTGAAGCATCGTAAAAACCCATTGGATCACTTCCTAGATTTGCACCTAAGGATGTAACAAGGTGAAACTATAGCATTCTGAGCTCTAGATGTACTAAGTTGTAGGTATTATACAACAATACATATGTACGCTACATAAGAAGGCTAGGCGGACTGACTGCTTAAGTTAAGTAACGTTGTGTTACTGTAGAGGTGATCAGAAAACTAAATTCGGAAAAGAGCCATAAACTGTATGAATGAAAAGCGGACACAGGGTAAAATGAAAATATGAATATATTATAGATATTTCAATGTGCATATACATATAACCAGGTATGCAATAATATTCAATAGATACAACAACAATGTGTGTATATGATAGACATGTACCGGTATATTAATATATATTATAGACAGGAAGATATAAGTTCAATAACAAGTCAAATGCACCTTTAAATCAAAATTAGCTGTAAAGCTTACAGTTCATCAATAGCTTTAAAAGCTTATCAAATATTTTCAATCAAATTCACTTAGATATCATTTGCTCAAAATAAAAAAAAAAATCAAAATATGTAGCTACATTCATTCATAATACATCACAGTAGAAAACTATCATGGCCGCCAAAAGAGTAACTCAAAATACCAAAAACGGACACTAAAACGGGCCCACATAACATAAATGAAAGTGTCCTTTAAATGCTAAAGGTTTGGCCTTTAATTCGGCAGGAATAATAAATGAAATAATGTCCGTATTTAATCAATAAACACGCTAATAGATCGCGCTAATAACACGCTAGCATTAGCCGAATTAGCTGCGGCCTCCAAGGAGTTTTGAATACTCAAACGCAAGATAGCGGTAAAGTGGCGTGTGTTTAACTGTTTAACTAAAACAACGGCAACTTAACATGATATCGTGACTCACCGATGAGCGGAAGATTAGATGGACGGTAAGTTGCGGAAGAATGAGCCACGGAAAAGTTAGGACGCCAACCCCAGAGCACAAACAGCAGCAGCAGGGAGCAGCAAACAGAAAGTGACGGGGCGGGCCCAGGTGATACTGAAGGGGCTCACCGGAACAGGAAGCACAGATGGGGGCCGCTAAGTCACGTGGGTTACACATACATAAGTGAAACACAAGTCGAAGGCCAAGTTACAGTCTCTATCTGTTGAGAGGAAACCCCATTCACAGTAAGAATATATAATCATGTATTTTGAGAAAAGAACACACGCAATGAATGTTCGACAGATGTTTTACACAGTACAGAGACAAGCAGGTGGACAGTCTGACCCTCCACCAAAAAAAATGAACCTTTAAGCAAGATTTACCCTTCAGTAAAAGGGTAAAATGTTGCATAGGCCAGACAGGAATAGCCAAAACAAATATTAGAAGATTTGTGGATGTAGTAAAAATGGACGTTTGTTATGCAAGCAGAAGATGCATAGGAGCCTTGGCATAAAAGGAAACTATCTTAAAAAAAAGCTGAATTAAGAACACACTTTGATATCAGAATGTTCTATTATTTCCATCCATTTGTGCTGCTGTAACCAAAACAATAGCTGCACGAATCAGTGGTGACTAAGAGGACCATTTCTGGCATCCTTTAAAACACAGTGTAATTATGAATCAAGTCGTTCGCTTCTTCTGATTGGTCAAAATGCGTCCAGTTTTGGCCCGTCACACGTCACCTCCCTGTGTCCGCTCTGTGGGCACCAGTCTGTTCCCTCTGCTCCTCATGGAAAGATACTGGCCTACTGTTTCTCAATTGGCTTCAAAAATCTGTGGATTTCTATTTACTATTTTGAGCTACTTTAAAGGAATGTCTATCTGCATCTAATTTTTGTGGTTAATATATTTTTGATTTGGTCATGGTAGAGGATAGATATCGTTTTGGATACTCCCAGCGTCGCAGAAGGTGTTCATATGATCATGGTTTTGAGGATGAGTTTTGTGGAGTGGGAAGCATGTCTGATTTCAGCAGACCCAGGTGAAGTTCATGCAGGTGTTTTAGCTTTTGTTTGTATGCAATGGCACTTAGCATACTTTTATGTATTGGTATGTTCTGAATCTGAATTCTACTTAGTTTTTAATATGCCGTTTTTGTCTTGTCCTGTCTTTTGTATGTCCTACAGCCGCTCAGCACAGGTTTTTGTTGTAAATTAAGTTCAAGGGTCTAGTCACTAGTATAAATGATCTGGCTCAAGATTAGAGTTTCCCTTGAAATATGCATTATGAAAATACAATGTTATCAATAGGGAAAAAAATGTCTTTTGCCCCCACATATCTCTTATCTTATTTACACTCTTTGCATACTGTTATTATTATTATTCACATAAAGAGTGAAAGCATCATTATTACATAACCTCCTCGATGTCATTTATGTGAGTTAGGTGTATGTAAGTGTCTTTCCTTGGGACACCACACCGTAATCCATGCACTACAGCTAAGATGCAAACCACGTATTCTCCAGTTGATGGACGAATGCTTAGCCATTGCACCACTATATCCCCTGTTTATATCAAAGTTAACTTCTCTGATCTTGTGCCACTGTGAAACATCTGGTTGCATTTTCCCAGTTCCCCAAATAACTGCATGTCTGTTAAGTGAGTTTGCACCAGAGACAAAACTTCAGGTCTTCAGCTTCCACAAATAGAGTGATCCACTGCCGAGCTGTGAATGAAGTGGGGTAATTAAAGCTGCTGTCTGGACCCCTGTAGAAGAGCTATGCTAACGCTAAAATGCTAATGCCGTTTTTCTCTGACAGCTCTGTTAGTGGGAGTTTTCACATGCACTGATTTGCAATTCACACTGTGGTTATTTCTATCGCGGCGTCCTGGGAAGAGGGCAAAGCAGACATGAAATTTCACTTAATTGCATCTAGATGTTTTGAAAGGCAGCATTCAAGTCATTCTCTAATTGCTAGCTATTTGGCTGGCAGGTTGTTTCAATTGTTTCTTATTTATTCAGTTATTCATAAATCTTTTAATGTCCCAAACTGTTATCGCAAGAAATTCTGAGATATGTTGACTTTGACGACCTAACACTGTTGTTGAAGTGGATCAAAGAGTTTTTGAGCTGGAAGTGTATATATAATGAGTGCTGTTACTTATTTTATGATCTGGTAGGTAGTCTATTAAACCAAACTGTTACAGATGTGATGTTATTTACATGCTAGTTGCAGCAGCAGTGTCAGTAATTGTAAAAACAGTTTACAATTACTGCAAGATATAAATAAAAACAAATTTGGATGTATATTTTAATGTGCCTTCTGCATAAATTTGTTTTATGTGATGGTAAGGACACATTTCACATCATTTCACAGCAATCATGCTGGTAAAAAAGAACACGTGTTCAACATAAGAGTAACATTTAAAAAATTAGCCAAGTAAAAGGTCTCCGATGAACCCTCTCTTATTGAAAGTATGCCACATGCTTGTCTCCATGGTGATTTTATTGCTTTTCCTGTAATATTCTACTGCATGGCCTTGAACTAATCTTCCTCCATGGAGACAAGCAGGTGATGCCACCAGGCCAAGGTACAGGTCAGATCTGTAGAGAGAAAAATGACAATGGGGCTTTAATTAAACACATTTCTGATTACTTGTCTCTTCCCTCTCCTGCCAGGACGCTGCACCAGCAGTTTGAGAGCTACAAACAGGAAGTACGCCGCATCGGGGCGGACACCAGGAGGCAGCAGACGCAGCAGAAGGACGATGCGCCCACCTGTGGGATTTGCCGAAAGACCAAATTCGCCAACGGCTGTGGGCACCTGTGCTCATACTGCCAGACCAAGTTCTGCGCCCGCTGTGGAGGACGGGTCTCTCTCCGCTCCAACAATGTGAGGAAAGCTCTGAGTTGTGTGCACTAAAACCACTGCTTCTGTCACTGTCTGTGCTTCTCAACACTTTGGTCACATGGGCAAAGTGTATTGGAAGAAATGCCTGGCACAACCATAGATCCTGCTGGATCATTGTAATTGTGAAAGTATTGTGTATAGTCAACAGGAAGCAACACACAATAGGAAGGAAATTCTAGGTTCTTCTTACCACTACACTGGCTCTTTGGGGTCCGTGGGTGTCAATGTACCACCCTAATGTTTTTAAGGGATGAGTCATACCTACAGTTACAGTTAATTTTGCAATCTAATCATATGGTGCCCCACTAATTCCCAGAGTTGTCAGGATTGACTCCAATCACCCGTTTCAAATGTAATAATTCAAAATAATTGAATCAGGGGTTGGTTACACTTTATAATAACTACACCTAATTAGCCTTAAATAAATAAAAATAAAATTAAGAAAGACTTCATTAATAGTGAACAAAGTTCAGTTTATTAATATGACTCAGACTTAGTAACTGCTGCTTACGGTTAGGAATT
Organism: Periophthalmus magnuspinnatus; assembly: GCF_009829125.3. Taxonomy (NCBI): domain Eukaryota; kingdom Metazoa; phylum Chordata; class Actinopteri; order Gobiiformes; family Gobiidae; genus Periophthalmus; species Periophthalmus magnuspinnatus. The sequence goes on from NC_047126.1 coordinate 16,457,389, forward strand.
TAGGAATATGGTTATTAATAAGTCTGAATCCTTTAATAATCTTTTGTTCAATATGAAGTCTTTCTTCATGTTTTATTTGGGCTAATTAAGGCTAGTTGTTATAAAGCATAGCCCAAGGGTCCATAGAACAGGCTCCACTTAAAAGTGACATTTCTTTGAACATATTATTAACATCAGTTGAAGAAACAACTTTCCCCAACAATCACAAAGTTTCCAGCTAACTCTTATCTCCTTTCAGTACAGAAGTGTATTTTAGCCTCCTGGCAGCTCAGATCTGTGGCAGGTGTCCATAAAGCCCTTGTGTTGTGTTATTTTAGGCTTGCCTCTCTCTGGGCTTCTCTCCAGACCCTCTCTCTCTCATACCTGACGCTAACCTCCACTGCGGCCTGCTGCTGCCCAATCTGTTCAAGATCCTCCGCCTTCGGATCATTCTCAGCTCAAACTGTGACCAAATGTAGGCACAGCTCACAAACCAGTACAAAAAACAGCCATAGAATTTTTCTCCATGGAGAAATTTATGAATTAAACAGACAAGCATTTATACAGGTATTATTAAATGCACTCCACCTGAATTTTTCTTCATTTTAAATGATTTGCTATGGTCCAGCCCTCTTCCTCACTTTCCCAACCCATTCCTTGCATCAAAATGACTCATAAGTTACTAATGGTTTTACAGGACTTTCAGAGGCTAGAGCGGAGTTTTGTCGTCATGGTTAACAACTAGCATGCTCACAGGTCACCAGCCTTACTTCCTGGTTCTTGGACAGTAACAGGGCTTTTTAATTAGGTGATGCAGACAGCACACACTGGTCTCATTTTCATCTTATAAAGAGCAACCTTTACAATTTATCTGTACCATGGCAAGACAAATTTAACTTTATTAAATGAAAAAAAATGGGTACAGCCCCTTAAATAGTGTTGTGGGAATGAAAAAAACAACCATACAAAAGGTTATCTCAGATCATCATAAATGCTTTAGCTTCTCATGCATGTTTCACATCTTTGCCTGCTTATATATATGATTTTTATATATTTTTTATTATTTCATCCTCTGTTTTGCTGTGCACGCAGTTGTAGCCAATGGTTTTTCTCTTCATGGATTTTGTGACAAGTATTGAGAATATCTGAGCATAGTCGCCATAGTAACCAAACTCTGTAACTAAAAGTGGCACTGTTTGGCTTAATCAAACATGATGATAAGATGTTGGCCTTATCCCATTATTCTTTTAGAAAGTTACAATATATATGAAAACGTGCATGTTACGTGATCCTTAATGTAAGATCTAGCTGAATGGTCTAATCTGTACCAAAAGCAGTCTATATATTATGCCTAGTACTGTCTTGTTACTTAAAAATCTATATAGAAATTAATATTGTTGCCCCATCTTATACTTTTGTCACGTTTCCTGTTCGCAGTGACACCCCCTGATGACGTCACGCTGATGTCATCACTGGGTCATGCATGCTGCTGCATCCCGCTGCTATTCACTCTGCTTCAACACTAATTAAAAGTTTGTTCAAGTCTGCACAATGTAATTAACCAAATGTTTGCACCTCTTTTTTCTTTTTCTTTTCACCTGTTTGTCCATCCTCCTTGCATCTGCACCTCTCTTTGGTTCACACGCCTTCCTCTCCTGCTCCTCCTCTTCCTCACTTCTCTAACTGCTACCTGGACTGCATGCCACAAAGGAGGACAAAGTGGTTAGCATCTTTTTTGTGTTTTCTTCTGTGCCGTGCTGTGCCGTGTCTGCTAACTATAACTACACTGGCTGCGTTCCAATCGAGAGCAGAGGTTTTTGTCCTCTGGCTTCTAGCGTGTATTTTTGACCCTGTTCAGATGTGTCATGACATGAGAAGTGACGGCAAGAGAGTGTGATTGGAGCAGAGCCAGTGTGTATAGATCAGTCTCAATGGAGGATACAGCGCTTGTTAAAAGCTTTGGTTTTCTGAGGTGCATGGGATTGTCCAAGACAGATTGTCCTGGGAGTATAGAGAAAGGAAGACACGCCCCTTTTTAGGAGAGGCCCCTGGATCTACAAATCTGAAAAAGTCAATGTGAAATATAGAAATAAGTCCATTTATGTGTCTTTGATTGGTATCCCATGGTTACTAACTGTGTTATCCAATCATCATGCCATTTTGAACCATGTGTGAAGAACATGTTTCAGAATGAACTTTGTCCCTTGCCTCACTCTTGTTGAACCATGACAGAGAAACAACTGTCTGAGAATATTACAGGCTGTTGTTTCCATATGGTTCTCATCCAACAACGTCTCTGATTGGTAATTGGTTCCTTGTGATTTTCATCCAACTAAACACAAATGAAAAATGTGGAGCTTAACAGAAGCCCCCCAACCAGAGGTTCTGGAAGAAAATTTACTATTCATTTTTCGCATAGACTTTCTGAAAGCTAACTAACTACATGGTAACTAATGAGTCATAAAACACATAATTTGATTAAAAATGTCTTCTGAAATCATATAATTTTCCAAGTTAGAAAGACATTTTGCCGAATAATCAATAATAAAAGTAATCATGTCATGACCATTAGTTACTACAAAGCTGGTTAGCCTGCGTCATTGTGCCTTTAAACTTTGAATATGTGAATTTTACAAGAATGTTAATAGGAAAAATCAGCTTCAAAGGGGGCGGGACTGTTGAGCTCCATAGGCAATATCATTCAGTCTCATTTTTTGACAATAGCTGTTTTTACAATATGGAGCAAAAAGCATTTTTCAATACAGTGCAATTTCATTTTTTTTCCTCATGGGACACAATAGGTAGTGCTTGTTGGATGGGTTTTATTCATTGCATTTTTAGTTTTGCATATAATATAAAACTTGACTTCTTTCTCATTGCCATATAACATTGTTTCTATTTGAATATATTTTTACATTACAATGATACGTTTTTCATATTTGTCAGAACCATAGCATCTCCTTTAAAGAGGTGTGTGCTTGTTCTCTATCGCGTGGTCTTCTTGACTAACCCTGTGTTCAATGTCTGTCTCCTCCTTTGCAAAGTGTCTCATAGTGAACGACAGGGTAAGGCTTACTGCTGATGATGGTGGTTGTTGCATGGGTCACTAATTAACATGATTTTTTGTCCCCTCACTTTAAACTCTGGTTTATGTGTCCACTGACAGAAAAGCACCAAAATATGACTAAACTTTACATATATATTGTAACTGTAAATGAGTCAGTGCTATGCTTCTGACAATGAACACATAGCCTTAAAGTTAACACCAGGCAGAGTCAGCATGAGTCACATATTACTGTAAACAGGCTGTTGGACCCCCCTATTCCACCCACCTACCCACTACCCCTCTCCATATGGGGCTATAGGCGTAGGACTAGACACTGGCTATCCAGTCACTTAAAGAGAACATTTTTAAAAATACATTTCAAATCTAAATGCTTCACCAGTGAGTTTGACATAAGTCCGACCTTGCCATATGGAGATGGGACGGGCAAAGTGATATGTTCCACCTTGTTCCCGAAATGCCGTAAATACTGTAAAAAAAAATGTGATATTAGTGAGGAGTGTGTTGATTGCTAACACATTTGGCATGATATGGCTCAAATTGTGTTCTGTAATATGTTGTCTTCAATTCTGGATGATGTATTAAGCCGTGTCAAACCCTGATATAGGCCTATTAAATTGTATCGTATGTGAACTATTGCTGTACAAATCAAAATCCTGTAAACAATCATAGACATGTGAAATAACAGATAATTTACAATAGACATGGTAAAGATTGAAAACTCAAATCATACATACTTCTGATACTACTACAAATTTCATAAAATGGCTTAAATATAACAAAGAGACATTAAATTTGACAATATCTGCTGCACAAATATTTAGGTGTGAAATATAGATTATGTTGAGATAGTTTTTCAGAGGCACTCTTTTTTTTATTTGAGGACTAATCCAAGTGTTGCTAATAACCCATAACATATCAGAACAACAACTTTTTCTGGTCTAGAATTTATTTAATTTGCACAAAGTTCTGATAATGGGGAATATAGGCATAGTATGAGAACATTTATTGTTTATTTAGTTCCTGTTCACAATCATATTCACACGATCATTCAATTAAAACAATAACATGTTTACATCAGTACAGACTAACTTGACACTTGCTGCTTGCTTTCAGATTAAAAACACAGTTTCTGGAAATGCAACAACAATAATGATTCCAGGTACAACATGAAATGACATTGTTTCAAACATTGGTTTACAATAGTGCTTTTTGAATTGTGTTGAACAGTTTGGCTGGGATGTTGAGTCTGGGATGTTGAGAAGCTGACATCATGTGTTTGAAGATAATGTTTTCCTAACCCCAGTGCACCAGTCTGTGATGCTGGTGCCGCGTTTAATGTGTGTGGTAAATGTGAGCTCCAGATGGCTCTAAAAACAGAACAAACCAGGAACACTGCTCTGTGAAGGGACTACTGCCTCCCAGTGGAGAACGAGCTACTGATGACAAGATTACCAGGCCTGGGCACAAAAATGTGTACTGTAAACCAAGGATTGTGTTATGTCTTCTAATTAGAGTAACATAGAACATTAGGACATAAATAATTTTAAGAAGGTTTAAGATATTATATAAGATTCTATCTTTACAATATTCTTTCAAATACAGATTATGTTGTTACTTGCATCTTGTCTCGTGTTGATTCACGACATAAAAGCTTGTGTAAAAATAGATCGATGATGATACTTACAGATAGAGCCACATGTTTACTTCATATAGCTGACAGAGCAGTTTTCAGTGGATGGGAGGACACTGTATATCCTATAGCTTATGTTATATCTATCTATCTCTCTTCCCCGCAATCTCTTCTTCCCTCTATCCTGTCCTCCCCCTCTCTTCCAACATGCTGTTTTACACACAATCTGGACAAGTACTAAACAATAGCTTTACACCAGCCACTGAAGTCTTCACAATCAGTATAAAGCCTGTTGTTTTTTCTAATAATAGTTTCTTGCTGGTTGGAAACAGGCAGCAGCTTAGAACATGTTCAGTTTTTAATCTTTGTGGGGTTGGTTTAATGTTATCCAATGATAATGATGTAGATCTAACTGTGTTCTGTATAGGTGTAGGATTATCATAACATTACATTGAACACTTGACTCAGTGATACATGTAAAAAGCGTATGCAGTGCAATATCTTGTGTATTGAAACTGGTTAGTGTCAAATTACAATAATGATTTTATAGTTATGGTTCATAGTTGGCTACTCATCTGTGGCTCGAAAAGTGCAAGTACCAAATGCTATTAGGTATAAACAGTTTGTTAAATGATCTTAACATAGATGTCATATGGGTTAGGTTGCAGTGCACATGCAGGTAACAGTCCTGCTTTTATCATCATGAGTTGGAGTTCCGGCTATAGTAAGACTTTGGAACAAAACCTGGAACATACCAGGACTCTTACAGGACTAAACCAAACCTTTATCATACTATGTTCAAACCAGTATCAAACTAGATCACGTGTGAAGAATACTTGTGATGATAATTATTGAAAAATGGAAGAGAGGGGTGGAACACGTTTTCTTTTTCCAATTACTTTTCAAGCTTAAATAAGAAAGTGTACTGGATACATGTATACTGACTTCTTGTGTTAATTAATCTGCTCGAAATAAATAAATAAAGATTTCTGATGGATAATAATAGCAAGAAGACACATATCTGTTCAAATCAAAGCAACCTTTTGACCATAGGCCTGTCACAATAACAAATTTAGAAGTGCAATGTATTGCTGTAAGTAAATATAGACAATAAATAATAATATTGGAGCCAAACCATAAAGCAGAATTATCCATCAAAAAGTATTCTAAATGTACAAATTGTAAAAAAAAAAAAAAAAAAGTGAGCTGCAACAATGAAATACCAGAATGCAACACTTACGTAGTTAGTTTTTATCTATAATGAGTCATAGAAGTTCATAATCCAACCTTCTACTGTCCAAACTGTATCATAAGATAGAAAAATAACCAAAAATGTCAAATCAGTAGAAAAAGTGGCCTGGTGGTGTCACTTGCTTGTCTCCTTAGAGATAGATAAGTTCATAAATGCGTTACACTCAAGGCAAATCAATAACATGTCCACAGTAATATAGATGGTGGCCCCTTCTCCTGAAAAAAATACATAGTGCACCTTTAAAATGACTTGAATACTGAAAAGTGTATTAAAAGTTGACTAAAATATTATACATGATGCCTTCAGATTTCGTGTTCCCTTCCTGTCCTCTGTGGTCCTGACTGCACTTAGTATTATATGTTTTGTGGCCATCCATTCCCCCTCTTCAGGGTTTCCATCAGCTGCGGCAGTTTACACCCATAGCTGCGTTGTATGTCATTCTGTCCAACAGGCTGTACAGTACATGTGTGTGTTAAAGTATAGGGGGAGGAGTTGCTCAATGCTCAGCTATGGCCTGGTGCTCATATTTACACCATTTAAGAGAAAGACAGTGTGCACAATAGCTGTTTGAAATGGCAATGGAGATACAGTGTCTTCACTATTTTTAGAGTGCATTAATATGACAGTTTAGTGATGCAGGTAGACCAGTGTCTCTTCATTTTGTCAGTGCAGCCATGTATATCAGATAAACCAGATGGTATATGAACAAAAGGAATGGTCTGCTACTTCAGCATCTTCAATGAAAAATAAAAACATATTGGTTTGAAAAGTCGATTCCTGCAAAGTCTTTGACTATCTACAATTTATCTATTGTGATTACAAATATTGTCTCACCTAGATGGAGGTGTTAAATGCTCTGTGCTCTATAGACCCAAAGAATGCCAAGGGAGTTGATGAGCTGGAGCCAAAACTTCTGTTACTAGCTGCCCCATATTTAATTCAACCTCTATTACATATTTTTAATTTGTCAATTCAAATGGCAGTTATGCTAGTATAATGCACATGTTTTGTCTTTACATAAAGGTGCGACAACTAAAAATGTAAATGATTTCCACAACCACAAAAGTTTTAAATGACATTTTAATAGCCCTTGATGGCAAAGGTTGTGTAGCTTTTCATTTCATTGGTTGCAATTTAAGAGAAAGCCTCATATATTTGTATTCAGATGATGCTTTTTTGTATAAAATGCTCCCTCAGCTGATCAAACATTTTTAAAACTACAGTAAGACTTTAATGAAATCCAAAATTTCCTCAGAAATCTTAAATTGTCATTGACTGCAAATAAAACAAAGTATATGATTTATTTTATTTACAATTTTTTTTTCACAAAAAAAAAACAAAACATTTAAGTGATGTGCGAGCTACAAATCTTTATACACTAAATGTTACATTGATTGAAAGAGTTGACCAACTTATTTTTTTAAAATACATATCTCGGAATTATTTACCAGTTTAAATATGATGACATAACCAAAAATAAAATACACAAATGTTAAACCTGATACTGATATATTATTTTACCACTATATCTACCCAACCTCACTAAAAAGTCTGTAAATAAAAAATAAAAAAATCCAGCTCTTATCCCAACCGAGCCCAGTAATTCTATATTACCCAGTCCAGTGAACTTCCCTATTGTCCACACTCGCAGGCTTGGTTCCCACTCTCTCCCACTGATGCGGTTGCCGTGGTGATGCTCGCTCACTCACTCGTCTTTTGGGCAGGAGGAGGTTGACATTGTTTCATGACGGAGATGACATTGCTTATTCTCCTGTCTCCCCCTCATGCATCTCACCCACAGCCTCCCGCCCACGCCTCAGTGTTCTAGCACACAGTTTAACACAAATACAGTCACAGCACAAGTGGACTCATTTACTAGAAAAAATGCAGGGATATAGCAATGACATAAGGATGAATATAGTTTGGGAATCAAGGAAAGTTTTGTCAAAATGGTACAGCGCCAATTTTAACTTATCTGATGTGTTCTGGTCATCATAGCTTTTATCGTTTGCATTTTAACTTTGCCCCATGTTCTGTGTCAGATGCCCTCTCCAATACCTTCTCATTCATTTATCTGAGCTGCAAGACAAAGTGTTGATTTAGTAGAGTTAGTTGAAAACCAAACCTCTTTTATTGATTTTATTGATATTCTGTGTTTTGTCATTGTACACACACAAGTTTTCTGTGCACCCATGGGACACTCTCATAAGTCTCCAAATGTGATAGTTATGGTTTAGCTTCTTGTTTTCTCTTAGGTTCCCCTATATGCTTCTCTGCCACAAATTTACATTATTTAGTTGTAAGAAAAATTGAACAAAAAATATATAGAAAGTCCTTTTCGAATGACATTTGAATTGTTGGTGACTTGGTGTGAGTTATGGTTATAATTTGGAAAAAAGAAAAATTGTGAAAGACTAAATTGTGTTCACTTAAAATAACAGAACAGATGCAGACTACATGTTTGTACAGAGTGAGCAGCATTGAGCCATCCATGAACTCCACATGACAGGTGGGCAGCCTAAACAGAGACATCTGATTGGACGGCACACCACATGTGCTCACACATGAGAACAAATAGAAATGTATTTAATACAAATTCAAACATAATTACCTATACAGTCCCTTGAGAAACAGGACATGTAAAGATTACGCTGGCCCCTCCTGTGTAGACCCTACTGTCAAACAAAGGGGAGAGGCCATAGAATAGGATTTGTTGTGTTGACAGGAGAGACGGATGTGCATTGAACTAGGCTATATGAGGCTGCTGTTGGAGGATTAAGTCTTCATAGATTAGAGCTTTTATGGCATCTATGAAAAAGCCTGTATAGTCTGCAGGGCGCTCTGGTAGAAAGCAGCAGGTTAGGGTCAGAACAAGAGAGAAGGCTCCCACACATTTAGCCCTATATTCAATACAATTCTGTTAAAGGAAAATATTACAACTATATAATAAATATTTGCAGCTTCTTGTTGAATTTTACAAATGATATTTTATAGATTTAGATCATAGCACATGTCATCAGCCTAGTATTAGGCCTAACCTTTGTTCAGTGAACAGCCGGGTTATAGCAGACTGTCAATAACAAGCATCTAATGATCCACTGCTGCTGCATAAACCCCTTTAATAGAAAAAGCCTCTATCTTTGTGCATCCTAATGTACCGCTATATTTGTTGTTCAGAGCAGAAACCTACTAGGCCTTGGATCATGTGGGCTATAGTCTAGTGCGTTGAGAAAAGTTATTCTAGTGTCCAGTTGTCCCTGGACATTGGGCCTATATGTTTTTGTCATGTGACGTGGGTTTGAATAATAGTGAGGATCTGAAGGGATTACAGGCGGCTGCTAATCTGCGCTGCACGGGCTGAGGTGCAGAGGTGGATGCAGAGGCGAGCGCAGAGGAGAGCACAGTGGAGCCGGAGACCGCGGGGAAAGAGCGCATGGAGCGAGGGAGAGCGGCGCGGACCGACAGCTGTGGGCCGTGCGGACATTTGATTTACCTCAGATTAGGCTGGATTTGCGCCAACCACGACTCAACGAGGCAGCGATGAATGCGCTCAAGCGGTGCACATGCTAACACGGCTAAACTCCCGCACTTCCACTGTTGGAGTCAAACTGTAGCCTAACGGTTTTCCAGAGAGAAGAAGCCAGACACTAACTTTTATTTTGCCTCTAGTGTGATGTGGCTATGGAAATTTGAGTGTTTCCTTCGTCTGTTTTTGGATATGGAGAAACTAGTCCCTGGATTCCAGATGATGTTAACAGTTAAACATTTTTGAGCACGAAAGATTGAATAACCATGGCTACCTGCGCGCGTGAGTATGGGCATAAATTTAGCAATGCACCATGGGATAGTAAGTAATCAACATTTGAATAACTACAATATTATTGACAGTTGCTTAATAAGAACATTGACAAAAGCCACAATTAAGACTAAACTAAATTATATAAAAAAATAATAATAATAAAAAAAAATCAAACGAGTATCCCATTACCAAAGCCATTACAATTAGAAGTAAACTAAATAATAATAATAATAATAATAATAATAATAATAATAATAATGATAATAATAATAATAACAATAATAAAAAAAACATATGAGTATACCATTACCAAAGCCATTACAATTAAAATTAAACTAAATTATAAAAAAAAAATCTAATGAGTATACCATTCTTCTTCCACCCATACATTATATTTAACTAGTAAATAAATAAAAAAAAACCCAACTAACTCTTAATTCCTTTCTTCTTTATGAGATGAAAACCAACTTGCTCATACATAAAATTAATTGAATGTATGAAAATTGAGTGTAAAATTGATCTAGAGTTGAGTAATAGCACACTTGATGGTATGGGTTATATAACACTATGCTATTTATGTCTTGGTATTATGATATTATAATTGTCATTACAAAGGATTTCAATACAATAGTAGGCCTACTTCAATTTGCTTACATATCTTACTCTTTATATGTAATCTGAGAGCAGCATGCACAAAACATCATTGTGGGATTGGTAAGGGACACACATGACTTGACAGTTTCTATCTTCTACATGAGCTGAGCCTGCTGCAGCCTTTGCCAGGCTGGGATAATGGAGAACTGTGTATATTGTAAACAGCAGTCTGAGTGCTCGTTAATAGTTCATTACTCCAGGTAGAGGCTGGGAAAGCATGCAGGGGAATACCAGGATGTTGGTGGAGGTTCCCAAAGGTGACTGTCTCAGCTGGAAGTGCAGTGGAGATATGAGCAAATGAATTGTCCCACACTGTAAAATACTCTTAATATATATCTGTTCACTGTAGCTTGTGGAATACTGCACAAATATATCAGTAAGGGTTTAAATGTTTTAAGGGGTCAATAATATTCGCGGATCTTTTTAATTCAGAGGTCAGCCAATCTTCTGTCAGTAAGAAGAATGTGGCTTGGTGGACAGTTCTGGGGAAGAAATTTAACTATTTTGTGTTAAATGACAATAATTAAGTCTATATTGAATATTTTCAGAATATTCTATTATAATGATACTGAAAACCATTTTGGGCATTACACATTTGCACACTATTGTATGCATTGATGTGCTATATTTATCGAAAGGGGCACTATGTAACTTTTCTGGTAGGAGGTATGGCACCTGCTTGTGTCCGTGGAGATGTTATAGCTTTGATTAGAATGCTCCACAGTATGACATTAAACTCATCTGTCTCCATGGAGAGAAGCCGGTGACACCAGTTACAGGTCAAATCTGTGGAGACGAGACCCAACTCACAACAAAATGCATGTTTTTTTCAAGATATTTTTGAGCAATAAAATGTGTGTAATGGAAAAGATATGTTTACCATACTGTGGAATATTCCAGGCAAAGCACTAACATCTCCATGGAGACAAGCAGGTGGCTACCCCCCACCAGAAAAGTTGCATAGTGATTAAGAATGTGTGTAACAGGCATGCTGCTGTATATTTATTTTTATATGTTATTGTATATAATTTAACCATAGTTTACATGTGTGCTTTTTCTTCTGCCAGGTGATGTGGGTATGCAACCTGTGCCGTAAACAGCAGGAAATCCTCACTAAATCAGGAGAATGGTTTTCGGGGACAGGGGTGCGGCCCGGGAGCCTGGGGGCCTTGAACGACCCGACCCTGGGAGGTGAGGCACAGCGGGACAGGAAGCTGCTTCGCTCCAGGTCCCAAGCTCCGCCCATCAACGCCAACACAGGCGCTCCAGACGGGACACTGCCTCCTGGTGTCATCACAGCCAAGGGGTCAGACAGCATGCCAGGGTCCCGCTCCCAAAGTGAACCGCCCAGGGAAAAGTAAGTGCTTCTATATAACCTGTGGGGGATTCGGCACCGGCAATATAATGTTTCTGTTAGTAAAAAATTATGGAATTAGCCTATTTTTTTCACAAACTTTTGGTTCTTTTTCAAGACAATAAGTTAGGAGATGTAATTACCTTACCTTGCTTGCTTTTTAATAATTGAGATTTTGAAAAATCTCGATTTTGAAATCGAGGATTATTATGAAACAAGTTTCTTACTGGCTTTCTTACTTGCAAAGCAGGGTTTTTGTGTAATTGTCATTAGATATCTACACAAATGTAATTGAAGGCAGTTTACAATTTCGTAAATAATAGCATAGGATAAAAATTAAAAAGTAAAGAGCATTCCCTGTTTGAGAGAGCAGTCAGTGTTGACTTTGAGTAAAATCGATTAAAATTGTCATCATCCAATGTGTGCAAAAAAAAGTCATTGTCCTTTAAATAACCAAAACATTTTGAAAAGAAGACAAAACAACATTTTAGACTACATTTTTGTGTAATATTCTTGACATGGGGTTTATTTTGGAGTTAATGTGGCCTTATGAAATTCAGACACATATGTTTGTGTAACACTGACAGAGACACTGCCTTGTGAGACAGCTTTTTGATCCCACTTGTGTGATACTAATTTGTGGTGTTATTTTGTAGGGCCAGACCAGTGTCCTTCCATGAACAGAATGGTAAAGGAGGGCTGGGCAGAGGAAGCGGCCGGCGGACAACGGGGAAGCTCCAGTCCCAGTCATCTCTGGATGAGCGTGGTGGTCCTGGAGAGCGCCGTATGGGGGAGGGGCGGAGGTTGGAGAAGATCCACTCTCAGGAATATGAGGACGGGACAGACGGCCTAGGACGTCTGGAGAGCCACCGCAGACACCCCGAGGAGGAGGACCCCAGAGAACGGCAGCGCAGAGAGGAGGAGTTTCAGAACCGTTACCGCAGTGACCCCAACCTGGCCCGCTACCCAGTAAAACCACAGAAGGAGGAGCAGGAAATGCGCATGCATGCCAAGGTCTCCAAGGTGCGCCACCAGCGCAGACACAGCGATCTGGCCATTAATGAGGTAGGGCTAGGGCCCAATGATGGAAAGGACTTGTCCAGGAGGGACTCTGAGCGTAAGGCTCCTATGGACAGGACCGTGGGTATGGGAGGGGTGGGGCCACCTGCAGGGGGCAGAGCAGGGTCCCAGCCCGGGGGTCTGGACTATGGCCCAAACAAAGGGCGACTGGACCCCAACACGGCACGGACACAGAGGGATAAAGGCGGGGACAATCTGCTGAGGAAGGACTCTCAGAGCTCAGATCAGTCCGAGTCCCTGCGGCCGCCCCCTCCACGCTCCTACAAGAGCAAACGGGACAAGAGACAGATGTCCATCAGCAGTTCAGAGGAGGAGGGTGGCTCCACACCCGAGTACACCAGCTGTGAGGACGTGGACATGGAGAGCGTCAGCGAGAAAGGTCAGTCACTTCACAGGGGCATGCCAGAGTTTCTCATGGTTTCACTTCTTAATATTCTGCATTTGCAAAAGAAATGATAAACTATCTCCTTTTTGAATTCCTGATTTCTAGAATTTTCTTGGAGTTTTTCTTGTGTCTGACCATGTGCAGTGCTGATGAGTGCAGAGCGTGTCATGTACCTCTATGTCAGTCTCAGGACAGTTCTCATTTATTTGGAGAGTCCCGGTGATTTAGGCCAGCAGATTTGTAGAATTAGGTCAGTGGCTCATGACTACGTAACACTTTACAAACAGCATCACCCCTCAGCATGCGAAAACTGAGCTGGGATGACTGCATGGCCACTCCATATATCCAATACATAAAGTTCAGATGTAATACATTAACTAATTTTTTGGTTCCAATATCCTAATACCTTAATATCCTTAATCCTTAAGTTTATGTAGTTTCTGAAGATACAGTTTTATTGTATTTTTTCTCTTTTTATTGTGCTAGTAGTAACATGTGTACAGTGATTCCAACACAAATAATGAATAAAACCTGCTGCTTTTACCTAACTGTGGAATTTCAACCGAAGATTTAGTTTTTCCTTCATTTTTGGAGGCTATTCAGATACCAGTATCATCTACCAGGTGACCACCTCCTTTGACAAAGATTGTGGTTCAAATATGTCATTTCTTCACACAGATGATTTGATACAATACACCATAGGGACTAATTTAGTTGCTGAGTTGATGTAATCCCAGGGGACAGTATTAGTAGAGTTCGTCACATACCTTGGGGTTGTGTTTTGATGTAGCTCAGTTAAGGCCCCAGTGTCCTGTAATATCTCCCACCGTGTTCATCCCAAACAGAAAGACCTAAATCAGCAGTTAAAGTGTGGACTCAGCACTTACCCTGTGGAGCTGCCTCTATGGGTTTTTTCATGTTAGATTAGAGGGACTAGCCATGTCCACTGAGATACTGTGTTTTCTCTATCATCACATCATTCCTAATGGCCCACCTGTCAGCATGCGCCCAGGGGATTTCTGCTAAATAATGAATGAACTATGAACAACTGTAAAATATAGAATAATGTAGGGCTGTCAGAAATATATTGACTGTAAACATGTGGAAATGTGTACAAATGTGATTCAGCCATCCAATGCAAACTCTCTAACCACAGCTGAGTTTTTTTTAAAATTTTTATTAGAAATTTAAATAATACAATATTTAATCCCAATACTGAACATTACCGTTACCCTTCTTTCCTGCAGGTGACTGGGACTGTCATCCACTAGATCCTACTGTATGGCATGTAAGTTAATACTTTATATACTTTAGTTTTTGTTTTGCTCATACACATAAATTAAATTCATGCACCACATAAATTACATTTGTTCACGATAAAATACGATGTCATGATTTCAGATTTCAAGAAAATTTAACAAAAAAGTCACCATAGTTTATTTGTTCAACCTGGAGAGACTCATCTGAAGCCAATATGTGTTAGAGTATAATGAGCATATAGATGTGAATTATAACCTCTCTCCCTTGTTTCTGAGCAGCACCCAGTCTCGTGGCAGCCGTCTAAAGAGGGTGACCACTTGATCGGACGCATCACGTTAAGTAAGAGGTCAGCTATGCCTCGAGAGGCAGGCTCCCTCCTCGGACTAAAGGTAGGAAAACTGTTCAGTGTTACTTGCAATGCTGTCATGAATGTGTCATTGAAAAAATGTCAGTAGTAAAAACATACATACATACACATAAGCCTAAACAAATACTTAGTCTCATTAGTAACTGTGATGAAGCAAGTCAATTATTCAACCCTCTACTGCTCAAATAGTATCATCCAACAAAAAAAAAATACTTGTATGCAAATAAAAGGTACACACAATAAAAATATTAAGCCCAAAAAGTATTGTTCATCTGAAATGTTTTGGAGTCAATATTGTTGTTATACCAATTTGTCAGTGTTATTTTAATGAATATTCTGTATTACATTTGTGTTTGTTTGGGTGCAGGTGGTTGGAGGTAAAATGACAGAGACAGGGAGACTAGGGGCCTTTATCACCAAAGTGAAAAAAGGAAGTCTTGCAGATGTTGTGGGGCACCTACGACCAGGTTTGTATCCATGAATATATAATACATTTTACACACAAGGCAGTTTTTCAGAAGTGCTGCACATAGTGAAATTAAATCAAACAACTTAACTTAAGACTATATAATAGAATAAACAGAATAAAAACAACAAGGTGAAACGATAAAATTTTGTAAGCATAAATAATAAAATCAATTAAAACTGCAAGCAGTGATAAAGGGCCCTTGTAACCCTTGTGATCGAGGTAGGGCATGCTTCAGTGGGAGGGCTGCCTCTTAGCCCTGGCTTGACATGCCATTCAATATTTCCGGTGTGGTTCCCATAGTGTGGTTCCCATAGACCAGACATGGGCAAACTATGGCCCGGGGGCGACACACGGCCCTTTGGGCTTATTAATCCGGCCCACCGAACGTGACCAAATTATATTAAAATGGGTAAGGGTAAACCTTGTTCAAAGTTTTTCTTATGTGTTTATTTTAACAGAAATTTAATAAATCAATTATTAATTTAATTAATCCATTTGGAAAATTTGTACCATGAGCCTTGCATATTCATGCTTTGCGACATACTGCAGGCCACATCTCTAATATAATATGTACATATATACATCCTGGCCCGGCCCCTCTGTCAAATTTTAGAACCCATTGTGGCCCGTGTGTCAAAAAGTTTGCCCACTTCTGCCATAGACTTTTTGCCGACGTCCTTTGTGGCTTAGGGTCTTGGGAATGCTTTATGTGCCTTCCAACTTTTATGTGCCTACAATGAAAAAATAAACTCCACCCCTCCTTTCTCATATTGCATTTTAATTTTCCAGAAGGTGCCACTGAGCCAGCCTACATTTCTCCCATTATGACTTTGCAGGGGGCGTTGGAAAGCTGCTTTTAAAGATAGAGGCTTAATTCACATATCATTATACCCAGATATTTAAAATACATAAATGCTACAGTGGGTCTGTCTGAATCTGACAAATTTTGCAAACGTTACAAAGATTGTTATACTTTGAAAATGGACGTTATGACCATCAATTTGAATGGGGCGCTATAGAGCCATCTTAAAAGTTAGAGCCTTAATTTGCACGACATTACGTCCAGCTCAGAAATGTGCATGCAAGCTTCATTGGGTCCACTAAAATCCAACAATGTTTGTTGAAAAATCACCACGCCCAACATTTTACTTAAAATGTAATTGATAACCTTTTATTGCAGATGGGTTCTTTGTCTTTTGGCCAAGTTTGAAGTGTTTTTGATGAAAACTGTTGGAGGGAATGTCAAAAGATTATGATGAGTGATTTTGTCAATCCTGGGTGTGATCCAATATGGCCGACGTCCTGTAGGGTTTAAGGGAGGGCCATAATATAATTTTTTACATGTCCTGACATGGCTTCTTTTTAATTTGTCTACGATGACATTTTCTGGGCCAGGCTCCCATTGGTGCAATGGAGATCGATTTTGAAGTGGCGCTACTGAGTCACCTTTCACTATTTTTTCTCGGGGTCTTCACTCAAAATTACAGTTTTTTACATTCACTGAACTCAGTTTTTTATACTACCGCATTTAATTGTCTATACCTTATTGTTTTTACTGCTTGATTTTTGCGATTTTCCTCAAAGTTATACAAATGCTATAGGACTCTTGCACGAGTGCGAGGCGGATGAGTCACTGACTCGCCCTCCTTGGATGTTCATGTTCAGGCTCAATAAAAGACAACAGATGACCACAGAACTCACACAGTGTTATAAGCCAGAGAAAGAAAGTGGGTCTTAAGACAAGACTTAAAACACTCCACCGTGGCACCGTTTTAATATGCATTTTATTTCACAGTACTCTAAAACTCATATTGTCAGTCAGAATAATAATTAAAGAGGAATAATATAGGGAAAATGCTACTCTGTGTGTGTTTTTATTTACAAACTCTGATTCCATGTGTTCAATATTTATTTCACAGAAACATTCAAGAATCGTATACATGTAAACATTTTGTCATTTTCCTGTAACTCTTTTGGTTTTGCTTTGCAGGTGACGAGGTGCTCCAGTGGAACGGCAAGTCGTTGCCTGGAGCAACCAAGAAAGAAGTTTACAACATTATCTTAGAGTCCAAGGCTGAACCTCAAGTGGAGATAGTTGTATCGAGGCCTATAGGGTAAGATGGACATTTAGCACGCTACCACTATTAACTATATATGTTTTCATCTGACTGTTACTTCTGTTATTTCTTTTTCTTTCAATTAAAAGATCGATCAACCGAATTATGTCCAAAAACGTCTTAAGAAAAGTATATAGAATCTCTCAGTAAGTAGAGCTGATTTAATTTGTGGAGTCTCTTTCCCAATATCTTTCAAATTACTCTACAGTTGGACCAACTGTCTTTGCCTCCTCCCCATACTATACTGTGTTTCAGTGATATGTATTGACCCTATTTTCCTAATGGTAAAGCTGTTGCCCTGTACCTGTCTTCAGTTTTTTTCCCAAAATGAAAATGTTTATTCAGAATACTTGTTTCAAAGATAAAAAAAATCCACTTAATATGAATGTATTTATTGTTTTACAGGGATATCCCTAGAATCCCAGAGTCATCACACCCACCACTAGAATCTAGTAAGTGAACGTCAGTATAAAACAACCTTCATGCCCAGTACATATTGAGTTACTATTTATTCATAGTTAGTTTGAAGCTTTAAATGAAGTTTACTTTGAGTAGCATGTGAATGTATATGTTTAGATCCATTCAGATTGATGAAAATTTAAGACTGTTGCCATAGCATTTAACAGCTCAAAATAAAATATATTTTTAATGGCCATTTTCCCTCAAATGGCACCATATAGCAAGAACCTGAAATCCATGAATAGTCACAATAATATTTTGTGCTAAATGAATGAATGAATTAAAGTAACTTTTTTTTTCTTAGCTGGCTCAAGTTCTTTTGAATCCCCAAAGATGGACCGTCCTTCGATATCAGTGATGTCCCCCACCAGTCCTGGGACTCTGCGAGACCTGCCTCTAGTACTGCCTGGACAACTTTCAGTATGGGCACTTAACAGACAGTAATATTTTTATTTTATATTTAATACTAATTTTCTACACTGACTCCTCTCTTTTGTGCAGGTAAAGTTATGGTACGACAAAGTAGGCCACCAGTTGATAGTCAATGTCCTTCAAGCCATAGACCTGCCTCCTCGACCCGATGGGCGGCCAAGAAACCCCTATGTCAAAATGTACTTCCTGCCCGATCGAAGGTAAGACACATAAGAGTACTGTTTATTTAAAATGTCTTTTGCTTAAAGGTGTACTATGTAGCTTTTCTAGTAAAGGATCCACCACCTGCTCGTCTTCATGGAGATTCCTTTTGCGTGAAATTCCACAATATGGTATCAAACTTGTCTATTTGAATTTTGCATTACAGGTGTTTTTATTGCTCAAAAATACATTGAAGTTGCATAGTGCATCTTTAAAGACAAGTAGGTGACCCCACTAAGTCAAGGTACAGGTCAGATATCAGGAAAGGCAAGCCCACCCACAATAAGAATGCTATATTTGAGCAATAAAAAACTCATGCAATTAAATAAATCCAAGACATGTACATAACCTTAATGCATTCAAGCCAAAAAAGTTATAAACTGCACCTGTATTTTTAAGCTTCCCGTACTGACAATGGGATATATTTAGATACCGTTTTATGAAGCCTCTGTAATATAATCTTCTTTGTTTTAGTGACAAAAGTAAAAGACGGACTAAAACAGTGAAGAAAAGTGCTGAGCCGAAGTGGAACCAGACCTTTATCTATTCCCACGTGCACAGACGGGACTTCAGAGAGCGCATGCTAGAGATCACTGTGTGGGACCAGCCACGAGTGCAAGAAGAGGAGAGCGAGTTCCTGGGAGAGGTTCATTTATTTTATGTTTAATTTATGTATTTATTTAGAGACAGTGAAAATCAATGAAATTCAACATTCAGCAAACCGATGAACTACAGCGGTGATGACAATGAAATAAGTTTGATGTGTTCTGCAAATCCATCTAGAGTTGAACATTGAAATTGAGTTGTGCACCCATTTGATTTAAAATGTATAAGGGATAGGTATATACAATTTTGTGTTGATGCTAAAATTCCAAAATCAATATTGATACTAAAGAAAAGACTCAATATTTGACACTGATTTCAATAATACAATGGTAATTTAAAAGTCCCATATTACACGTAATTGATCCTTGTGAGCTTTAAGACATGTTATAATATTATAAAAACATACATACACTACGTTCTAAATTATTATGCAAATGATATTTTTCTCCGATTTTACCAAATTGTCAATATAAATGACAGTCATCATAATTTTCAAGTCATCAACCTTTAGCGTACAATTCAAATGTTATTGAACAAACCTCCCAATGATAACAGTATTTTAAAAAAAATAAAAACTTAAAATGCATTGTTCCAAATTATTATGCACAACAGAGTTTCAAACCATGTTATTGTTGTAAAGAACTGAAAATGGTCATTTATTTATTCTTCAGTTAGAAGCATTAGCATATTACTGAAATAAAAAGCTATTTCAATCAAAACATCTTAACAGGTCAAGTTACATTTTAACATAGGACCCCTTATTTAACAGGACCTACACAATTCTTGCATCCACTGAACTTGTGGGTTTGTGGAGAGTTTCTGCTTGAATTTATTTAGAGGATATCACAATAGCCTCCCAGACCTGCTGTTTCACTGGAAAAAAAAAAAAAAAAAAAAAAAAAATGTTATGACACACACAATTTGCATAATAATTTGGAACACGGTGCACAGTGGTGTTTTGTTTCTTTCACATGTTTGAGTAACCCTTATTATTAGTTTGTCTGCATCTCCAAATCTCAAAATGCTCAGTTCCACCTTGTGATGTCATGAAGCAGTAGTTTTCAAGTTAATAGATACCTTTTACGTTTAATTTAGATTGTCAATTCCAGGGCTGAAATCATCTAAATGATTCTAGTGAAGGTGTATGGTGTTTAAAAACACAGTGGAGCACTTCCTGTATTACCACATGACACCACAAGGTGGAACAGAGTATTAACCATTTGAGAGACGGTTTGTGTGTTAAACATGTGTGAATGAAACAAAACACAGCACCAGGTATGTTTTTGATGAGGAAACAACATTATAGCATAGCTCATCAAATAACGTAATATGAGCCCTTTAAAAAGAGGAGGAAAACTTGTTGTTGAGAAGATATAATTTTCAACACAAATGGTATATAGGTCTAGACCAAAAAAATTGAGGAAATATCCAATTTATTTATTATTTTTCAGTATCCAGTATGTTCAACCAAGTCAAATTATTTCCATGGATCTCTTCTCCTCAGATCCTGATAGAGTTGGAGACTGCTTTGTTGGACGACACTCCACACTGGTACAAACTACAGACTCATGACGCATCCTCCATCCCTCTGCCTCAGCCCTCTCCTTATCTCCCACGGCGACACGTCCATGGAGACAGTCCCAGCAAGAAACTACAGAGTAAGAGACTGTATATGTGTGTTTGTGTGACTTTTGTCACACAAACACACATTTATAGTTATTATTTTCCTGCGTTTAGATTTACTATTTAAAATGTATTGGTATTTAGCAAATACAAAATATTTTCTTTTATTTTTTTAGGCTTATGTGGTAGGAACATAATATTAAAACAGTTGTTAAATGCATACATCCTATTGCATAATGGCCAATTATAACTTTGTTTAATCTTACCTTATTCTTACAGAATTCTCCACTTAAAGGTGCACTAACTTTCCCACTAAATGCTTGCCTCCATAGACATATTGTTTTGCCTGCAATGTTGTACAGTATGACATTGACCTTGGTGATCTTGCATTTATTTGATTACAGGTGTTTTATTGATACAAAAAAGACAACAAACTAAAACAAAAAAACACGTATTCACCTCTCGATAGATCTGATCTGTAACTTGGCCTGGTGGTGTCACTTGCTTGTTTCCAGGGAGATACATAAGTGGAACATTCCAGGCAAAGCAATAAGACCTCAATAAGATCAATAAGTTTCAGAAAAGTGACATAGTGCACCTTTAAATATTAATATGATTTTTGAAGTTGAACCGTAAAGATCTGTTAGAGTCTTCCATAGTTTCTGGTTTATCCATAGTTTTGAAGTGATAGTAATACTTTTAGGTTTTTAAGATTTACCAAGTTAGAAGTATCACATATTACCAATTGCTGTAATCCAGATGCTTTCATTCTTGTACAGCTGTTTGAGTCCTGTTCTGAACTTCTGTTCTTGTCTCAGCTCTTCTCCCTGTCTTCCCTGTCTTATGTGTGTGTCGTGTACAGGGTCCCATCGCATCATTGACACAGAGTTTGATGATGGTTTGGTAGTGCCTAAAGGTGGGTGGGGGGCATGGCCAGTGAACACTCGCTGTAGTAGCCTGTAGGCGTCCAGCACTGGGCGAGGATTCAAACCATTTCAACAGCAATGTGTTTGGACAGTGGCTCTCAAACTACTTATGGTGGGACTTAAAGTTATGGATTTTACTTCAGTCCTGTTTGAAAGGCCTTTTTGCCATATTTCAAAGTGCAAGTTCAGTAGCGTATAAGAGATTCCATATTTACAGATCTGTTTAGTCCAGGTTTAGATCATCTTGAGACCGGTTTTAATCTGGGATTAGTCCAGGTTTGATATTGTTATCATCTGCTCTTTCAAGTTCTAGTTTGGTCTGGTTTAGTTGTATTATATTATTATCTACAGTATGGCATATCCATCTTGCATTTATTCATTTACAGGTTCCTTTAGTGTATATATGCTGTAAGTATGTGTTGAACTGCTGTCTCTTGGCCAGGACTGCCTTGAAAAAAATATTTTTAATCTCAGATAGATTTTCCTAGTTAAATATGTTAAGTAAAATAAACATTGTTAAAAATATATATATCTTGATAAATATGCATTTTTAGTGTGAATGGGCTCACCTCTCCCTAAACCTGACCTGTACATTGGTGATCACCTGCTTGTCTCCATGGAGATAGATAAATTGAATGCTTTACTGTGGAACATTCCAGGCATCACATCTCCTTAGAAACAAGCAGGTGGTGAACCCTCCACCAATAAGTTTACTGTAGGTTCATTTTGTTGAGGTTTGGCCCCGGTTTTGTGTTCTGGCATTGTATGGGTTAAATCCTAGCTAAGCCCTTGTTCTATTCTTCTTTCATTTCCATTGTGGTTCTTGAAAAGTTTAAGAGTCACTGTTTCAGAACATGCTGCATATAAAATAATACAATTAAAGCTTGCTGAATCGGCAAAAGGCATACACCACAGAGCGGTGTAATTCATCACTGTGCCACTGAACTGCAGATGTGAAAATATGATTTGGTAAAAAACATTCTGCAGTTTCTCCTCTTCTGCTGGGCTTCCGTGACACCGAGCACCTGAGCATGTTAGAGCTGTAGTCACTCACCACCATTGACACACAGCCACATCTCTGCATGCTACAGTGGACACGATTAGATACAATAGTTAATTTGTTCATTTGAAATAGTCTTTTTAAAATTGTTTTATGTTTTCACTATTACTACCATTGTACATTCATTTATTTCACTCTATGCAACAAGTCCATTCAAACACAGATTTTTATCATTGTAAGTTGTTTTGGATTATATGACTATTTTATTTATTTATTATTTATGCTATTTATTTATTTTAGGACATCTGGTAGTAAAAATTAACCTAATTAATATAGGCTGTTCATGGATTTCAGCTTCCTGTTTATTGGTGACTTTTTGGGGACTTTTGGTCTCGAAAGATTAAACATTCTTTGGAACTGTTAATTGCTATGGCAATGATGCTAATTTTTCATTATTTCTGAAGCCCATGGATATATAGTCAGCTGCCCAAAAAGGTAATAAATGGGAAACATACCTCCACATACAACATTCTTTTACTTATTCTATTACTTTATGGCAATTTGGAACTGTAGATTTGTGTGTAGCTCTATCGGCCTTTCCCTATAAGAGTAAGATGACATTTTCACAAGATTCAAATTAAATGCTTTATTTAATTTGTCACATCTCTTATTTTCTTTCTTCATTGCAGAAACAGTTGCTCTAGCTGTAGCTTACAGTGTGGCACTAGCTTCCTTTAGCTAGTTTCTTTGTAAAACATCCTGGTGATGTTCTACACTTTCTGTAAGCTAAATACATCTGTAGCGAGTAGTACTGTGCTTAAAACTTAAATTTACATTTTACAAATGGACAGAGGTGGGTAGTACATTATTACAATTTTTCAAGTACATTTAACTTTCTAATAAAATTGTAATTCTTGAAGTAGTTTTAAGACAGCACTTTTACTCCTACTTGAGTAATATATTTTACAGTACTGTTACTTGACTATAAGTGACAAAAGCTTTATGTTGGCAATATAATTATGTGAACATTTGTGTATTTTAGGGTGGCCAGATGCCCTCTTTTTCCTGGACATGTCCTCGTTTTGGGACTCAAAAAAACGCCCAGGAGGAATTTCTAAATTATTCCAAAATGTTTAGGTTTTTGACTAAAGGAGGTTTGTGTGGGCCACTTTTCTTAGTAAAAGCCAAAGTTAAGTGAACACTGCCTTATATCTATCTGAACGGAGGACAGATATAAAACAATGTCCACCAGCAATCTGACCAGAACTGAAGAAGCAGCTTGGATGAGCAGCGAAACGTCTTCACTCCAAAAATGTTTTGTCCAGACAGATTCCACTTTGGCTTTTACTATGGATCAGACCTGGACGACTGAGGGATTACACAGACAGCCACTTTTCTTAGTTTAAGTGACAATCTTGGCTCATCTGGTCACAATCATGGATCTACAAGATCTTATTATACTTCCATAGAAACAGTCACCTGTGCTTCTCCAGCACTGTGCATCTAAACTCCACCTTTTTCCTCCTCACTCCTGTGCGCTCTCACAGCGAGGCGTCAGACTGCACCATATATCAGAAAATGCAGCACCTACATTTATTGAGCAGATTACAAAGACATATTAGCTACTGTGAAGAGTTTGGATGTCATAATGCTGTGATTCATGTTTCAAACTCAACACCACTTTTTATTTGATGAGAACTGACCTCATATTAGCGGAGATAAATTCATAAATCCCTGCTGAAAAAGTTTGTAACAATGCAAACTCAGACGTGCATAACCACAATGTGGACATGCTGCACAGGAATACTCTCACCTCTCAGTAGTATCTTGTAATAAATACAGGATAAAACGTGTTTAGATGTTCTGATAAAAACTTAAGCCTGTTGTGTTTGTGCTGCTCTGTCTGAAGCACAGACTGAAGCCTCCTGTCTGTGAGTGCACAAGAGCAGGGCTTTATCAGCAGGGGACAGGGGACATGAACTAGACACTGACACTAGGTTATATTATTGAGCTGTGGCTTTATAGACCTCTAAAATGCAATGAAATACAGCCAATTGCATTAAAGTTTGCCCAAAATTGCCCAGGAGAGGACCACAGACCCCCTGATACACATAATACCATACAGTTGCAATATTAAATTCAAACATCAACAGAAATTGCCAGTTGCAAAGTACAAATATGGCATTTTTTTTTGCTCCTGAACCAAGTGTCCTCCGTTTTGATAACCCCTGTCTGGTCACCCTAGTGTATTGATTGTACTGCTCCTTCAGATATGATTTAGTCCTTCGTGTTTTTAATTTTGAATCCTTCCAATTGTAAATTCCCAAATACTCCCCAAATATATTTTACTAAACTATTGTATTTTCTTTGACATTAAATCAAGTAACATTATTGTGTAGTAATGGTACTCTTACGTGAGGACAATATTTGATTACTCTACCCACCTCTGCAAACTGAGCACTAACGACTGGTTTTAAACATTTGCCTCCGTGTATCTGATAATATTTTTGTTAATATGTTTTTGTATGGGTGGTACAGGTCCCGAGCGTAACTCCAGAGATAGGGAGAGAGGCAGCACATTGGCCGTCCCGGAGCAACAGAGAGCGGTCCAGCATAGGTCCAGATCTGTGTCCCCTCACCGGGAGGACTCCTGCCGTTCTCGCTCACGCCCCGCCTATGTGCCCATGCAAAGGTAAAGGACTATTCATGTGTTTCAGCTTCCTGTTCTAGGCAACATTTTGAGAACTTTTCCCTACTCAAAATACTGGATATTTGTTGATCACTATGACAATGGTCCTAATTTTTCATCCTTCTGAAACCCATGGATAGTTGAGGCATAACCTAGTATTACTGGGGGCACAAATTAGTATTACTGCATCAGTATATTTTAATTATTTTAATTTAGTGAAAACTATTCTTATATTTGTGAGCTATTGTGATTTTCAGTCTTGTACGTCAATAAAGTTGGTCTAATCTAAAATTTATCCTACTTACCTAGCCTTCCTACTCCTCTATGTGAGCATGTGCTCATTGAATTGCTATCATTTAAAATCTAATAATTGTATTTATTTATTTATTTTTTTTCAACTTACATTTTGATATGTTTTTGGGGTGACGGGATTGATATAACGAGAAAATAAGCTAAAAATTGGCTGAAAGTGACAAGTGAGGTTTGAATCACACTTGACACTTTCAGCCACATCGCCAGCTCAAATGACAATATATGGTTAGATGACACAGGGATCAAATTAATACAAGTTTGTGTGTATTATTAGACTGGATATAGTAATTTTGGAGTAATTTACATGATAAACAATCTAGCTCCCATTACTATTCACACTAGACACACTCAACACACTAGAGCAGTATGTGTAATCTAATTGGTGGTGTTTATTATAGTAAATCAGTTAATCTCTTTATGGTTAAATCATTACAAAGTGAATCAGGGTTATAGCCTGTTTAGTAATAGTGTTAATTACTTCCCTGACAAATGTGTAAAGCAGCATTGATCTTATATGTCATAATAACTGATGCATGGGTGTAAAACTGGAGGGTCAGGAAAGGACAAAGAGTGGACCACGAGGACACTGAATGCAGATGTAGTTTTAAATTCAACTGGTCTAATATTGTAATTTTAAGAAACTAAGTTGTTTAATAGCAGCAATACTGGTTTATAGTTGAAAGACATTGGTAAGGTAAACAAGCCAGAGCAGAGCTGGAGGTAGAATTGCTGAAAATTTTAGATTCTCTTTGTTAAAGGGGATGTATCCATGTTGTCAGCAGCTCCAAATATGATGAGAATGAAATGAGATTACTGTGTGCTGCCTGCATATTACTGTAAAGTTTTTTTGTTTTTTTTTATCATTCATGAGCCAAGAAGTAAGGCTGATGCTCTTTTAGTATGCTGGTGTCATGACTGCTGTATTTAGCATTACCGTGACTGCAAAAGTCCGCTCTGAATCATGGTGAATTTTTAGGATGCTAGGAATGCATTAGCTAAGTGGGGTAAAAGTTTGAAGAGCTGCAAGTAATCTATTAATATGAACTAGGTCGATTTTTCACGTTTTTGAGAAAATTTAAATCTGGTACAGCACCTTTACACATCAGTAACCTATTGACATACAGAGTTACATTACAGTACCTCTAAGAACACAGAATATAACCTTACAGCCCACATAGAAGTTAAAGTTAATGTTCCTTTTTTTAAATCAGGAGCCTAGATGAGATCCACCAGAACCGCCACCCTTCTCACTCTCCGTCCCGCTACCACGAGTCCCACCTGGAGCACCAGCGATCGGGCGACTCAGACTACGAGTACTCAGAGGACAGGTAACAAACTGAAGCCTGAAGAGTTAGTTTATAATATAGAATTAAAATACAAAAGTGCATATGATAGTTTAGACTACTCATTTTACTAAAACATAATTAACATCATTATATTTAACATTTGGCTAATGATCTTACCTATTTTATAATTTTGAACATGGGCTACAGATGCGATATACCTAGAGGTATATACTCTAATTTACACAATAATTATGATTTGACAAATAAAAATACTTGGCAAAACCATTATTTTGTAAAATAAATGTTTAAACTGACAGAAAATTGGGGTCCTTGCGCATAAATTGTACTCCTGTATTTCTCAATGTTTTGTTTTCAACTTTTCTTCACAAACACTGCAATAATTAGAAAAACATGAAAACCTGTCATATGCACTTAAACAACAGGTCTTGTTTCGATTTATTATTTATTGTAGGAATATAATTAACATTTTCTACTAATATTACTAACATTTGTGAACATAGCAAGATAATCTCAAAGTTATGATTTCCTGGTTTGTCATTCATAAAATCATGTGGGTCTAAGTTGCCATCCTCTTTTTATTTGTGTTGTTTTTCATCGTTCACCCATCGTCATGGCAACAGTGAGGTCCTGGAGATGCACAGGTCAATCCGAGGTGGGAGTGCCGAATGCCTGCACACAAACAGGTAAATAAAACCAAAAAGAGACCAATCAGATTTGTTTTCATACAGTCACATTTTTGTACTCATTTCACATTGCCAAAAGCAATAATTTCACTCTAACTACTATAATTAATATTGATTGTCACAGTGATGTACTCGGTGTTTTCTCAAATACTGTCCAATTATCCATGTGTCTAGAGTGTGTTCATTCATTCATTATTTTTGTTTTGTTATTTGTTGTTGTAATTCACCTATAATCTTTTGTAAACACTACCACCCTCTCAATAACAATGTGATGAAATTAAATGAAAGGAATAAATATGACTCCCTATTAAAGGTGGACTATGCAACTTTTATGGTAGAGGGTTGGCCACTTGAGAGTCTCCACCAGAAAAGTTACACAGTGCATATATATAATCTGAAATGTTACCCAGTCAAAGCTTTGTGCAGGAGTTACAGCTTTTTCAAATATTTCTCCAAAATGTTATATAACTACCACATTTCTTTTGGTTTGTCCCAGGGCAGTTGTGGCTACTGTGGTACCAGCAAATGAAAAGAAAAAAGTAACTACTGCTGAAAAAAATCCTGTCCACAAACGTAAAGCACTAGTGGTACGCTCATTGTTATTGAGAGGGTTGATAAACAATCTAAGAAGGACAGAATACCTAATACCACAAGTGTTGAAGTATGTACAGGAGGATAAGGAGGCAGCTGACCACACAGACAGCAAAAGTGTGTTGTCATTTTTAATTTCTTATTTCCTTTTTTGTAAATTGTCCTCTCATGGAGCTGTGTCTTTCCCACTTTTCCTCCTCTTTTTGTTTTGCATGCTTGATCTGCAATCAGGGGCTTAGCTAGATACAACAACACACTCCCCCCTAAAATGCCCCTCTTAGTAAATGGTATCCATAAAGACATTTACAGGTAAGTGCATGGCGCAGAAGACCATTCTGCCCCATAACTTACCCCTGTCCTGCTTATTGTATTTGTGACATTGGGTCAGTGTTGCTCTTTGAAAACTCAGCATTCAGAGCCTGTATGCTGAGTACTGTGCTGGTGGTCGCTGTGGTCATAGTGACTGTTAAGTTAAGTTTGTTACTTTTTCCTTCTTTTTCCAAAAAAATGTTCTGTGCTGCTATTGTACAATCATGTTTCCATATCAATCCTATTAGTATAAAGGTGCATAATATACCGGTAACTTTTTCACCTGCTTCTCTCCGTGGAGATGTGTAATGTTCCAAAGTAGGACATTAAATGTATCATTCTTACATTTATGTAATTGCAGGTGTTTTATTTCTAAAAGAAAATTGGCAGAAAATGCATTCTCTCTTCAAAATATCTACATAAAGACAGATAAGTTCAATGCCATATTGAGGAACATTCCAAGCAATGATATCAAATCTCCATGGAAACAAGTAGGTAACAGACCCTCCACCAGAACAGATCGTTACAAAGTGCACCTAAAGATAAGATAAGATAAGATATGCCTTTATTAGTCCCACAGTGGGGAAATTCCAGTATTGCACCGCACAGTTAAAGAACAGAAGGAAAATGGTAAAGCTGCAATTACATGTGATATAGCTATATGAAATTTTAAAAATGCAGTTGTAGCTTATGGCCTGTAATGGACCTGTTAATTGCAGGTTCGCCCTCGCTACATTATTCCCACTACTTTAATGTTCAATGACCCATTAGTAAAACATAACAATATACAATTCCATGGAAGACTAGACTTTTTCCTGGCAATGTAATGCACCATAGAGATACATACACATAATTGTCTCTCTATGCTGTTAATGCATTGTGTACAAATATGGCATGCAAAATAGTATATCAAAGGTTTCCTCTCACATGCAGCCATGGCATTAGAACTGTAGATGTTACATAATCAGCATTACATGTAATCTCCACATAAGAGTGTGTTTGACTCTAGCAGTGAAAGCAGTGAAAGATACAGTGCCTATGTCTATAAGCTTACATAATGAAACTGTCCTCAGAGGTCATATCCATTTGTGTACTCTACTTATTTTCGCACAATCTATGTAAAGGCATTACTTTTTTATTTTGCCTTATGTCATATATAAATGCATGTCTATATATGGCTTCCAATTGCTTTTTCAGATTTCATTAAATCTGACTACAAAAACTGCAAATAAATTGACTATCTATTCTATAGTATAATTGTAAAAATTACTTAAATTCAAAATATGTTTTTTTGTTTTCAGTAGCTTTGACAAGATGTATTTAGTTTCTTTCTCTTTTTTTTGAGCAATAATATCTGCCCATGATTTTTTTTAACCCATCTAAAACTTGTTGAATTTACTCAAAACGCATATTGTGCATTTAAGTTATTTCAATGTACTGTATATGAAAATTTCAATTTTTTGCAGTGTTGCATGTTTTATTTGTTTGTTTCTTTGCATGCTGCTGTTTTTTGTGGGCGGGGCTTCTTCTTTTAGCTCCACCCTCCCTGCATGTTCAAAGGGCCAGTCGCTACAGAAACAGGAAGTGGGTGTGACTGTTCCCCGTAGCATTCTCACACAGAGAGTGCTCAGGTTCACAGATGAGGTCACGGTTAGGTAAGAACATGTTTAGCGCTAGCATCACATCCGCAACCCAACCTCCCTCTATGGTTTGAGATAGCAAAACAAAGGATCAAAAACTATTTATTTTTTATTAGGTGTTGTTATGCATTGCATTGGCTTCACTGGTAAAGTTGCACTATGTGACCTTCCTGATGGGAACAAATGCAGTCAATTAATAGCTTTCAACCATAGCAAATTTAAATCACCTGTAATTGAATTTATTCAATTTACAGGTTGCATGGTTCCACCAAAAAGTTACATAGCACACCATTAAAACTGAAAAGGACTGGATGCATATTGAAGAAGAACTAGTTGGAGAGCCCTAATAGCAAACCTGTCACTGGTGACTGCTCTGGCTTGGACCCAGTTTGCTGAATTTAGATGGGCTGAATAGTTTTGTATATAATGTTACTTATAGCTTATGTCCCATCCTATAGCCCTCCTTATAGTTATTTAGTTTAGGGTATATCTGACACACAAAAGGTGTAAAGATCCCTTATTGGATCCAGGTAGCTGTAAATATTCTTTGTAATTGCAACAGTAAGCCTTTCAAAATCCCAAAAGTATATTAGTAGTAGACCATTAAATCATGAACCATATTACTAAAACCATGTATTCACCCCTGTACTGTACCACGATATTGAACTTCCTCTCTGACTTTATACCCCTGATGCCTCAGCTCTGCAGAACTAAGCTAACCCTACCCTCCCTTAAGCCCTGCGCCTCCTGGTCTCCTGCTAGCGCTATATGCAGTGTCATGCAATGGCACCGATCCAGCCATCTGTCCAGACTTCAGTTTCCAATGCCACAAAGCTCTAGCATGCATCATACAAGCTTACAGCAAAGATCATATGCATTTTCTTTTATATATCTGACGATCTGGATTGGCTTTCTATCAGGGTTGGCGAGAAAATCTACACTAAATTAAAATGAATAAAAGAAAAAAATACATGTCTTCACTCTTTGCTCCTGTCCCAGGCCTAGAAAAGGCAGAGTATAGCATCTGATATAAAGTATATTTTTCAAATTAACACACAAATAATGTGGAATTGAGGTGGCAAACCATGTGTTGTGGCAAATATGGAAAGGAAAAAGTTGCCTTCCCTCGAAAATGCCCCAAAATTGTCTGACAAAATCAAATTGAATAGTTTTGTGATATTCTGAATAAATATTCATGCATCTTAATTTCACTAATTTAAATCTTCACCCTTGATTCACACATCATTGTTTTTGATTTCACATCCTCTTAAATTGGTTTTGTCAAGCATCTTATCTCCATTCATTGTTTTCTCTCTCTACTGCCCCTTGTGGCTGTGTAGCGACCTGCAGCCATCGCTGGACAGAGTGAGAAGTGCCAGCACCACCTGTTTGAGGCCAGACAACCACTATGACAGAGACAGGTACAGACAACATAGAAAAATATAAACATTTGTTATTTAATTTAACGATATTGTTCTCACTTGGTCATGACCAGGGGTTAATTTCACTATTTTGCATGAATGTAATTTTAAAGTTTTTGGTATGCATGCTGTGGCGTTGTTTGTTTCACTCATTAAATATCACTATACAGACATTTTTTAACATGTCTCATCTAATATTGTTAACATCATAGTTATAGACCATAGTCCTCCCTAGTTTTCTGTCACCATTTGAATGGTTATCTATTGGTGATTTCTTAAAGATACACTATGTACATTTTCTGGTAGAGAATCCACCACCAGTTTTATATCCATGGAGATGTTATTACTTTGCCTGGTATGTCACTCAGTATGGCATTAATCTCAATTTCTGTAGAGACATGCACACAGACCCACTAGTCGAAGTTACAGGTCAGATCTGCGGAGAATGTAGGTTTCTCAAGTTACAAGTGTAACACCTCTAGTAAATGCTAGAAAGAAGATAAATGCCATACTGTGGAACAATAGACAAAGCAATATATCTCTGTAGGGACCAGAAAAGTTGCACAGTATACCTTTAAAAATGTGCCTATAAAGCCTATTTGTTTCTGTTTGTATCAGTTAAATCAAACAGCCTGTAAGTGTATTTCTCCCAAAGTATCACTATTATAGATTCTATTGGGAACAACTTTCACAGTCCTGTGACTCACTGTACCACCCAACCCCATCCCCCTCCACCTCCACCCGTTCCTCCCTCCAGGTTTTCCAACTCTTTGCCCTGCAAGGTTCCCCCCCGCCCCAGGATCTTAGTTGAACATGTGAACCCTGAAGAAGACAGGTACCAGGCCACACCCCTTCTGCTGACTCCACCCCCCCTTTAAAAATCTGCACTTTCCCACTTTCCTGCGTCTTCACTTTTATGTTTCTCTTTAGCTTAGAGCGCCCCCTGCACTGCAATAAGTTTACATGGGGTAAATGACTTGAATTCTGAATGTATATTTGGGTTTGACTACATTTGATTAGTTTTCTATTTTCCTTGATGTAGATAATTTTGCTACAGATAAAAAAAAAAAAATAATTGTCTGGGTAAATTGGTTAATTAATCATCCTATTTGAGCTCAGTTTAGACCTACTGAAGACATGGTCTAGTCCTGGTTAGTCCAGATTTAGTTA
This sequence comes from Periophthalmus magnuspinnatus, assembly GCF_009829125.3. NCBI lineage: Eukaryota > Metazoa > Chordata > Actinopteri > Gobiiformes > Gobiidae > Periophthalmus > Periophthalmus magnuspinnatus. The sequence continues at coordinate 16,490,171 of NC_047126.1, forward strand.
CAGGTTCCATTTGACTTTTGAGCGCATCTGTGTGTAATAATAATCAAAATATTAATTATGGTGCTCTGCTAATTACAGTGTATTGAACTGCAAACTCCTTTATGCCCAAATGCATTGTTTTGTTTCAACAACTTGGTAAAAAGTCTTTGGGAACTAAATACTGTAGACCATAAATCTTTGCAGGTCAAATTAAGAATAATCTGAGTTCTAGTTATATTTCATTTTTCAGCATAGAGACAGTGATATGGCCTGCTTTCCTCAAATATTTGTGTTCTAAGGCGCTGTAATCCCTTTATTCTCTTGCACCTGGCCCTGTCGCTGTGCACCTGCTCCTCTGCTCCTCTGCTCCTATGCTCCTCAGCTCAACGTCTTTACTCTAGCATTGTTACTGGCAAATCAAATAAACAATCAAATCTTCTAACTGCATTGTGTTTATATCCATGCCATTCTATATGTCTGTACACTGCAAAAAAAAAGTTTACATGAGTTAAAATGACTTTTGAGCCTTGAATTGAATGGGTATATATTTTTACCTTTTGGGCTTTGATTATTTACATATTTCTTATTTTTTCTAATGTTAAGCACACTTATCCTATTTAAGCTTTTTTTTTATATGTAATTATAAGTTGTATTGCATGTTGTCCAAAAGACTAACATATGGATTTAAACGAATATTGAGAAATATACTATAGGCAGTGATCTATAGGCAAACAGATATAAACTTTACAAATTTACTTACAATCCAGATTTAAGTAATATTATTATTATTATTATTTTTATTTTTTTTTGCAGTGTGTGCCACTATTTGTTTTTACATCATTCATTTTTGTCATTTCATCTTTTTGCCACAACAACAGACAGTGTAACAATTCACCCAGTCCCAACTGTGCGAATCCAAAAGGCAGTCGAAAAAGCCTAGATGGGGACAGGTAAGCCAAAGTCATTCTCAATGCAAAAACTACATGTCTACATGAGTTAAAACAACTTTTATGGACTTTCAAGATCGTTTCTACAAGTTCCAATTCATGGGTTTCAACTTGCTGTTTATAGGTGCCAATATAAGAACTTTTCACCTTTTATTTTTGTAAAACCCATTCATACATTTTTTTCCCCCTACTTTTAACAGACGTCAATGAAGTTCGAATTTTCTGAAAACAGAAAAAGGAAAAAAGAAACAAAAGAGAACTTAAATGAGAACTTAAAAGTTCAGACTAAAGTAGATCCATCTTATCAATAATCAATAGTAATGAATAGTCTGAATAAACTCATATAGATACTCTTTTTTGCCATGCACTTTTTTTTACTAATTTATCTGATCACTCTCACATTCTCAGTTTATCTCACTTATGTCCATGTTTTACTATTGTTTAAATGTACTTGCGTGTTGCTGGTGCCAGCCGTATCCAGCCCACGTCCATCCTGCGGGGCAGTCGGGGCAGAGGGGGTCCCCTGAGGCTGCCCCCTTTTTCTGGGTCATGTCCAAACTCTCCACGTCCTGACAGGTGCACGCCTCCACCCTCATCGAGCACCCAACCATCTAAAATCCTGTATCCCGTACCCCACTGGCCCACTAAATGCTCCTCTGTGTTTTTCTATTGAATATGTCTTTTGTGCTACAGCTTGTGTGCCTGCCCTATTCTTCCTCTGACCTTTTTACCTTAATTTGTAGTATTTCGTAATTTGTACTCTTTGTGTTTTTTACAGACTATTTGTAGTGATAATTTTAACAGTTATTTTCTTATGTTTTTATGAATGGCAGACTCCAGGGTAGCCCCTCTCCCCCAGGCTCCAGTCGTAGAGGCAGACAGCTCCCACAGCTCCCAGCAAAGAGCAGCAGCATTGAGCAAGGTGAATGGGATGTGTCTATGAGTGGTGTTGATACAGTGTGGTGGCTCAAATGAGACAAAGGACATCCAAATCTGAAAGTGCTGTCACTGTGCAAGTAACAGAATACATTTACTTTGACCAAATCAGTTGGGCAGATCTGTTCTCTTTTCTTTGAGGGTAAAAACTTGCTTACGTTTGTTTTAAATTAGTAATCTTATGTCTAGATGGCATTTCTTGAACATAAAAAAAAATCTTTGAGCTAACTTGAATCAATGTGATGATATAAACACCAATAGTAAATGTGTATCTAAAAACTATTTTTTATGACTACAGCACAAACCAGATGTAAATGCTCCTTTGCTTATTTGGTTCAGCCTATATGTATACAGACATAAACTATATAAGACAGGAGCTCTCCAAATGAAATAATTTAATGCTTTTTTCCAGTTCAACGTGTTCTCTCTTAAATGAAATGTAAAATACAATAGACTATTATTCTAGAGCTTCCCTGTGTTCAAAGCCGACATGTCTCATTTAATCCATTTGCTGTAGTTCCTTTGTAAATATTCAAATGTAGTGATTTGACATTAAAGGCATCAGTATTAAGACATGACTGGTCAACACAAGTGAGTTACACAACTGCAAAACCTCAGCGTCATACGCCATCTAGTGTTAGAAAGCCAACACTACACCATGACTGTGACTGAACCCGTGATAATCAATAATTAATTTTCCCCTCATTGTTCAGCCCTTGCAGGAGATGACAGAGGAGGTCAGCTGCCAAAGAAAGTGCATCCTTACAACAGGCCTTCATCGTCCCATGACCGAGAGATGGACCTCAAGATGAAACGAAAGGTGAGTGTATGCAATATTCAGTTTTATTTAGTCTAGTTTATTAAAAAACAAAATAGCTTTTAATTTTTATGTTTTTCTGAACATACAATACAGTACATTTAATCATTGCATTTAACACAAACAATGTGATATTTCTTCCTCCAAAGTCTGAACTCTGCTCCAAACCACATGCTTATAATGGCAGGAGACCTCTTCATTAAAAAACCTAAACTGAGTGATGATTAAAAATGGGTGAATTTTGAACTAATCTATTATATAGTGTATATATAAAAATCTAATTCTCACCCTCCACGGGTGGTCTCATCCCTTTTTCCATGTTTGGGTCCTCTACCAGAGGCCTGGGAGCTTGAGGGTTATGCACAGTATCTTTGCTGTTCCTAGTACTGCACTTTTCTGGACTGAGATGTCTGATGTTTTTCCTGAGATCTGCTGTAGCCACTCCTCCAGTTTGTGGGTCACTGCCCCGAGTGCTCTAGTGGTCAGACCTGCTCCTGTGCAGCCAGGGTGAGTGCCTCTGTGCTGTCCTTCAGACCAGCTTTCACAAGTCATTGGTAAGATTTCTTGATATCAGCCACTTCAGTTAAGTTCTGCTGGTACATCCCATGCAGGATCTTGTCCTCCCATGATGGTTCCTCCAGCACCTCTTCCTCTTTGCTCCACTGTCAGAGACATTCACTGAGCACGTCATCTGTTGGGGCCTTGTCCTTGATATACTTATGGATGTTGGATGTTTCATCCTGGACAGTGGCTCTCACACTCACTAGGCCTCGGCCTCCTTCCTTATGGCTCGCGTACAGTCTCAGGGTGCTGGATTTGGGATGGTTTTAATGTGGTCTGTATCTTCTCTGGCTCTTTGGCCAGCTTATGATTCCTGCTGGGTATCTGATTACTGGCAGGGCGTAGCTGTTTATTGCCTGGATCTTGTGCTTGCCATTGAGCTGACTCCTTAGGACATGCCTTACTTGTATGAGGTATTTGGCTGTGGCTGCTTTCCTTGGTTCCTCTTCAAGGTTGCCATTTGCTTGTGGGATACCAAGGTACTTGTAACTGTCTTCAATGTCTGCTGTTGTTCCTTCTGGGACTGACAGCCCTTCTGTGTGGACTACCTTCCCTTCCTTTGTCGCCACCAAGCTACACTTCTCATGTCTGTCTGAATGACATTCCAATGTCTGTGCTGTAGATCCTGGTGTTGTGGATCAGTGAGTCAATGTCTCTATCATTCTTAGTGTACAGCTTGATGTCATCCAGGTGACTCTGAGGTGACACTGATGCTGGCCCCATTCCTGAGTCGGTATCCATAGCCAGTGTTGTTGATGATTTGGCTGAGGTGGTTCAGCATTGGGGACAGTGCGTGTCCTTGGTATATGCCACATTTGATGGTCACTTGTGCAAGTGGCTTGCCATTGGCGTCAAGGGTGGTTTTCCACAACCTCATCGAGTTTGTGATGAAGGCTCTTAAAGTCCTGTTGATGTTGTACAGCTCCAGGTATTCAGTGATCCATGTGCGTGGCACTGTGTCATAAGCTTTCTAGTAAACAGTCCAGGCAGTGCACAGGTTGGTCTGGGTTTGAAGTCTTGGGCGACAGTTTGGTCTACCAGGATCTGGTGTTTGGCTCATGGGATTTTATTTACATTGAAATGATGAGAATAAGTTCTCTTGTTTTGCTAATCAATGTTTCCATGTCAGAACTACGCGGGGCAGAGGTGCAGCAGTGACAACACGTCTGCGCGCTCCTCGGACAGTGACATGAGCGACATGTCGGTGAACTCTCGAGCCAGTAGCATCTCCAGACTCAGCAGCACCAGCTCCATCCCATCAGAGTATCCAGGCGGGAGGTTCAGGTTTGTACTGATATTAAACTCTTTATTAATAGTGCACTTAAAAGAGTAGTCAAGAGAAAATACAATTACACGGTTAAAAATGTACTTAATTACAAATTTGTACTTTTTGTACTGCAAAATGTATAACTAAAAATGCAATTCAAAGTATTAGGTATAGTTAGGTTTTACATGATTTTTAGTTGCATTTTAGATCGGGCTTTTATATAAACAGTGGCTGCATATTAAAAAAAAACAAAACCAAAAAAACAAAACCACCATGCTAACAGTGAAGTGGTAATAAACTCTGACTCTTTTTAAAGCTGCCACCAAATGTGTTCCTTGCATAGTAATAATTTGGTTTAATTAGCCTTTATAAATACATGTACCAAATACCGTAATATTATAGAAAATTATTCATGAGTGTGATAAAAACTGTCCTTCAAAGTTTTTACTTGGGTTATTTTGGGTGTACTGTTTTATCTTTACTTTTAATTTCAGTCACTTTATTAATTTGCATGTTTTGTGTGTTTCTGCATGCCCACCGCTACATGTTTGCGTCTGTCTGCATGCTCCCTCCAATCTTAAAACATAATAAATAACGACTTGGTCTGGACTTGGTCTGAACATGATCTGGACTTAGATCTAAGTCTTTAGAGGAGGAGAAGAGGGACAGGCGGATCTCATGGGGGATGAATGGGGAGGAGGAGAGGAGCGGGGACGTGGGGAAGAGGAGGTTGTCAGAGGAGCTAAAACGCAGAAGGCACACAGTGGGAGGAGAGGCCACTGAGACCAGGTAAAAAGACTTAAAATTAAAAACACTAAAAATAAATAATCAGAACAAACATAGTAAATATTAAAATTTTTAAAATGTGAACCTTTTGTTAATTTGTTCAAAGTTTCAGACTAGATTTTGTGAACTTGCCAGTATCAATCAGACATAGTACATAGACTAATTTGCTATTGATAATAAAAACACAAAAATGATGGCTTTTATCAAATTACTTTATTATTTTAAAGGCACAATATGCAATTTTTCTGATGGGGGGGGATAGATAGGTAACGTTAATGCCATTCTGTGGAACATTCCAGAATCCAGATAAAGCAATAAAATCTTCATGGAGTTGACTACAATTACTCAAATGTATCAGAGTCACCAATGAATCAACATGAAAAACAGACAAGCATGTATTCATATCTAAATTTTCATAGTGACTTTGGCATTATATCTTGGCTCTAAACTCTTTTATAAGCAGAGGTCAGCTACAGTGCCTTTTCCCAGTCCTGTGGCTCTGATCTGACAGGGACAAATGAGGCGCTCCCAGTGGGCGAGGTGTGGATGTAGTGCAGATTATTATCCTGCTAATGTATTGGGTTTGGGCTGAGGGAAGAGAGGAAGGGCCACGCCGCAGATCAATCTCAATTCTGTTATAAAAGCACAGGCCAGTGGCATTTAGCACAATTTAAAGTTGGTTCTTAGAGTGATGAAAGTGAGACAAAGTAGTAAATAAAACATGTTTGTACTTGTATGGATGAGGGGACTTTAGATTAGATTGATCTCATGAGGGGAGCAGGCCTTTTCTTAATAATGTTTGTTTTATTATGGTACTTTGTCTTGAGCCTGATTGGAGCATCAACTAACTCACTTACCAACTTGCTTCCTGCACAAATACAATGAAGTAAAATAATGTAAGCATTTAATGAAAATCATGAATATTAAAATGAAGTAGGTGTATCACTAGTTGTTAAAACCACTCAAAAAATAAAATGTTTAGACGTCGAATGGGGACATCATATATTTAAAAAGGGTCAACATTCTATTTAAATTATTATTATTAAAATAGAAATTTGGGATTTGGGATTTTAGTTCATTACTTGTAGACATTTTTTATTTTACATACATCATTCATAATATTAATCCCCCATTGTATCCGTGTTGTCTTTATGTTGTGCTGTGTATAGATTCCTCCCTGCATGCCTCAGACCCCTCCTTGCATGTATCCTGTGCTGTGACTGCTTGGATCCCCATCTCCCTACAACGCTTGACCCACCATTACCCTCCTCCCCACACTCCCCTCGTCTGTCCCACACCTCACCAGCGGGGGCAGCAGAGAGGCCTCAGAGCACCCTCCCTCTGCCTTCTCCTCAATGCTGGACTGTGACTGTGGGGAGGGGCCCACGTGAGGCAGATGTTGTGGGGGACAGAGGCAGTGTGGCTGGGGTGTCCTGTAGCACTCTTACCCCCTCTGAGCACATGGACATGAGAAGGCTGATCCGGCCAAGGGGGCAGCACAGAATGTCAAAACTCCTTTGTCCAAGTGGATTAAACTGTTTTAGAGCAAATAATCTTAGTGAATGTTAGGAAAAAATCATTACATTTAAGTGTCAGCTATAGTCCAGTGGGTAAAAAAATGAAAAGCTAATGGTAATTGGAGCAAGAGAGAATTTTATCTGTGCTAATAAAACATAAAAACTGTATTTGCAAGAATATTTAAATATAAATTAAGGGTGGAGTAATAAATGTCTTCATATGTTCTTTTTGCCTGTATCTAGTTAGAGGTGCACTAAGTAACTTTATTATTACTTTCCACAGCATAGCATTAAATCTCCATGGAGACAACAGGTCAGATATGTGGAGAAGCTAGTCTGTTCACAGTATTCACATTATTCTGGAGGTTGCCGACAACGCTGTTGTCATTTGGGTTGTATTATTTTGCATGGGGCTGCTGATCTTGACAGAAAATAAGTTCTATAGGGACTGCAGGGTTGTTTTAAAGCCTTCCAGAGCATCGGAGAATTATTGACTTGTAGGTGAGCCTGAGCGTAGAATGTTTACACAAATAAACCTACTTTATATCATATTTTAGCGGCAAAACTTTTCTCAAATTTTCCATTGAAATGAACGGGATTCTTGCTTAACTGGAAATGCCACCAGAACGAAAGCGCAGTTTAGTTGCATTTATGGCAAAAGTGGGCGGGTGGAATAAGGTCAATAGAATACCCTTTTTATGGTATTTTTGAGCAAGCTAGATTAGTTGAATGCCATACTGTGGAACTTTCTATGTGAAGTAATAACAATTCCATTGTGGTAAGCTTTGGGCAAAAAATCATAACATTTATAAAACCCAAATCATCAAATTTATTCATTAGATGTCAAATAACTAAAACATCTACAAGAGATGCTTCAGTTTTGGTTGTACAGAATTGGTCCCTCATCCCATTCTCTTGCTGTAAATGTAACATTGTCGTGCATAATTCCTTATCCCGTTTTCCTCTAAACCAGGTACTGTATAAACCTAAGCTTTTAATGAAATCTAATCATTTTAAAGTATTATTTGTGACCATCCCTGTGTTCAGGATGCGTGGTTCAGGAGACCGTAGTATAATGAAGAGCTCTAGTGTGAGCAGTGAAATCTACAACCAGGACCGCACGGATGGGAGCCAATCAGACACGGCCCTTGGGACAGTCAGCGGAGGAACCAAGAAGAGACGCTCCAGCCTCAGCGCCAAAGTGGTCGCCATCGTGGGCAACCGGCGCAGCCGAAGTACCTCCCAGATCAGTGGGCCAGGTTTGAAACTTTAATTTAAGTGTCAGTACAAAGATATTCCCATATTTAAAGGCACTTTGTCTGATTTTTATTGTCTTAAAAACACGTAAAACTGAACTAGCTGATTTTAAATGGTTTGCAGTGGTCCAAAGTTATTCCTCATTTACCCTATGTATTCTGAGATTCCTAATTATTCACTGTGATGAGTTTATAAGTCTTTTTACAGACTAGAGCAGAGTTTTCCCGTCACCGTAAAGCTAGGAACAACCAGCATGCTAACGTGCGCTAATACGTGCGACAATAAAAATGATTTATATTTGCAGATGATACACAGCAGACTTGTTTTAACCTCAAGAGCGGCTTTTACAATACATCTGTACTGGGGCAAATTTTACCCATATACATGGGAAATGCATTCTGCTGTTGTGCCCTTAGGGAAGATATCTGTGTAATCCCTCGGCTGTCCAGGTCTGACCCATAGTAAGAACCAAAAGTAAAATCTGTCAACTGAACAAATAAGTTGTGGGAGTGAAGATGTTTTGCTGTTCATCAAAGCCGCTTCTTCAGTTCTGGTCAGATTGCTGGTGGACACTGCCTTATATCTGTCTGAAGGGAGGAGCTAACTACACTGAAACTGGAAACGGCTATTGTTTACAATTTCTGTATGTACACTAGGTCTATTGAGCTACACTAAGTGTAGCTTCACTTAGTGTTAGATAAGACAGTGTCTACCAGCAATCTGGCACGAACTGAGGAAGCGGCTTGGATGAACAGCAAAACGTCTTTGTCCAGTTGACAGATTTTGCTTTTGGCTTTTACTTAGTGAAGATACATAGTTCACAAATCTTGCCTACACTGTTTAAATGTGTGAGTGTATATAAGTAAGAAATGGCAAATTAAGTTGAGACCCAAATGCTTTATATAGCTTTTACCTTATCTATGAACATTGATCTCATATGCCAGATGTCAATGCATTTTCATCCTTGGGTCTTACACAAAGAGTAGACTTCCTAATAAAGTATTTCCCCATAATATTATGAGCTATATAGTATTATAGTACAGATATTAATGTATCTAGATTCAGTTGAAAGTCATCATCATTAAAGGTGAATTATATCTTTTGAGTAGTCTACCTTTACATGCACAGTTGGTAGGAATCTGCCTCTCTCCACTTCAAGCCTTAAAATATTCAGCATAATTAAGCATTAATTATTGTACTGTTAATAGCCTGAACCAGCTTGCTATTAAAATGCACTATTGAGGGTAACTTGCTTCCTCCGTTGCTTTAATGTAGGCAGTGGGTGCAGTTTTCTTTGTCGACGCATTTGATTGACAGACAGAGCAGTGCCTCAAAGTTACTGTTTTCTGATGATGAAGGAAGGCATTTTGGGCTCCATCAGCAGCTGTGCAAATCATTTTTTCCCTGTAAAATTTTCAAGTCTGCTGCTTTGTTGATAACAAGTAGCTTTTAATTGTATTTTTTTTTTTTTTTTGGCAGGTAAGGGTATTTTTATGTAAAACAAAATAGTCAGAATTTCTTTTACAATGAATCAAATAGTGCTACAACGCCATGTAACTTTACCATTAAATTTGCAAGCACTGATTCAATTAAAGGTATTTTTAATTGTTATAAATACCTTTAATTGCTAAAAATACAAGAGTGGATCTACCTTTCAACAGATCTGACCTGTAACTTAGCCTGGTGGTATTGTCTGCTGGTCTCCATTAAGATAAATAAGTCAAAAGTCATACTATGGAAAATTCTAGGCAAAGCAAGAACATATCCATGGAGACAAGCAGGTGCCAGTCCTTCCACCTGAAAGGTTACTTAGTGCACCTTTAAACATTGTTGTGAAGCCATTTTGACTATGATGTATTGCTGTTTTTAATTGGTTGATGTTCTATTGTATTGTATTTACTGTTCATTTAGAAATAAAGATACATTAATATAATACATAGCCTGCATTGTTATACATTGCTATACATTATCATATGTATACCACACTTATGCAATACAATTTACAATGTATCTTTTTACTTTACCAACAATATCTCATTTTATTATGCCTGCTCAAAGTCTAAAGTCCCACACTCCAAATTTCCATATTGATGAAGTGATTTTCTTAAGTATATTTCTAATAGTCACCACACTTCTCTGACAAAGGAGTGGTGATTCGGTGCTTGTAAATCCAACGCTAAACAATACACGGTGTTGCATAACCATTCATTTCCTGGTTTCACCCACACAGCTTCAGTGGTTTCAGTTCACTTAGACTTCTTTTAAAGCAGCAGACATGATGAAAGGCGAATGCTGTGGTATTATTTTGTGTTGTGGACATAAAAGGTGGATGAGTCTGTTATTCTCTGTCTTTATTGTAGACTAGGACCAAAGCAGAGAAAGAAGAGACTGCACTTTATGGGAAAAATACAATACTGTGTGTGGAAACATTAGTACGACAACACAAAGACAAGACAAATTGGACAAATTGGAGTAGGGCTGGCAGTTTATTCAATGCTATAATGAATGATTAAAAAGTACATTTTTTTACTAAGAAAGTACCCATTCAGGTACTGGTACCAAACCCAGGTATTGTTAAAGTACTGGTACTTAGTACCCAACCCCTGAGACCCATTGTGAATAGAATTATTAATCTGTATTTATAGTTCTTTGTTTTAGGGGTTCAAAGTCAGTGCTTTTTGTGTACATCTCGATTATGGATAAATTGCACTTGGATGCTCAGAACTCTGGCTATCCCCACTATTATGCAGATTACATAACAAATAATAATGTATATGATGTCTTTTTAGTTCAGTTGTGATATTTACATTTCCAGACATACAACGAGTGAGATCCTTACCTCACTTTTATTGACAAATAGTTTACTGTACCATTACTACAGGGCAGGCTTTATTAAATCAATGATTCTGATTTTAAATGAACCTTCTCAATGGATGTTTAATGTTTTTTTTATTTCAAATGTTTCTTCTGCATATTCAGTTATCTTCTAGCATCAATAATTGTATCATTGCATTATTTTGCTAGCCACAATTCCTTATTCCCTCTCTTCTTCTTTGCAGAGGGTAAGTCTAAGAAGGAGAAGGGCGCTCCCATCCAGCGGAGCACAGAGACAGGTTTGGCAGTGGAGATGGTTCGGAGCATGCCCAGTCGACAGCCCAGCCGCGAGTCCAACAACGGCAGCATCCACAGCTGTAACTCTGAGGGGAAGTCAGTACCATCACTTCCTGTTTTCACACAAACTACACTCTTATGTAACTATCTCTCAAAGGAAACCGCTCCTCGAGTTATTCATTTGCACCTGTGCTGTTAGGGATTCCATGTTAACAAATGGCATCCTGGACCTGGTAGTTACCATTTATAATTTTAGTGCGTGAAAACTATAGGAGCATTGTCCTAAGGATGGTGCTATGAGAGCTTCAATCTTAGATAATAATCAGAATAATTGTGATTAATCGACTATTAATATAATTGTTACTATTTTTATAATAATTGGTTGTTTCCTGGACTATACCGACTCCAAAAGTTTACTCAAAATTGGATTTCGATTAATTAATGCATTTCGAGTAATCTTGTATTGTCCTGCATTTGAGGCTTGATTTCTCAGAAAATTTCTGTTCTCATCTATCCCCTATCTCTGCCCACCGCCCATTTCTCCATGCTAAATATGTATGGTTCAAAAATGTCATGTAACAGTTTTTCAACAATAAAAAACATGCAACTGAAAATCAGGCTTCAGAAATTCTGCAGTTTTGAACAGGAAGTTAGCAAACCTGATTGTATTATTTTATTATTATTTAGATCAATATTGTACTTTGCCATGAGTTAAATGTATAATACCTCAAAAAAGCATTATAAATCTCCTTTAAAGTTACTTCCCCTATAGAAGAGTTTATATTTATATCAGTATGTAATGTGTCAAGTAGCTCCTTGTATGAAGCGGCTGATTTTAATTAGCAGATAGCTGAAAAACGAGACACTGTGAAGCAAATCTGGTACAAAACAGCAGAAGTGACAGGATCAAATTAAGGTCTGTTGTTTTCTGAGATGGATTAGCTCACTTGGGTAATTCCACAGATGATTTTCTTGCTGTAAATAATGATTGGCAAAGACGCAGTGAAATGTCTCCCTCTCCACATGCTGACTGGGTACAGAGAGGCACAGCAGTCTTTAGTCAGCAGATACAGGCAAAATACTGCACCACTGTAAGCTCAGATTTACCATCCCGAACAGGTGCAGCCATGATAACACTCAACACAAGGGGTTCAAATCTAGTGGGGAAGCATAGCAGAAGTTTGTCGGTTAAAAAAGATGGAAGTAGTTTTTAGTCTCGGCATATGTTTTGCATTTTGACAATTTTGAACTTTCAAATCTATGGTGTATTATGTTTACTTTTCATATAAGACTGATCTCTGTGATGATGTCTTCTAGATCACTGTTGTTTTCACTTCAAAGTACACTACTATAACATTTGTTTAAATATGGAACCTGTTCATAATATTAATATTATAATGATTCATATCCAGAACATTGCCAGCAACTTGAATAATTATCGTGATATAATCGTTAACCGCAATTATTTTGGCTATGACAGTCATAACACCAAATTTCGTCCCATGCCTAGTCTAAACAAGTGGGTCCAGTTGATATGCGGAAATGGGACTAGATTTAAGGTGACCCATTTTGGCATTTTTCTCGTTATAAAAAATAATGACACTGAGCTGGTTGGCGATTGTATATACAGCGAAGTTACTGGGAATACCGTACGGTTTCAAAATGAACATGTAAATTACAAAACATTGCTAGAATAAATATATGCTGTTGACCACAAATATAAAAAGACTATTTTGTTAGATTTTTTGTATTTAATGAATTTGTTGAATCTGTATAGCTGTATTTTATCATAAAGCTAATTTCTGATTTCTTTTCCAGTCTGATCTTCTCTGGAGTGAACTTGGGTGCCAGCAGTCAGTTGAGTGGCTTCCTGGATGGTTTGGGTCCAGCACAGTTAGTGGGCAGACAAACACTGGCCACTCCTGCTATTGGTATATATCACATTTACTAACTTTGGTCAAGCATACTACTTTTTTTTAATATCTATTTTATTATATGGGTTCTCTCTCGTAGGTGACATCCAAATTGGTATGATGGAGAAGAAGGGTCAGCTGGAGGTGGAGGTGATAAGGGCGCGGGGGCTGGTGCAAAAACCTGGATCCAAGTCACTTCCTGGTGAGGCTTATTTGAATACACACGAAAAAACATTATGACCGTTGATAGGCTTAGTGGATATCATCTGGTTGCAAGATACAGTATTGGACACATTCCAAAGCTGATATTTTACAAGTTTTAAAATGCATATTGAGCTATGGAGAGGGATTACTGGCAAGATTCCTCAAATACTGTAATTAAGAATGAAAACAGAAGAACAGAAGACATTTAAAATAGGTAAATACTTCAAGCTTATCTGTAATTCCAGACAGAAATTAAACTTTGGATATCAAGAATTGTGGCAATGGTCCTTAAATCATTAGTGGGCATGAAATTTGTCTATACGTGGGTTTCTGAGTGAAGCCGGAGCAATTAACAATTCAAACGAAAATATTCTCTCTCTTAAATTGTCAAAAGTCCTCAAAATGGCGACTATAAACTATAAACTTAAGCTTGGTCAATACTTCTGGCTTCTCTATGTTTCCAGTAAGAAATTCAACTTCGGATATTAAGGCCTTTGTCTACTGCTAATGGCTTTTGTTGCTCTGTTTCTCCGCACAGCTCCCTATGTCAAGGTCTATCTGCTGAATAATGGGGCATACGTAGCCAAAAAGAAAACCAAGATTGCACGGAAAACACTTGACCCGCTGTACCAGCAAGCACTGCTATTCGACGAGAGCCCACAGGGTAAAGTCCTACAGGTGAGAGTAACAATTATTTCTTTCCATCCAACCGTTCAGGGCCACTGTGATATAATACAAAATGTTTCACAAAAACATCAGAAAGAGATTCCTATAGGTTTACCAAAAATGTACTACATTGTGGTTGGTGTCGAAAATATACTATACATATAATTTTACAATATGATGTATAATATCATGTGCAGATTCGAGATTTTCCACAACAAAAAATAATAAAGTCAAAATACATGTTTTAAAACTAATTTATATTTTGTTTATTTATAGATCACTAACATTTCTGGTGTTGGGTTCTCTACCTGCTTGTCTATGTGGAGATGTTGAATTGCCTGGAAACTGAATAAATGCAAGATAGATATGTTTAATGCCTAACTGTGGAATGTTTCGAATGAAGCAACATCTCTGTGGAGACAAGCATGTAGTGGATCCTCCACTAGAAAAATCACATAGTGCACCATTAAAACAAAGAAAAACAATGCATAGTAAAGCTACAAGTATCAAGTAACAGTGCTGTTATTTCAATGTAAGTACTCAACTACAGTGGTGTGATAAATCTACAACTGATAATGATCATTTTAAATTTGTATTTATTTTATTTGATCTAATATTTTTCTTTTACTGTAGGTGATTGTTTGGGGAGACTATGGCCGCATGGACCACAAGAGCTTCATGGGAGTTGCACAAGTCTTACTGGATGAACTGGACTTATCAAGCACAGTAATCGGCTGGTACAAGCTATTCCCCCCCTCCTCCCTGGTGGACCCCACACTGGCCTCTCTGACGCGGAGGGCCTCTCAGTCATCACTGGACAGCTCCTCAGGGCCCCCCGGGGTCCGCACCTAGTGGACCAACCAAGTCCTTACACCAACTCCCATAGACAACAATCAGAACCAGTCGTATTATAGAGAAAGCTTTGTTAAGATCTGACAATCACTTCTTTAGTTTGTCTGTGCTTGGGGACGTTTCAGTGTTTCATGTCCATTTGAGGGGGGGAAAAAAAAACAAAAACGCAACTTTGAGTCCGTAAGCAACTAGAGAATAATTTATTGGCGTATCAAAAAGAATCAACAATAGCAACGTATTGTATGTAAGCGTCAGAATGTATGGACTTTGAGATAGAGGACGTCAGCCTCTTCAACCACAAGGGGCGCTCTCCTCCTCCTAGTACTACTATTACAATTACTGCAGAAAACCCAAGCCTGCCAGGAACTCAAGTCTGGAAGCACAGGGCCTTCTTTCGGTGCCTAGACCTTAGTCCCATCACTGGTCCCTCTCTCCCTATGTTTACCATGGCTACCCGAAAGCCAATCTGTTTGAACGTTTGATGTTTATTTTATTTAAACTTTTAGCTTTTCTTTAAACTTGCACATGATGTTTTTGCAGTGCTCATGATATGTTGTCAGTCTGATGTGTGCATGGAGAGAAAAAATCGAAACACAAAGGATAAAAAACTATTAAGTGTCTGCAAGTGTTATGCAGGGGTGTAACACTAGGGGGGCCTGGTGATGAAGACACCATTTTTACAGTGAGTTAGTGTGCTGCGTTGTTTTCCTTGTTCCACCACTGGTCAACAAGGCCAGTCGTCTTTGTATAGATGTATATTAGGCCTCTCAGGAGGTTGACCAATAAATAAAGTCTATGTCACTTTGAAATATCACAAGGGTACAATGTCGCTGTAAAAATATAAAAAAATAAAATGCATAGGAGATATACTTTTTATGTGCCCTCACCCCAGCACGTTTTATCCAGACTTGCGTTACATTATTTTGAGATTTTAACTCACAAGCACAAGAGCTTGATTTTGTACGAGAAGTTTAACTTTTTGAAGAAAAAATAAATATGTAGTTAAAAAATAAAGCAATGATCCCGTCACCGGTCTAGAAAAACAGATGAATTGCTCAGTTTCCTTGTGCATCTCTGTGAATGTGAAAGTAACCAATCAGACTGATCTGTCGGGACGCACACACCAATGCCCATCCTCTGTTTGGCCCATAGACCCCGCTCATTGTGCGAAGGGGCGGAGCCAGCATGACTTTGGAACCAGTTCCAAGCTGCATGCACATTTTTGTAAAACCGAAAAAAGACGTAGATTCGTGTTAGTTTCTCATACTGTAGGGCCGCTTGTCTGTTGCATGCAGTTGTACAGTTTGCTCGTACTTGAATATTAAAGAGGTAAAAACCAAGAAGCCATTACAACTACGACACATCGACAGCAGTCTCCACGCGTCCCTCAGTCCAGAATGTGTGTCCCAAAACTTACTCTTGATGTCTTTTCTGGAGCAAAGATTTCTACCTGTCCTGTCCTCGCCCCTCTCTCACTGTAGTACACAATAAACTATACCTCCGAGGGGCTCACGTGTATCGATACATGTACAAATCAGAGGAAATATGAATTATGTTTCAACATAAGGATATTCTAATATGTGGACTGTTTAGTTCTATATAGAGAATATGATGCACAGAGTCACACATGTAAATATTCAGTATAGCCTTCACTGGTTTGTGCTATATACAACGGGGCCAAGTCTTCAACTGAGCAGCATCTGTTTAGGGACCATCAGTGGACGCACAACCCACTATACAACTACACACTTTCTCTGTGCTCTTTCATATGTCCATCCAACCCCATCCTCTGCCCATGTTTCAACTAATATGGGGTTTTCTTTTCTCAGTGAAGCAGGTTGTCTTATTTAATTTGATTTTTTTATCTTATTTTTCTCTGTCAGTATTAGCAGGAAAAATGCTGATTGTTTACAACTTTTGAGTTACATGGAATCAGAAAAGAAAATTAGAAAATACTCAAGCATTCACTGCAACATTTCTTGTTTGTATAGATGATGTGGCTCAAATGATGTGTATGTTTTATATTTAAAAAAAAGTTCATTTTTATTATTTACAAATAAAAAGAATGTGTGGAAGAAGGTGCTTTGCTGATTTGTTATTGCTGTTGTTAATGCTTCAGTATCTGCTGGATAAGAACAGCTCATAAATGCTCATAAACTACTGTATGTTGATGCATTCACACATTGGTTCATTAATATGATTTTAGTTTGGTTTTCCTTAAATTGCCCTAGATAAATAGAAGTAAAAGGAAAATTTTATTCTGTCAACTGGACAAAAAAGTTTTTTGAGTCCACACGATTTGCTGCTTATCCAAGCCACTTCTTCAGTTCTGGTCAGTTTGCTGGAGGACACTGCCTTATATCTGTCTGAAGGGAGGAGCTAACTACACTGAAACTAACAGATCCATTTGTTTACAGTTTCTGTTTGTTGGCTAGGTCTACTCAACTACACTAAGTGTGAACTGTGCCTGAGTCGTAGTGTTCAAATAACTCAGTTTGTGCTGCAGTGGATGTGGGTGTGAATCTAAAGTAGGTATTGGTCAGTGTTTTCCTGAAGACTCGCTGGTCCTCCTATAGTTACTGCACAATCTAAGAAGGCCAATTTGTTCCCGTGTGAGCTTGATGTTCAGATCCACAGCATTAATATGTACACTGAAGGTTCCTGATCTTGAATTTAGATTTTAGTTCAGTTGTCAACCATGTAGCAATACCAATGCATATACCAATACAGGCCTATGACTTCATAGTGGTACACACACCAGGAGCATGCCACGGTAAGGCAGATTCCCTCTCTCACCCTGCCTCTCGAGTGACGTTACTGTACAAAGAAGGAGTCCCAGGAAAACATGGAGCTACATTGGGCAGTTAAGTGTGCTACTGTTGGTTTGGATGAAACAGCCTATCATGGACTAGTAGACGTGGATACAGCCGAGTGAGTCCATCAACAGGAACTGGACAGTGAGCTCAGCCTGGTACTCACATGTATTGCAAATCAACAATGGCCCAGTTGAACTGACATTGCTGCCCTCTCCAGAGCTACTACGGGACTTTAGTCGATGTGAGAGGACTTACACGTATGTGGTGGGGTTTTACAAAGAAGGAGGAAAGACGTAAGAACAGGGGAGGTGAGATGGCAGATTGTAGCTCCACTACAATCTGATTGTAGCTCACTATGAGAGGCTGCTCTCACTGTCTGCCATGGAGCTGTGGGCACAGGAAATTTTTGGGTGACAAGGACACTACAGTAAGGCTTCTACTGAGGCCAACAGAGGAAGGATGTGGAGGGCTACTGTGACCAAAGCACATCTCACAAGGGACTCAGTTGCAGGTCTTGTACCCTCCTCCAGCAGTTTGGCTGGGATAGATGCCGACAAGTTTAGGAGATGGTTCCATTCATCAGTTACTGGTCAGTTTGGAGACTGCTGTTGTTTTGTTCTTGTTTTGGTGTGGGTTGCGGCCTACAGTAACCGTTGTGTTCAGCAAATATACAACAAGAAGTAGTTTTAAAAATATCTAAACAGAAAATAACTTATTGTAATTATGCTGCACGTAAAATTGCAATATCAAAAGTTATCATGATATCACCTTCTTTCCTGCTTTTTACATAAAATAAAAAAAATCACAAGTGAATCCTCAGCCTTATAACTTAAATTTGGTGTTTTTACAGAATGTCCTTCTTACGATCCAAGATGGCGCCATGCACTGTTCCCTCTAAACTGCGCGCGTGCGCAATTGCGCACTGCTGACACGGTCTCCGCGCTCAGAAAATCTGTGCTGCGCACAAAAAAATCGAACCGGAATTGAAAATAAAATAAACACACAACAATTTATTCTGCGCTATTTTTCAATGTGAGTCAGTGAGTGTGACCGGGGACGAGCTGCTCCAGCCAATTATGTGATTCACATACGTATTTGCGCAGCTTATCAACGTCATTAACAGGCTCCTCATGTCCCGCTACCAGAGGTTTAGCCGATGTGGCAGATGTGGAGTGAAAACTCGCTAATGATGCTAATGATGCTAATGATGCTAATGATGCTAATGATGCTAAGTGTTTAACCCCTTAACATTCCGACGGCCCGCCCTTGGTCGCACTGTTACGCACTGTTTTGCAGCAGTTTTGCGTTTTAAACATGACGAAACGGACAAAACAAAGGAAACACGCGACCGAGGACACTGTGGATGTTTGTACAAGTTAAACTAGAGGCATCTCGGACCCGGAGCGGTTCGTGGAACCGAGTGAAGATCTCATGGTGGACTGAGGAGCAGAGGAACTGATTTGATGGACTGGATGCTGTTCCTGATCGGTAAGTGTGGTTTATTCTGCTATTGACTTTATTATGGGTCAAATGTGTATTATGTGTAATCATTAGCATTAGCTAGTGCCAATCTGCCCCCCCCCCCCTGAAGTTGGTCCGAGCGGGACTCGATCCTCCAACCTCTCTCACAGAATGACTGTCACACTGTCACATGTACAGTGTATTTTTAATTTCCACTGTGTATTTGTTTACATTTTTAAGTGTGTGTGTGTTTGTTCACTGTTTGCCGTGTGTGGTTTGTAAATATATATTTATTTTGACCCATACCTCTTGTTTTGAATATATTTTATATACAAATACGCATTATATATTGTGTTTTGATATGATTTATAAATGTACAGTAATAGAGCAGCTGGGTGTGCAGATACAGATTCCTCTCAGTGTGTATTGGTCATTGAATACTGTCACTAGTTTATGAGTTGTAAAAATCAAGCAAAAGCTTCACACAATGGCTTATACTCATAATACAAGTCAGAGCTTTGTCATAAAAATGTTACGTGTGTTTTCAACATTGGAGTTTACAGTTGGCTTGGTTTGGCTGGAAGCTCATGTTTTGCCATAGTTAAAATGAAATATTTATACTTCCAATAGCATTAACATACTACACAGGTCATGAGCAAAATTTTTGACATTTTCATTGTATAAGTGGCTAAAGCACTTAATTAAAAGTCTTATAACAGAAATGTAAATGCGGTAATTTGATTATTTTAATAAACCATTTAACTTGGATGGATGTGATGCAGCATGACCACAGTGCGCAGGTCTGATGTTGCTCACAGTGGTCCATGGGAACGCTCAGGGAGTTTGTGTGTTTGCTCAGAATCGTGAAAAATTAGAGGGAACATTGGTGCCATGTATGGTTGCCATGGCATTCTATTGCTCTTTGTTGTGTTTGTTCTTGTGCATACATCATTTGTCAGCATGCTCTTGCAGTTACTGTCACTTTAAACAGTGCAAAACCTGTAGGTTAATTCCAGTTGTTTCTCTGCTCATACTGTATATTTTGTAGGCCATTTGTATATCATAGTCTGTTTTTAACCTGCATGCCCTTATTTGTATTTTAGCATAGTTTATATTATTTTTGTTTGTTCTAGCTTGTGAATTTTGTTCACTGATAATAGTAATAAAACGTATTCTGATTCTGTTTCTCAACACAAACTTCTATATAAATGGGACTTGCAAATATGTAACTCATTTTAGTGAACATATTTAAGTTGAATTCATATGCAACCATCACAGTATTGTTAAAAATTACTCTAAAATTCTTAGTCCTGTTGACATAATATGACCTTTTTTGCTGTTTTTATTTATTTATTTTTTGCTGTCTTTTGTGATGTTAAAGTTTAGAACTATGGTTTCATAATTAATCGGCTTGTTACTCATTTTACTGAAAAATCACACACATAGCTCACAACAATTTCATTTCATTTCATGAAATATTAAAATTTCCTTCATATGAGTTAAAAATCACTTTAAACCTCTTTGCCCAGATGACATGGTTGAATCTTATTTTGCCATGTTATTGATAAGACCTATTTTACACAATATTTCTATACATCCCTTTGAGGAGGAAGCTGAAGCCGCACGGCCTCATGTGTGACCTGCTGCTGAGGGCTTGGGAGATTTATGTTCCACATCCTCTCGTTAAATAAGCACCGAGGGCCCCCCAAAACAACATCTGCAAGCAATCTCCCGCGGCAACAACGCCCCCCAGCTCCCCCCCCTCCCCCATGCCACCCGTCCCCCCACTCACCCCCCTCCCCACTGCTCCAAAAAGTCGTGACCCCTCTGTAAGAAAATACAGGCATACAGGAAAAGTCATAGGCCATCATAAACTTTCCATGCAACAAGCAGGAAATGGATTAATCCATCTAATCGGGTCAAAGTTCAAACATTGGCAGCAAAATGTAGTTTGATGTAAAAAGGGAACATGAGATTGTTTTTAATGATATTTTATTTGGATATTTTGACATTTACAAACAAGCTCAGCTAAAAAATCAAAACACAAATGTTTGGGAAAAGAAAATGACGTCCGCAGTGATGCCTCTTGGCATGTTTACTCAGAAATGAGACTCTACCAGACTGCTTTTTATACAGATACCCAAGTGAACAAGAGGTGAACACATTTGCTAGTTTATATGCAATTAAAATGGTCCAGAATAAAAATGATTTATTTACAATACTTGACTTGATGTTTTTTCTAATGCGCATGCAGTCATATTCTGTTATACTAATAGTTCAGATATTGTTAATAGACTTTTCTTTAAAACTATGCATAAAAATTTGCATAAGAATTAGAAGTGAATATAAATATGGCACTATCTGATGCAGTCAGGGCCTAAAGGGGATTGTAAAAATTTACTGCCATAAATGAAGTAAACAAACAGGGCTCTAAATGTACACATTAGAGGACAGTTTCTTTATTTGCATAATAGTTTAACAGCAATAAAGATGTTGGTAACAATAGGGATATTGCAGCTGAAAGGACATTAATGACATCCACCATAAATCACACAATATAATTACATCTAAAATTAATTTGAGTAAATGACTTGTTTTTCTCTGTCTGCCATTAGACCTACTAATGCCCAAACAATACATGACCACCCAATGTATCTTTGGAGATGTTATACGCTTCCAGTTTTTCAGCCATTCTGTTTAAAAGCCTATTGTTAGATCTTAAAGGTACTGGTGGAGGATCTGCCACCTGCTTGTCTCCGTAGAACTATTCCTGCTCTATGTCCCACAATGTCCCAATGTATGGCTCAAATTTATATGCTTCTGTCTATTCAATTAGGCTACATGTGTTTTTATAGCTTCAAAAGACCTGAAATCAAGAATTATGTGAGCGTGCTTGCCTCTCCACAGATCTGACCTGTAACTAGGTCTGGAGATGCCACCATCATGACTCCAGATAGTAGACAGAAGATAGTAAAACATTACAGGCAAAGCAATAACATATCCACATACAAGGTCTCAAACCAAATGCTCCAGTTTGAATTCAACATTTATCAGTCAATTATAATTTTATACCAGATTTCTTTAAAAGATACAAAGCTAAAATATTCTGCTATCTCTTAAAGTAACAACAAAAGTATCTTAATCTGAGCAGCTCATTTGCAGCTGTTGTGCGCCACAGTTACCAGTAGATGGCATAGTTTTGTTTGGAGACTGTTGAACGTGCTTTGGCTGACGCACCTCGCTGCAAGTACATACACACATTATTTTCCTTTTTCATTTTAGACGATTTTGCTTGTCACTAATTAACATTGGAAACATGATTGTTCCTCGTGAAGACATAAGACCCATGAGCCTATTTCACATGGTAATTTTTGCACAGAAAACGTATTAAAACGGGATATTTGTAAGTTGACGTTGTAAATAAAAACACATTGAAATCACTGATGATGACGTCACGTGGTTTGTAAAAGCACGCGGCGAGAGCTCGTTTATCGGCTAATTCAAGCTAGCTCACACAGACACATTTAAAGAATATTTAAAGTAATATTTTCTGCAGCTGCTCGGTGGAGTCGGTGGTTACTTTTCCAGGAGCGCAAATGGAAAAATCACCCGAATCCATGTTACCCGATATGTCTTTTCTATTTAAGGAAAACGTGGTGTAATTTGGGAACGTTATAGGAGGAAATTGAATTAGCTCAACTGAAAAGGCAGGGGCGGTTGCTAATTTGCATGTGAGAAGAAGCAACTTTGTCTCCGGGTGTTTTGCTTGTAAAATGGAAGCTGGTGCCAGGTTATAATGCGTAATAATAGAGGATAAGTGTCTGTAAAACAAAAACATTAGGCTACTTTTGCAAATGGACGCGTTTATTCGCTGGGGGTCACGGGGTTAAGTAAAAGCGCCGAAGGGTCACTAAATCCAATGAAGGGTCTACCACCTGCTTGTTTCCATGGAGATGCTTTTATTACTTTGCTTAGAATGATCAATAATATGCCATTAATCTTATTTCCAGTGAGCAAATTACTTCAACAGGACAAGTTACTGGTCCGAGCTGTGGAGAGGAGAATAGAATAGGAGTAAGAATGCATTTTATAGGATATTTTTGAGCAATAAGTGAATATATGAAAGATAGATAAATTTAATGCCATACTGTAGATATCGGGCAAAGGGATCATATCTCCATGGAGACAAGCCCCTACCAGAAAAGTTGCTAATACATATGACCTGTAACATAATGAAAATATTAGGGTATCGTTAGGCTAAAAGCTGGACGTTTTTAAAAGTTATTAGGCTATTAAATGTAGGCTTGAATAGACCTACTTCCTAGTTGGCTCTGACCCGTTACGCCTGTACAGAGATGGTAACAGGTTTGTAGAAGTGAGGCTCGCGCGCTCAGAGAGGAAGGAGGCGGACGCTGGCACTGTATTCGCTTTCCAACCCCGGTCTGCGCACCGCTGTGACTGGATATGTGTTTTTAGAGCTATTAACACACGTGCTTCTACTTTATAGCATGTGAAAGGAGGACGCGCACACACACTCTCTTGGTAAAGCCTGCGGTGGTGGAGATGCCATGCCTCGGAACCACGGCGGAGATGAAGGCGGCAGCTGTTCTGGGCTCTGGATGAGGACTTCGCCGGGTAAAGATGTGGAGTCGGGGCGGAGGGTGACGATGATGAACAGCGCGGGAGACGGGTTGCTTTCCGCCTCCTCTGGCTCCTCGGCTGCAGGTGGAACGGGGTCCGACAGCCTGAGAGGGAAGCAAGGAGCGCGGCTGAGTCTCTTGGGCAAACCGCTCATCTACAGCGCACAGAGCGGCCGCAGGAACGTCCGATACCGCCGCCTCCAAAACTATCTGTACAACGTGCTGGAGCGACCACGAGCCTGGGCCTTCATATACCATGCCTTTGTGTAAGTTACTCTTGATTTGCATGTTTCTACCGGCGTTTCTGTGTTGTGTCTGAGTGCGGTAAACTTGCTGAACACCTGTTGATGCGGAGTTTTCTGAGCAAGGCATTTCCACAGCTCTAACTTAATGGTAACGAAATAACGGAAATCAACCCTAACACACGTGCTAGTGCAGAGTCAACGGCCAACATTGTCAGGCTACCTTCTTTCTGTTGACAGGCGAAGTATGATTTTATTTGAGTCAGTGGATTTGGAGTTTGTGTTGAAGTAGCCTGCAAATCATGGCTCTGCATTTGTGATTTCTTGTGTTAGGTTGTAACATTGATGTTTATGGAGTGAACTTGGTCAATTTGGCATATGGCTCAGTCTGATCAGTTACTCTGTTGTCACAAATTTGTAGCCACAACACCATTTTAAGCTGCAACATGAAACGTATTGTGCTTTTGTGCTATAAAGGGGTTACTGCACAAATGAAACTGAATTTTATGAAGTAATCTCCTTTTTGTGGTATTAGATTGTGCAGTTTAGGACATTACATTACAGTGTAACAGAAAATAAAGCACCATTTTTATCTGTTTTTAAAAAGCATAACACTAATGTGCCCCTAAGTATTAGTGAACTCATCATAGGTCTTAAATAAAGGTAAGTTCTGCTGTAGGCATAAAAGCAAGAAATGAACAAGTGCAAGTTAACAAGCTTTTTAATTTTCATAAAATATGTTACTACTGCTAGCATTACTACCGTTATATGTACTTTCATATTGGATTACTGAATCTCCTAAAGGTCATAAGACCTCTTGTTATGGCTTCCCCCAAGTTACAGGTCAGCTCTGTGGAGAGGTGACCCCACTCACAGTCAGAATGCATGTTTCCTGAACAATAAAACACTGATAATCGAATAGATACAAGATAGATTATTTTAATGCCATACTGAAAAGATTTCACGCAAAGCAATAACATCTCCATGGAAATTTGGCAGTAATAGTTGCCCTGCAAAGTAACTGACTGACCCCCTACCAGAAAAGTTGCACAGTGGACCTTTTTATGGCTTCTCGCAGTTCTTACATTTCATATCCCGCCGTGTGCATCTGTTGTGCCAGCCTCACAACTGTCTGACAGAGGAAGGAAGTGGGGACACATGGTGACAGAGAGAGCCAGGGCTGGTAGTATGTGGGCGGGCCTATTGTCAGAACGCTGTGTATTTCAATGAGCATCTATTAAGTGCCTGTACAACATTTTAGTTACAAAAGGTCAATGCTAGCCTCTGCAGATGAGGTCTTTTTGTTCTGTCTGACATATAAGTGTTGTATTTGTGTATGCATTTGATTTAAAAAATATAGCAATTTAGCCTCCACTCACAAGGGTCAAATACTACTGCCAGTGCAAAGTCAGAGTCAGTGAGGGCATCCAATAACCTGTGCCAAATCAAAATGTAAATTATTTCACATATTGAGGCAGGCACTGCAAGACAGAGGAAAATAACTGTCTGTACATAATTTGATTTAAAGATTCAGTACATAACTTCACAGGCTGTCTCCATGGAGATGTCATTGCTTTGCCTGGAATGTTCCAGAGTATGGTATTCAATGACAGGTGCTTTTATTGCTTAAAATAGCCTGAGAAACATGCTTTCTTACTGTGAGTGGGCACCATGGTGGCATCACCTGCCTGTTTTTATAGATATACATGAGTTTAATGCCATACTGTGGAACATTCCAGTGCAGCTAAAAATGTTGTGACAAACAACCCCTGTATCCAGCTTTCACTCACCTAACTCCCATACATGCATGGATCAAATCAAAACAAGAAAAAAGCATTTATCATTAGAGTGTAATGTTTAGAGTCAGGGCAAAGCAGGATATTTTTGCCAACAAGTAGTTCATTTCAGATTTGACCTTAACCTCAACCTTAACAATTATTCATGTCACTTGCTCATTATCTCACCCACTTATCTCAAGCAGAAACACTCTGATTTGTTTAACAAAGTATATGAGCTGCACAGACAATGAGAAGACAAGCAGTGTCTCTGTGAGAAAATTTTCAGTTTGATGAATTGTAGCACCTTCAAAATACTTCTGACAATATTGAAGTCATTATATCTTATCCTAAGGTCTAATTTTAGATGTTTATAATGGGAAAAATGTTTTATTGTCTCCCATTATTTTTATATTGGCCTGGGCGCGGTCAAATAGTTATATAAAGTTGCAATAATTGTTATATAATGTAATTAACTGATATAGAGTTCAACTACGATTTGAAACAGTGAAACATATTTGTACATATAATCTAGTAACGATAACATGTTTGTAAGGCAGACTACTTCAGGATTTAAACCCACAACCTTATCAACTAAAAAGAGGAGGACTTGTCACTCTTGTCAGTTTTATTTTCTTACTTTTTATGTCTTACAATAAACATTCTCACGTTGGGTTGGGAGATATTGGCCAAAATTAAATACCTTGATATTTTTGTGATATCCCGATGACTATTTCAGCAATCCTTTCAAAATATGCCTGTAAACGTCTTGATTGAGGTTCAGGTATCCCATACAAAGTGATATATATAATATATAAAACAATCATAGTGTTATTTCACTTTCCATGTTTTTGCCTCTAATGCAGTGTCTCAAGCTTAGCAGAAGTAGATTTTTACTATAACTTTCTTGCATTCTTCTGTGCAAATAATAGTTATAGTGTTGTGAACTGTGTGAACCCTTTGCTTATCCCTGTGTGACGAATGTGGTGACGGTCACTGGCTTTCAAAGTTAGAGTTGTTCTGCTGAGTGCGCATATTTAGCATTGACAGCCTCACAGTTGCAGTTAGTGTGGATGAAATAAAGCCCTAACCCTTACGACAAAACTCACGAACAAACCAATGGAGTCTCATTATATTTTAGAAAGTTTGTGCAGCCAATCCCTATAGTAAGTGATGAATAGTGTTCTCTGTCTACCTGAGAGGCCAGACTGCAATAGAAAAGGTTTGTAATAGGTACAATTTTCAGCAGAAATATCAGACACAACTATGTTTGTTCATAATTCATCTTGAGAAAACAAGCAGATTAAGACTCAGATATGGGATACTGGCAAACACAGCTGTATTTTACATCTTGAAGCTTAAATATTGCATACAATGGTTATTAGAAGTCTGATAAGATATAGATGATAAACGATAATATTTAAACTAAATTATGACCCTGACACAATAACCCTAAAGCAGGATGTACAAAATTGTAAAAAAAAAAAAAAAAGAGCTGCAATAAATAAATAGCAGAATGAAACATTTTAGTACTTAGTTTGTATCTACAATGAGTTATTCAACCTTTTACAGCTCAAATCTTATCGTAGTACAGAAAAATGACAGAAAAGATTTCCACTATTAAAAGGTAAAAATACCCACAATAAATTTTGCCCCCAAAAATGGTTGTTGCATCCTTCATTTACTGAATGATAAGTCAATACAGTAATTATTTTTGACAGGCCTAGTCATTATAATTTAAAATGTTAAGATATGCATGTTTAGTATCATACAATACAATGCAATATATTTTTCCATTACAATCAAATGTGTATTTTTACAATGTTTTTTCTTGTTTCTGTTTATGATAACTTATTTTGCATTAATAGTGATACATATGGCAACTCCTGACATCTCTGACATCTGAAATTCAACCTTTTGGAATGCATGTTTTGGAGATTTCTCATTTGCTTTTCAAATCAAAATTTTACTTCTCTTCGTCCACAATGTCATTTTAAGAGCTCACGTTAGATTAGTGACATCCTTTCTAAATAAAACCACCTGTCATCATTGGGAAAAAAAAATCAATATTTAAGTCATGTTCACGTATTTGAGTCATGTCCTGAAAGGCTGGCCGAGTGTCTGTCCCATGTTCACCCATTCCTATTACCCAATGAGCTGATAATATCTAAAAATGTCACATATATTGTACAGATATATTTCAGACATTTATATATTGTTATTTTATTGCATAAAATTATACTTTTCTTCTGAAATTTGAACAGTTCTTCTGGGGACTGGTGTTGTGGATTAGCCTAGGCTATAAACATCTGTCCAGTTTCAAATATACAATAACATTAAATATCTTTTGCTTTTGAATTTTTTAAGTAAGAATTGAGCTGCCAGTCCACTGTAACAGAAATGATGAAATCATAGTCATTGCATTGTACTTCTGAATGCCTATATTGACGTTGTCCTTGTACATTCACAAAGATTAATCTCATAAATCCCATAATATTTTTCCATTCTTGTGATTCAATTTGCTTTTGTGATTGAGATTGGAGAGCGATTCTTTTATCCCATTATTTGTGTATCTTTGCATTGGATAAATTGTCAAAGTCGGTAAGAGCTGTTTGGATAACTTGGAAGTTCAATTTCACCTTCCACTGGTTTCGGCTTCCAGTAGCGAAATAAAAAGCCTCTTTGCTTATCTCACATCAGGGGCAGGTCAGAGGGGCAAGCATTCTCTGGAGCAGGGACAGCAGTCACCAGCACTTTCATGTTCATGCCTACAGAAACATGTAATTTTCAATCTTTAAATGATAATTTTATTGTTACTTGTCCTCAGTCATCCAGATATGATCCATAGCAAAAGAAAAATGTAATTCTGTCAACTGGACAAAAGATATAGAGTGAAGATATTTCGCTTCTTCATTTCTGGTCAGATTGCTGGTGGACACAGCCTTATGTTTGTCTGAAGGGAGGAGCTAACTACACTGAAACTAGACAGAAAACGGGTTCACCCAAAAGATGAAGCCCTGAGCCACAAACAAACCAATGTGGTCTACTCCATTCATTGTAGTGAAGACAAAACAGCCAGTCTATAAGAGAATGCACCAACAGCTCAGGACCCCAGTCAGCCGTACATCTCCATCGCAAAACCACTAACCACTCCTTTGAAGATAGTGAGGTACAGATCTTAGCCAAAGAAAAGAAATGGTTTGAGGAGGAACTTAAAGAAGCATTTTTTTGTTAGGAAAGACCTTGTTCCTCTGTATTAAAATAAAAATGGTAATCAAATGAATTCATTCTTTGACTTTTAAATGATACTAAAACCCTACACATCAAATCTAGGGGGCTGCCTGGAATGCTCCATGGCATTAAACGTAAAGTTAAAGTTATATCTATCTCTAATGATTCAATTCCAAATGTGTTTTTGTTGCTTAAGAGTTGCCTCCTCAAAGATGTGGCCTGAAACTTTGTGACTTCATTTAAGTCTAATACCATACTGTGGAACATTCAAGAAGAAGAAGACAAACAGGAGGCTGACCCTCTACTAAAAAGTTATATAGTGTACCTTTTAAACAGTCACTCTTAACATGCCTGCTCTACTTGCTCCTGCCTACAGCATGTTTTAGCACACACATGCTACCATTATGATATTATATATTATTCCACATTCGCTCTGAGCCTGTCTTTGTGCTGGTGTAACTCTGGTGCCTGGGGTCTCTGTCTGTCCTCCTCCTCTCTGCCTCGCACTCACAGAGCTGCCATTCAGCTCACCTCTGGATTAACACAGCCTTATCCTCGCAAGTATGTCCAGGGAAGGTGAACAAACATGGACCGACACTTTTTTAACTCCAGAATGTAGACAGCAAGATTAATTTATAGATTTCTTTAGGTGCACTTTGTAACTTTTCTGGTGGAGGGATACGCAGTTACAGTTATATTTTTACATCTTTGCAAACGCATATGCAATATTTGTAACTTGAATAAGTAATAAATACAGAAACAGTTAATTAACACGTTTAAAAGGGAGTTACATTTATTTTACTTCTGGCCCTTTGACGGCAGCCATTTTGCTGATGTGGCCCTCGGTGAAAATGTGTTTGACACCCCTGCATTAAACCTATCCAATGTTTGTTAACAACTACATGTGTTGTATTGTATTGCTCAAAAATGCCTTGAAAATATGTTCTTACTGAAAACTGAGTCACCTCTTTCTCCACAGATCTGACCTGTAACTTGGGCATGCTTGTGTTCATGCTGATATACGTTTAATGACATACTGTACATGCCAACATTCCAGGCAAAGCAATAATATCACAAGCAAGTGGTGGGCCCTCCAGCAGAAAAAAATTAATAGCGCACATTTAAAGATATTAGCAAGTAGTTTCTTGCACTGGAGGAAATAGTGCAGTTTAATTTTATATGAATTTACTAAGTTATAGAAATTATCGCTAAAATGTGTTTCAGATGTAGCCCAACATATGAAGCCAGTTTTGTTAATTAGCATTCACATTCCAATAAAAGATGCTTATATTGACATTAACATAAATGGAAAAAGTTACTTTTTACAGTCTATCGCTCAAGTAACAAAACTTCAAGTCAGTATATTTAAGTTCAAACAAAACACATTTTCAGCTGGTAATCATATCTTGTCAATATTCAGTTTAATCCCACTCGCCTCTCAGATGCAGAGAGACCGGTATAGTTGAAGAGAACATCATGAATAAGTATAACGTTTTATGCAATTAAACAAAATGTACCACAGTTGTCTACCCTTATTGTCTACCCTCCTACCGTGATAAACTGTATTATTTTTATTGCCCCATGCCCCAAAATGTATCAATCAAACATCGTTAAAAGTAGTTTTGACATTTTGATTTCATATGACAACCAAAAAACGATAGCACAAAGCTTCATCTCACTTTTAGAGCTGGTTGTCTGCAAACCGAAGGGTGTGGAGACACTAGTGACAAGAACCCATTGCTCTGCACTTTTAATCTTTGCTCCTCTTTATTGTTACAAATGCTTGAGTTTATGGGGTGCATTTGAATGGCAGTAACAGGCACAATAAAACATTTAGTAGGAGGCATTGGAGTAAGTTATCTCTCTACTGATGATAAGAATGACTGATATGAAGGACCGATGCGAAGGAACGATGCAATGAATGATCGATTCAACGGGCCAATACGAAGGACATATATATGCATGTATATGTGTGTCTATATATATATATATATATAATATATATATATATATATATATAGACACACATATACATGCAATATGCTGGGTTTCAGATGGCGTCACAACATTCTATAGACCAATAAAATGCAAATCTTTGTTGTAATACAGTGAGTTCTTGGGTCTATTCTCTAATAGAAATGATCAGGTTCAACATTTGTAGATTTAAATCTGACTCTTGCCCCCCATCTGGGAGTATGACATTATACATCATCATTTTAGAACCTGAAAAGTACCAATTGTCCCTTGTTAACATTATGTTTGCATACCTCTGTCACATCTGCTCCCTGTGTCATACCAAGAGGTAAAATTACTACACCAAAATTTAAAAAGTAAGCAAGACTTTGAGTAAAATCATGAATAAAATTATGTTAACTAAGCCTTTGTTAAATGAGTAGTCAAAGTACTGTATTTACTTGAACTTCTTGTGTGGGGACTGGTGTCTGCTTAGGGGTGTGATATGTCTGGTAGTGCATGGGGACACAGTAAGCTAACAGTGTGTGAGCGAATGGAAAGAAGCTTCTTATAAACAGCCGGCGACACGCTGTAAACAAAGAGGACCTGTTGGTAGAGCAGAGAGGACAGAGGAGCGGGACATGAACCAGAGGTGTGATGGCTCGTACAGTTACAGGGGCTGATTTTTCCATGTAATAAAGTACATTTTGCAAAAGCAGCTCTCAGGGTCAAAATGAGACCACTGCGTGCTTTTGTATCTAATTATAAAGCGTTTTTTTTTATTGTCTGCAAACCAAAAAGTAAGGCTGGTGTACTGTTAGCAACTTGTTATTTGTTAGTTTTTCAGTGACAACAATACTCCACACTGGGTTCTGAAAGTTGTGAAAAGCACTTAACTCGTCATATTGAATAATTAGAATGACAGGAATGCATGAGGAAACTGAGGAAGAAGTTTGGACTGCTGCACCCTATTAAAAATAAACTAGTTGTTTTTAAGACGGTAAACATCTAGTACAGTACCTTTAAAGATCCTCAAAATTGATTGAACACAGCAATGATAATTTTACAATATTTGTGGCAAAAAAGTACATATAGTTGATCCTTTTATAGAGAACTTCTTTAGAAATATGAAACTGAAGACTTTTTCTCCAATAGTTGTTGTTGGGTATAACTTAACTTTCTAACTTAACCTACGCCCCCAGTTTCTGAGAATAACGCTTGTCTCTAAACTCCTAAAAATGACATTGATCAACCAAAAGGGAATTGCATTGTGAAATGTTGCTAAACTGTATTTCCAGTGAAAACATGACAAAGCCCTAAAGATTGTGACTCACTGCAGCTCTGGAAGGGTGTTTTTTTTAGGCTCCTCCTCGTCTCACAGTCTGACAGCTCCAATAGATTTATCCCCCCTCCCAGGACTCCCCTGCCCCTCTGCACCTATCTGTACCCATTTGCACCCTCCTTTACCATCATCAAGTCTCTCCCATCACTGAGGGACTGAGATATAGTGGGGGTGGGATGTTAGCAAGTGGTTTTATTTTCATTGTTAATAGAAAAGGAAAAAAAACAGAAAAAGGTGGCTTGCCCTCTCCAGGTGGTCCCCGCCTCAAGTGGAGGAGTTCAATTAAGTCATAAGTGAGGGAAGGATGGAGCGTGAGATTGACAGGTGGATTGGTGCAACATCTGCAGTGATGCAGACGCTGTATCAGATAGTTATGGTGAAGAAGGAGCTGAGTCAAAAGGCAAAGCTCTCGATTTATCAGTCAGTCTATATTCCCAGGTTCCAATGATATTCAATATTATATTGAATCATTTGATACAGGTGTTGGCGTCATATGCACTTGTCCATTCATGTGCTGTGTTGTATTCTAACAGAGATGAGTTTTAGCTTTCAGTCACTTAATCAAATGCACTCGTAATTCACGTGCCACACTCGATAAACTGGATCTTTTTTTTCAGACTTTATCTGATTGGTCAGACAAAGGAGGAAAAGAAAAGAAATAATTCAAATAAATATAATAGTGGATTTTCTCTAGCACCCTTTTTTTGAGTATATTATAAAAAAAATATTCTACTTTAAAAGCACAAGATTTAATCTTACTGAATAAAAATTCTGAGGTGTAAATCATTGAACCAAATGAACTACAACACTTCACTTTACAATGGTTGTATTGTAATTTATTAAAATGTGATGTTTCATGTTAATATCAAGTGTTTATATTTTGCTCATACTAGAAACAAATAACATGAGAATTTTTTTTTTTCCTGCACCTCAAAACATATCAAATAGAATCAATATCGCGAATCATGTATCGAGATACATATTGAATTGTGGGAAAACTGCATCCCTTGTTCCTACTCTCACCTATGATCATGAGCTTTGGATTGTGACTGAAAGGACAAGATCGCGGATGCCTCCTAGAGAGGTTTTCCGGGCATGTTCCACTGAGTAGAGACACCGGGGAAGACCCTTTTGGCTTTGACTTACTATACTAAGTATAATAATAATAATAATAATAATAATGCATGTTTTTGTGCTTTTCAAGACCCTCAAAGTTTATTACCATTCACACCCCTCATCGGAAAAGAAATCTGTCTGTAATACTATGGTTGTGATATCTGTACATTGAGTGGCCTTTGTAGCCTAATAGTTATTTTAGTAAATTGCTGCAAATTGGCCAAGGTGAATTTTAGACTCATAGGCAAGGCAAGTTTGTTTGTATAGTAGAATTCATACACAAAGTAATTCAAAGTGCTTTACAGAATAAGAAAGACATTAGAATCGCAATACAAACAAATCAAAACATAAATAATTATCATAAAATTTACATTAAAACAGAAGAGTGCAGAATAAAAACCTTTCAGTCATATACACAGCTAAACAGAACCGTTTTGAGCCTGGAATTAAACATAGTAGAGGCCTGTCTCTCACATCGTCAGGAAGACTGTTCCAGGTTTTAGTTGCATAAAACTGAAATGTTAATTCCCCATGTTTAGTCCTGACTCTGGACACCAGCAGGTGGCTGGTCCCTGAAGTCCTCAGAGTGTGAGATGGTTCATGTGGCACTTACATGTTGGAGATGTACTTTGTTGCTGGGCCATAAAGAGACTTGTACACAAGCAGAGCTACTTTAAACTTTATTCTCTGAGCCACAGGAAGCCACTGCAGAAACCTGAGCACAGGACTTATGTGCTCATACTTCCTAGTTCTAGTCTGCACCCGAGCAGTAACATTCTGGATGTACTGCAGCTGTCTTAACATTTGTTTGGAGAGGCCAGTGAGCAGGCCGTTACAGTAGTCTAACCTACTGGAGAAAAATGTGAGGATAAGTCTCACCAAGGCTGGTTTTGACAATATACCCTTATAGTCAACTTTATTAATTAGATGTTTAAACTTTGAAAGCCTATATATCGAAAGACTTAATTTTACCCATACCCCTGTCAAAATTAGGATCTGATTCTGAGCTCAAGTCACAGAGCATAGTCCTCCTTTTAACAACACATAAAATCTTCCCTACATTTTACATTGAGATTTCACATGGAACTTTATTTTTGTCCAAAATTTGCCTAATTTCTTTAAATGCATTGAAGTAACCCCTGCATCTCTATGTAGACTGTCTGGGTGTGTGTCTATGTAAATCAGTGAGTTTGATTTCAGCCAATCAGAGCTCTCGGGACAGACCAGTGCCCGGTGTCATGTGGCCGATATTTTGTTTACTTAGAAGGAGTTTCTTTGTGCTGCATTTGTTTGTGGAGATGCTCTTTGTGTAAAAAACAAAAGAGAAGAATGGAGGAGAGGACACACCTGTACAGAAGCATTGTGGGTAATGTGCTTGATGTACTGTAAAAGATAATGTGATCAGAGATCGCACTTGTTGCGCATTGAAAGCCTGACTTTGATGTTGATTCAACACAAAAAGATGTATGATATTGTAATTTTGATATAACCTCAATTTATTTACAAATGCATACTTGCATCTTTGGAAAATGTAATAGTGTTTTATTGCCATTAATATAACAAATGTAGAAAGGAAACCATATTATTCAAATAAAACAAAAATATTGAAATGTTAAAGAGTGCACTGCGTAACTTTTCCACCATCTGCTTGTTTCTATGGAGGTGTTAAGACTTTTCCTAAAATGTTCCACAGTATGGCATTAAAGTTATCTATGACTGCCACTACAGAGACAAACAGGTGATGCCAACAGGCCAAGTTACAGGTGAGATCTTTGGAGAGGACAAGATTCTATCCGGACCACAACCTAGGGGTAAATTGTACACCATTTTTAACACTGCAGTTGTTGATCTGTAATTTAAGTTATACCTTTGAGATGAAACAAACATGAAAGCAAACATGAATAATTTTAGCTTGGTGGTCCTTGAGTCACAATATCACAATGAAATAAACAGAAGCTGACAGGAGGCAAACAGACTGACAATCACACCTGTTCAAACACTGTCCGCTGCTCAATCATCATTAGCACTGTAACTGTCAATGGACTATCTCATTATGCAACACAAACACAAGCAGTTTACAGGGAGAAAGTTTGTGAAGGACTAAGAAGACAATACTGTTCACCAAAATGAGTGCATGAAGGTATAAACATTTTTATTAGTAACCACAAGCCTGTTCCAGTCATACATCTGACATAACTAATTGTAAGAATATTTTACAAAATCAATGATCAAATCATCGTTGATATTGAAAAAAAAACACATAAGTAGAACAAATGTATTCAAAATTTGACATTTCATAAATGTTCTTCTTGATCCATGATGGAACCAGTTTAGACCACAAATTATATTATAGAAACCAATATTTAAAGTTGAAGATTATATTGTATTGTCTAATACAGGGCAATTAGTGTATCTAAATTAGAATAGATTTTAGTATAACAGCACTATTCACTTAATTACTGTATATTAGTAATTAGTAATGGCAAATTATTTGAAAATAAAATATATACCTGTTGGAACATGTTATTCTTGCTAAAGGTTTGGATCTGTTTATTTATTTGTATAATTTGTTTTATTATTTATGCTGCAGACCAAGGGACAAAATATATAAACTGAATGAATACTCTTGTGCAAAGGCTTTCGGCTAGTGGTGCCTATGGGTTCTCCACTTACACACTGCAAAGCCTCACCTTCTGATGACTTATTATTTTTGTTCTATTTCCACTCATTTGTTGGACAGGTTGCACTCTACACAACAACACACTCTGAGTCACTTGTATATTGTGAGAAAAGCACCTATTTCTTGGACACTCCAACAATTTCTTTCTCTGTATCACTTCCCAATCCCAGTGTGGATTGTAGCCCTCACTTTGGTCTCGATAGAAAATATAGCATCATGTGGAGAGCTCTAGCTCATTCTTGATTGTACAAAGTCATCACCTCTGTGCATGCCTCTGCTCTTCGCTGTCCCCTGTGGCCACTCCACACAGCACTGCTTGTTTGCATTTCCATCATTGATGTGGCTGTGTTAGCACTGCACCAAGCCTATGGCTGTACAGCAGTGGTGTCCCATAGCACCAGTACATACAGTACATTAAAACATATTCAGATATGTATATAATATGTGTATAATAAGATATAACTACACGTAACACATAAACATGGCTTATGATCATTTGTTGTCTATGGAAAGTTGAGACAATGTGCGCTGTTTCAATAAAAATATCCATAATTTAATACAGAAAACATATGATTTTGTATTGACTCTTCAGTTTAACCCTGCAATCAAATGTTAGCGGTCAGTCTTATTTGTAAATGTAGTATTCTGCCTGTGGGGTTTTAAAACTACATTTTAACACAAAAGCCAAAATCTGCATTTTTTTAAACGTAATACCATGACTTTTGCCTTGACATTTTCTGTGTAACTGCGGTAATACCCTGCAGTTTGGATGACCTACCATTACCCTGTGCTGTCCTCTCCAATGGGGTTATAATGTGATTTTGGTCCCATTGCTTGCCCCTCAAAATGGACTACACAGATGCTCGCCTTAAGGGAGTCATCTGTGAGGGACCCACCCATCTCAGCGTCTTCTGCCTCTAATGTAAGTGTTACTAGGGCAAATTGAAGCCTAATGTCTGGTTTTATCCACTGGCGTCTGTGGAGCTTACCAATAAGTTATGCAAAGCAAGCACACAGAAATACTTATGTGAGCAAAACAAGCCACGTCTTTGAAAATGTTTCTCGAATCTCGAAGTGAAAAAGGCCTCATGTTGCCATAGTAATGCTGAATTTGGCCAAAAAACAAGATTTCCTGGATGGATTCTTGACTGGACTATGTAAAAATACACAGGAGAGAGGGGTGTTGTGAGAGTTTAGTCATGAGCTGGTGCACTTGCCTGCTGGCGGAGCTGTCACTACTGTGGCCAGTAGTTAGTCATGGCTCATACAAGCCCCTGCCCAGCTATATTTAGACAGAGATACTGTAGGGAGGCTGAGGGGGCTAAGCTATACCCACCTTAGCATAAAGTCTTGCATGTGTGTTTTTTTTTTTAGTTTTTTTTAATGCACTTGGATCATATCAAATTTTAGTCATATCAAGATGCATTTGTTTGGTCTGTGTAGCATGATTCTGATGATTGTCTGGTGATATTATCAATGGGCAGATCATTATTAAGATTAAAATGGCTAGTTATGTTTTTGATCGATATTGATTTGATTCTGTGATAGCTTATTAGTATATTCTAATAAGCAGTGAGCAGCTGTAACTCCCTGGATCATGTTGTGGACTTAATCTAGAGGAAAATTGTTGATCTTCTCTTAGCCATTCACTAAAGTCCTAGAAAGAGTGCAGGTTTTGGGTTGTGCTCTTGGCCTCCTGGTGTGGAAACGCTGGAGGACAGTGCATGACCCCTGACCCCTCTGCCTTTCCCCAGAGGGAGCAGAGTGCCCCCCCAACACACACACACACACACACACACGCACATGCACATTCACACACGCATACACACAACACACATGCACACCCGAGTGACTGTGAGTGAGGAAGTGTGCTCGTCTCTGGTTTCTCTCTTGTGGTGGTTCTAGACTTCCTGTTTTGTGCTCCAGTGTAGAAGAAAGTAAACCTTATTTTGGGTTTTAGGTCAGTGCAGTCCAGTTCAGTTGTAATCTACTTTTTAATCAAGTATTATAGTAATATTAATTAGCATAATTTTGACATGAGATCTGATTCATTTCAGCCATATTTCTGGTGAGTCAATTTGGTGGTGTTTTCACTATAGCCAAGTCTTACACTGAAGTGCGGGCGTGTCTTACATAAACCCTACAGTCTGAACAATGACAATCTAGACCAGTGTTATGATCGAGCTCTGCCAGAGTTAGGGGAACTAACAAAAAATAAAATGTTAAAATGGTATAAATAAAGTTGTAATTTAATGCACAGGAATGTAAAAGATAAGTTAACCAAAGTGAGACTAGTGAGAATATGTACATAAAAATAACCAACTAAACTAGAAAACCACAAAAACTATGAGCGTCTCAATAACAACAAGTCACAAAGGCCTATCAACAGAACCGATTGACAAACAAACATGAGAGACACATAACATACAAATAAACAAACAGTAAATTGATGTCTCAAACACAAAGTCTAATACATATAACAAACAAGAGACATGGGCTCAATTGTCCTTCCTTTTTCTTTGCCTTGACTTTAGAGAGCTACGTAACGAGCTACGTGGTCAACAATAAGGACCAAGGTGAGGAGCAGTCAGAAGGAGGTGGTTTTGTTGGATCAGTATCCTCCTAAACAGCTGTTCAGATAAAACTACACCACCCAGAAAACAGACTACAACAAGTACACCTTCCACTATTGCACTGAGTTTTATGAGAATTATTTAAACCTTTCAGTCTTTACAGTCAATGTTTTCATCATACTTGAGTGAAAGTACTGCTGTTAAATAAAGAGCTGTGCTAAACCTGAACACGTGATCTCTGAAAAGTTTGACATCAACCACCTCCAATGAGATATAACCACAAGCACGGAGCAGGTTCTCCAGACTCACCATCAACAGCACATTCCTCTGTCACAGAACAAATATATCACACTGAGTCCGGTCCTACTGACAGCAGC
Organism: Periophthalmus magnuspinnatus; assembly: GCF_009829125.3. Taxonomy (NCBI): domain Eukaryota; kingdom Metazoa; phylum Chordata; class Actinopteri; order Gobiiformes; family Gobiidae; genus Periophthalmus; species Periophthalmus magnuspinnatus. The sequence goes on from NC_047126.1 coordinate 16,529,190, forward strand.
TGACCGCATCAGCCACACAAGGAGCCAGCTGTTTTTCAGGTTTATATCTTATGCAACGGAGCCATGTGATTTTATGTCTCTTTTCCGTAGAATGTAAATAAATCTGCATTAAACACATTATAACATCAAACTGGCTCTGTAGTAGTTATGCTTAATATGTTGTAAAGTAGGGTTTATGTATGTAGAAGAATATATTTAATAATCTGATGCAGTGGATAATTTATAAATGAGTATTTGGAAACTTTTTGTTTGTTTGATTTGCAGATGGGGCCAGCAGCCTTGAGCGGATATAAATAGGGAAGGTGGCTGCAGGTGACACACAGAATTGGCAAAGTGGGAGCTTGATGCACCACTCAGGGGCCAGTAAGCAGCAGGCAACCTGGGGCAGGTGGAAAAACTGTCCTCCAATCCACAGAAAGGGCTCACACAGCCAGGAACACATGGAGGAAGGGATTCAACCATACACAAAAACGTAACACATTAGGGGTTGTAACAGTTACATCTGAAACGTGGTCTTCTTTAGAGATAGATCAAAATAGGTTCTCGGCTATAGACCCTAAATTGCCAGAATAGCGTAATATCTTTCGTTTCGCACTGCGGTAAATGTGACTATACTACTCAATTAGAGGCTTGTTGTGAAACAGGGCTGTGAAAGTCTAAAAACAACAACAATTATACTTTTCTTATAGTGAACTGTTTTTGGAAATTAGGTTATAGCAATTTCTTTCCATGCAATTTGGTAAAAATGATCAAAATCCCTAACTACGTATCACCCTCAAAATATTATCAAAAAAAGTTTATCAATAATCTTGTTTTGAGGTAGACCCTACCAAAATGATCTGTACCATACTCTCCTGTGGAAATTCTCATCTCCTTTTCCTAGTTTACCTTTTTGTGCACAGTGGATTTACAGTCGGTTCATGACACCAATGTGAGCTTAAAATGTGCCAAAAATAGATCTTTTGAATCAAGATAAAAGCATGTAAACCACAACATGTTTTGTAATGCAATAGACTCTGTTAAGTTGGAGCTGAGGATTCTGTCTAGCCTAAATTGAAGCCCCTATTACGGCCACAGTGCCTGTCTCGAAGTGCTTACCCGTATCATTATTTCTCATGTGTTGGAGAGGTAGTGATGCTTTTTCTCCTTTTCTTGTTTGATGTGCTGAGGTGAGAGCTTTAGCCGCGACACTGCTCGGTTAGCGCTTTCTTATGGCTGATTGTCAGAACAAATTAAGATGCTTTTGAGTTCACTCCAGGCCAATCTCTTTTGTCACGAGCAGAGATGGAGAGGACCATTCTGTGCATGTGGCTCTGACATCAAAAGCACTTTACTTTGAAAAGTTGAATTGTAAAGCTGTATGTGACATCTATGGACACAGTCGCTTTAGGTTTCAATTTTTAATAATGTTTTTCCCTTACAATCTAATTTTGTGATAGCATTACCACAAACAATGGAGATAACATTATATGTAAACAGTGCTATGTAATATAAGGATTTATCCACAGTGGACGTATTGATTAGTTGTGACAATAAACTGGTATTATGAAAGTTCTCCCCTACATCATGACATATGATAGCAGGATGGAAAATCACATTTGCCCATCTATTTTTCAGCATCTTTATTAGTTTATTATTTTAATGTGCCTATGCATTCATAAGCAGTAACACTGAATTGTGGGTCATTTTAAAGAGTACAAAGTTCAGATGCTACTGAGCGGTACTGGGAATATTTTATTGGCCTGTCACGATAACAAATTTTGAAGTATGATACATCACGTAAAAAAACATAATTGATAAACGATAATATTGAAAGTAGTTTATGCCACTGACACAAGAACCCTAAAGCAGAATTATAAGCCCAAAAAACTATTCCAAATGTAAAGTATAGCTAAAAAACACAAAATGCAATAAATAAAGGCAGACTGAAACTCTTTAGTGATAATTTTGAATCTATAATAAGCCATACAAGTAATTTATTAAATCCTTTACAGCTCAAATCGCATTGTAGAACAGAAAAAAAAAATATATAAAAAATTCCACACTAATATTAAGAAAAGGTCCCCACGCACGCTACCCCAATATTGACCACAAAAATGATTGTTTTATCTAACATATATATCTATCATGACAGACCTAAATATATGGGTAGAAAATATATTTCAGTTCAAACTTGCACACGCACCACATTACCATATTATAGTTGGGACTAAACCTGGAACTAAACTACAACTAGACCAAGACAGAACAGGACCAAGCCAAGACAAGATTGAAAACTAGGGCTGCACAGTTTCGGGGGAAAAAAATATTTGCAAGTATTCTGACAAGTATTTCAGTTAGATTTGTGATGGATGTTTTAAAAGTTATTACATTTAAAAGTATTAAAAGTAAACAACTCCAGGAGCATTAACATTTGAGAGAAAACTGAAAAATGAACTGATAAACTATTGCAAGAATCCCATACATTTCAGAATCATAACATGTTTGTAAAGGTCTAAACCACAGGTACAACAAGATATTTCTCTAAGCAGCCTTTGTTGTTTGATAACTGCACCACTCAAACTGTGATTTAGATTTGATTGGAGTGTATTTTTTATTCCTAATGAGTGCAACCTAAGTCACAAAGCACCAGCTGTCCTTTAAAAGCTATACTCAAACTTTTGAAATATGTAGCAATTAGCTACTATAGCAAACATTTATCAGTGTCTGACTTGTCGATAATTGTATTGCATCACCTTACACTCAGAATATGTGCAGCTGAAGACTTTTACTATATTTACCTTGAGTTGGCATTCGTCACGTCATAAATAGCTTGTTAGGAAGCTTAACATTTATGTAGGGGGAATTCTCTGTGCTAGTTGAAACCTAGACATTCAAAAAGGACTCATCACTTTGACAGGTGTTATTCAGTGTAGGTAATAACTGCAATAATTACTATATCGACTCATTTTTATGGGGCAGTATTCATCATGGGTACTTTTTCTTTGTACTAGTGGGAGGAATTTTTCTTTTTTGTACAGCGAGAAGATTTGAGCTGTGGAAATATAAATACGTTTTATGACTTGTTATAGATGCAAACTGACTACAAAAGTGTTTCTGCCATTTATTTATTAATGCAGTTATTACCGTTTAACATCTATATTGTCTTCAGCAATTTATCACACTTCAAACTTTGTTATCATGGCCAACCCGAGTGTAGGTTCTCTGATGAAGATGATTGTGGAAATTCATGTGTTGACTGACTTTCACACAGGCTCTTGATTTAATGTCTTGAATGGCGCTTATGGTTGGCACACACTGTCACCTGTTTGTTTATTGTGGCCTGGACTGTAATTGATACTTGTCACCTCTTCATCTATGCAGTAAGAGTGAAGGCAGAGCACTGCTGTCTTTACACTCTTTGACTAGAGAAAAAGATGAAGAGAAACTAGTATGTGAGATTAATAGTGGTAGGGATATTAATTACTTAATTGCTGGATTTCAGATGGCATCACATCGTTCTATAGGCCAATATTATTTAATCCAGATGGGATAGAAAATTTTAGTTGTAATAAAGTGAGTTCATGGGTCTAGTCAATAAGAGAAATGATTAGGTTCAACAAGAAAACTGTCTCTTGCCCCATTTGTGATCACCTGATTACATTGTAGAATCTGAAAACCATCAATAATTAAGGGGTATCCCAAGATCATATTTTGTGTGGTTTATCTAGAGCTGTGCCAAAAAGTGAAAGCTCAATAAACTGTGATCTAAACTTTGGTTGATCTCAGTGATAAGGCAGTCTTATCACAGCTAATCCTGTGACAAAGAGCATGTGGGACTGAAGAGGAGTCACCGCTCTCATGTTTAGGAGAAAGCTCTGAGTCAGGGTCACAGCGTGTCTCTGTATGTCTCCTCGCGTTTCACAAGTTTTGACTTAAATCTGCACAATTTGCAAACTAGTGTCTCCCTCTTTGCTGCCTGTGTGTGTGCTGTAATGTCTGACCCATTCCCCCTCGCTCTCTGATTCAGCGGCAATACCTTTTTTTCGCTCTTATCATTATAATCCAAGTTAACAACTATTTTCTCATCATTTATGAGTGAAACTTGAGACATAATTTAGCACATGGACTTCGCACAGTTTCTGTTACTTGTGGTAGTGCACACGTGCATGTGTTTCTTCTGATTGCAGTAACATGCGCATGCTTTTAGGCTTAATATATTGTACAAACTCATCAGTCTATGTTTTTAATAAGATGGAAGAAGATCAAATGAAAAATTGAGAGCAATCAAAGGGAAAAAAAATATTATTTTTTATAAAACTGTCACCGCGCTCTCTGTAACTGCTGCTGTCAGGGTCATCATTTTGGTCTTAAACTTTTCGTATTAACGCACTCTCCATGATCCTGGTATTTTTATTTCACTATTGTGTCCCTCAAGATCAGGCGTCTTCTTTCCTCACGGTCGCGCCTGCTAATGCTAGCAACAGGTTTGATTGACAGCGTTGTTAAGTGCTCGCTCCCTGCTAAACCACCGGTGGAAGTGCGACGGGGTGTTCCCTTGAACAAACTCGCTCTGGATTGGCTCTTTGGTTGCTATGATACTCATGGTCAAAAGTCCTCTAATTGTTAACCTCGATGAGCTTCATTTGACTGAAGCTGAAAGCTAAGGGTGACGTCACACTTAGCCACTTCTTAATACAGTCTATGCCTTTAACCTACAGTTGCCAAAAATATTTGAGGTAATTGCGAAACCAGTTAATCTTGGCATCTCTATTTGGATTCTGAAAAACAGATGCTTTATTTTGAAATTTGTATTGAATTGTATGTATAGCAACGATGTGATTTTTGATCACTCTGAAACCCATGGACACTGCCAGTATGATTCATTTAATTGTCAGCTGTTGACAAGTTAAAGCTATTCAAGCCACAATCGTCTATTCTTGATTTAAACTTGTCGGTTTTGCCCATAAATTTTCTAGTAATTACTTTTATAAAGATGTTCAGTCTGTTGAGTAGGTGTGAGCAGCATCAGCAATGAGCTGAATGCTAATGCTAACAGTGTGTTGTGACCAGCTGCTGTGTCACTTTTAATTATGATGTGACGAAGTGGAAAGAGGATGAGGTGTGATTTACACTGGGACTCTGCTCAATCAAAACAAACATTTCTCTTTTTTGCATTTGGTTCATTTGCACAACAACAGTGATTCATACACTGAAAAACAGCAGGGTAAACGCTTCAAATTTTAAAAACCTCAAATATTTGTATGCTGTTGTGTCAAAATTAAATGAGCACTATGTAACTTTTTTTGTGGACAGTACTCCACCTAGTTGTCTCCATGGAAATGTTACTGTTTGTCTGAAATGTTCCATAGTATGCCATTAAACTATGGAGACATGCAAGTGAAGTGACCAGGCCAAGTTACAGGTCAGAGGTGAGCCTGATCACTATAAGACTGTTTGTTTTTCATGCTATTTTTGAGGAATAAAAACCTGTTTTTAGATATGTTTAATTCCCTACTATGGAACATCTTCATGGAGACAAGCAAGTGGCCGACCCTCCACTAAAAAGATATGACACAGTGCACCTTAGTTGATATTAGAGGTGTTATGGTGTGCTTAAAACTCTGTGTTGGTCAGTGCTCAAGTTTTTTTTTCTGGTGTATCTTCGCAGCACTGTAGATTTTATTGAGGTTGTAGTCTACTTAGGAACTATACTAAAACTGTCTCACTTTTTTTGTCCAAATTGAAATGACAATAATTGTGTTGCAGCCTGTTGCATGAGCAGCCCCGCCTCCTAAATCACCACAATCCTGGACACCGCTTTGAATGTCAGCTACTATCCCAATGTAAGTCCTGCCAAATTAACTTTGAGCTCCTGTCCAGCGCTGCCCATTGCCAAGTCATGTTTCAATATTGCTCCACAAATCAAATCCAAAGTGTTTGTCTTTACACTCTAAGCCTCTTTAAATAGTTCCACGCTGTTTGATAGATATATAGAAAGGGTATATGGGAGTATATGGGGTGGGGAAGGTTGGATTTTGGGAGTCAAGCTGAGCAAAAACACACAACAGCTGCTTGTAGGAATAACACAGGGGCTAAATTGACCGCGCCACATGGGTCGTGTTACCCGCCCGGGCTTTTAATAGGTCCTCCTAACTCACTGAGAAGAAAGATTAGAATGGAGAACAGTAGCGCGGTCACATATCATAGACGGACATGTTGTGAAAGGTATGACAAGAGGCTAATAAATCAGCTCTGAGTTTGCTTTCCTGTTGTGAAGGCATTTGGAGTTTAAATTATGGGACAAGTTGCACTGAAGCTTATTTTGGCTCTGTATTAAGATGTACTAGTGCTGGTCATCTCTGGATTGACGCTTTTCATCATGATTTTACAATTATTCACAATAACTAAAACAATAACAAAACATCAGTGATATCTTAAGTTCACCAACATCAAACTTTGTGGCTGTTACTTTGTGTAACAGCCAGAAAAAACAAAACAAATATTAACTATAGCTATTTTTGCTTCTAATATCGTCACAATAATTATTTTTCAGTCACGATTTTACAAATAATATCATACCTAAGGACACAACAGTGTTGGGTGAAGTTGAGGACTGAAACTCCAACCTTCTGAACTCCTGGCTCAGCTTTAGTTTAGAATTTTTATCTTGTTGGTTATTGGTGCTTGTTTTGTCTTAGTTTTATTCTGTATATTGGTTTTGTTATAGGTTAGTGCTGGTTTAGACCTTGGACTTGATTTAAACCTGGTTTAGTCCAATTTTGCTCCTGTTTAATACTCCGTTTATGCTCATTGTGGTATAGTGTGTAACTTTTCTGAGATGGTAAAAATAATATTTTAACCTTTAGAAAATAGCTGCTTCTGCATGATAAATTCCTTTGTATTTTCACTCTGTATCTGTCTGATTTGACACTGTTGAGTCACAGTCCTGCCCTGGTCTACATATGGTCACTGCAGCTTTTGGAAAAATATTTATAAAAGTAATTCATATTTCTGGCTGACTGTGGCTGTGAGGATTGTGAAGTTATTACTGCTGCAGCAAGATGGAAAACCAACCGTCGTTCCTAGTTTTTATTACTGAATTAAATCTAGTTTAATGAGAGATTTTATTCATGACTTATAGTTAGATGTGATCCTCAAACTATTACTGGTGCATACTTGTTTCCACCGCTCCCATGTGATGTGTGAGACTATGAGGTTTCACTTTAACCTTTTTCTTCTTGGTGGAAAATTGAAATTAAAGACTTGGCCAAATTTAAAAACAGACAAGATTCAACCAATTTCCTCTCATTATTTAGTTTTGTGCATTTTGTACAAGCTCCAAAACCACCTTCATGACAACATTCACTCAAAACATTTCCCAGTAATTACTGTTTGAATAGCTCATGTTTACAGTGCTGCTAACTCACTTGTTTTCTGCACCACTGCTCCTCTACCATATGTTTATCATAATTACTGCACTTTATAGGAGCTGTATGATTATTAAACCTAAATACTGTGGATTTCATTGGTTGACCACCGGTAACTATGCGGAAAACCTCCTAATGGCTCTCGCAGACTCAACTGTTAAATGAATGATATGAAATGCTACTTCCAATCAGGAGTCACAGTTTTTATGAGAAGGGCAATGGAGAAAATGGAGCAACGCAGGACCAATAAACTTGAAGTTACCAATAAATGCAATGTGTCTGGTGGATGGAGAAACTGAAATATTCTATTGTGACTAATTGTCTATTTGTCATAATTTGGGAAATGCAAAATGATTCAATTCAAATCGAGGATCTGGTTTGTATTTTCTAAAAAAATAATATGAGCATAACAGCTGATGGTCTCTATGGCTTAGCTAGGAAAGTTCCACAATATGGCATTAAACGTTTTCATCCAAATGGAGTGACTAAATGACTTCACCGTGCATGTCATCACAGTAAGAATCCATGCTTTTCAAGATTTTCGTGTAACAAAAATGCCTTTAGTCAAGTCTAATGTCACATTGTGGAACACTGCAGGCAAACTCTCATCCACGCATTCTTCACATTCAGAATCGACTACTGCAATAGCATCCTCTACGGTACACCATCCAAAACCCTCAACAGACTACAGTACATTCAAAACTCCGCTGCCCGGCTCCCGGGACAGAGCCTTCTCCATCGCTGCCCCACCCTCTGAAACTCACTGCCCAAACCCCTCCGTGACTGCTCAGACCTCCCCACCTTCAAAAAAGAACTCAAAACTCACCTGTTCAAAATTGCTTTTAATGTTTGATTTTATGTTGTAAATTTTGTGATATTTTATTCTTTTATGTATTGTGAAGCGACTTTAAGTGTCTTGAAAAGCGCTATATAAATAAAATGTCTTTTATTTAAATAATAATAATAATAATTATTATTATTATTATTATTATTAAAGCAATAACATCTCCATGAAGACAAGAAGGTGGTGGACCCTCCAACAGAAAAGTCACCTAGGGCACCACTAAAATTAGGTATAATGAAGTTATTAAAGTGATAAGGGAAACCATTGGGTTCCAGTGTAACTACGTGTATATATTTTTATTTGTAATTTAGCTATTGCTGTGCTTGCCTCATATTACTAAATTGTACAATAAAAGAATTCTACTGAATTGAAGTGTGATATATTGTTGAAGTAAATATAGTCAGTAAACGATAATATTGAAACCAAACTATAAAGCCGAATTATCTCCCAAAAAAGTATTCTTAATATACAGTATTGTTAAAAAACACAAACTGTAATAAATAAATAACAGAATGCACTTAAGTGGTTCCTTTGTATCTATGATGAATCACAGAAGTTCATAATTCAGCCTTCCACAGCTCAAATCTCATTATAGTACAGAAAAATAATCAGTCTTTTCCCACTAGGGCAAAGAAAAAGTTTGTGACAGATAGAGTTCAGATATATCTCAAACTGCCTCATCAAACTGTGAGATAAAATGCTATTTGACTTACTGTTACAACATTGTATCTGTAAATTGGCCGGGATTACCTCAGGGAAATTCCACTTTGCGACAAACTTTTCCATATTTGTATTTTTAGATTTGGAAATGCCACGATGTTTGTGACATTTAGAATAAAACAGTAAGTGCTCCATCAGTAGAGAGATTGTAGGACTTTTGACACCTTTTTGTGATGTCAATGACAATGTGGTTATTATTTAAATGTTAAGTGAAAGTCTATGGTTGCTTTAAAAATAATGTCCCCTAAATGAACGCTCTGTGCCAATCTAGTGCGTCTTCACACATCTATTCTAGTTGGAGAGTGGCCGTTTGCCCTTTCAATAGAGCCAAATTAACTTTTCACTCAATGGATAATACATAAAACCTACCTATGTGTTAAAGGAGCACTGTGTAATTTTTCTGTAGGGTCTGCCACTTGCTTGTCTCCATGGAGATGTTATTGCTTTGCTTGGAATGTTCCACAGTATGGCATTTAACATATGACTATTGCACGTATTCAATTACAGATGTATTTTATTGGTCAAAAATACTTGGGGCTTCCCTCTCCACAGATCTGACCTGTAACTATAGATAGATAGGTAGACAGAAATATCGATAGATAAAAAGCATAGCCTGTAACATTCAAGGAAAAGAGTTACTATGGAGACAAGCAAGCAGCAGACCCCCTTCCAGAGTATAGTGCTTATAAAACCTATAAAAAGCTATGTAAAATAGTAGACTTACAAACATAAAATTTGACCTAATTTACAAACTAATTTAAAGATCTAAGGATTCGCTAAGGACTAAAACAACTAAATGGAGTTGACTGATTTGAAAGTTTCATACAATACCACACAAATTTTTATTATTGACGCTAATAATGTGAAATTACTTTCAATTCACTTGCACTCCTCTGACTGGTCTTCACCTACGCTCCTGTCTTATTGATTTACAAATTGTTCGTTATAATAAAAAAAACACATTTATGTACGCTTTATTGTGGAATAGTATCTTTATAACCATATATTGATTTCTGTGTAGCCTTCAATCGTACTCTATTTGAAGTGGTATAATTTCTTCAGCAGTAAATCTTATTATAGAGGCAGGTGAGATGCAATGAAAGTCTATTGTTCAATACCTGATATCTGAGTTGAGCTGAGAAACTTGATTTAAATGTAATGTGTACAGTATGTATGCCATAGAGAATGTGCATATTAGTTCTGTTATCAACACCAACAGGAAAAGCCAACGGGACTAAACAAAGACTACATCAGGACTAAACTGGGCTTAAATCCCACACAGGATAGTATCAGATATTTTAAAATCTTGACAATGACAGTAATAATGAAAAAAATTCAACTTGTATAAATATAAATCTTATATACAACTTTTCATTCACTGTATACTGCTTTTAAATTTGGGGCCTTATTTACTCCTTGGTGATAACAACATCACTTCACAAAAAAGTCATTATTATGTTTCCTGCAATTGGCATATACAACAGTTTTGGTAAAATTACAGTGTTCCGATTTAATACTGGGTTTAGGCCTAGTTTAATCCATATTTTGATGTTTCAACACAGACATTTTGCTCACTATTAAGAGAATTTTAGGATTATTTCATGTATGTAAATGTACAAAAAAACTACTTTAAAATTAGTTTAAAGATGCCTTATATAAGTTTTCTGGTTTAATGCCATACTGTGGAATTTTGCAAGCAAAGCAATAATATCTCATAGAGACAAGCAGGTGGCCAACCCTCCATTAAAGGGCCCATATTATGATATTTTCAGATCTATGTTATAATGTTGTTTCTTCATCACAAACATAATTGGAGTTGTGTTTTGTTTCATTCACACATGTTTGACACACAAACCCTCTTCTCTCAAACAGAAAAGACTCTGTTCCACCTTGTGATGTCATGTGGTAAAACAGGAAGAGCTCTTCTGTCTTTTTAAACTCAATACACCTTTACAATACACTTTTTGTATAATTTCAGCCCTAGAATTGCCAATCTCTATTGAACAAAAGGTAAAAAGCAGCTGTTAACTTGAAAACTACCACTTCATGACATCACAAGGTGCAACAGAACATTTTGAGCTTTGTAGATGAAGACAGACTAATAATAAAGGGTTACGCAAACATGTGTGAATGAAACAAAACACAACTCCAGGTATGTTTTTGAGAAGGTAACAACAACATTATACCATAACTTAAATCTCAAAGAGTCAATTTTGTATAATATAGGACCTTCAAAAAAGTTAATCTTGGTTACAGTGTTTGTTGTAAATTTCTTGTGGTAATAATTGAAGAGGGAGCTGTCTCATTGTGTAGTTCTAGTTGCTTGCGTCTTGCTGCTTGCGTCTTTCTGCTTTCGTCAACAGTAAGCCTTACCATCTGTATCACCATGAATATATTCTCTATGTTGGAGGGTGGGTAATCCCAGATCTTTGCTTGGGCCTGACCACTCATGAATACAAGAATATAATGACTGGTGAAGAGTCGGGCTGTACTGTTTATGCAAACCCTGAGCAGGAGAAATGAAGGAGAGGATTTTCAGTCTGTCTGGGCCCACATGTGCACCAGAGCAATGCATGGAAATCAGCAGGGCCCATCTGCTCAGTACTAGAACTCCAGGAAGTCACCTTACCAGTGTTCACCTGCCTCTTCAAATGTTCATGTAAGATTATTGATTTGTTTGTGCAAACTTTGTCACCAATAAATGAGTTACAGGGTTAGAGAAAGTTTATGATGAAGCACTAGTGGAATGCAAGCCTCACTGGTTATCAGTTGTTATCTGGGTATTAGTAATAGGAGTTCTGGAAAAAAATGTTCAGATAATTATCTATATTCGATACTAGCTTGAGTAGAGATCGTCATTTGAACATGTATTGCTACTGTTAAAGTAAATTTGGTAAAGGGGTGTATTTGAACATCTGAGAGCTAATGTTTGATTTGTAGTCCAGTAAAAGACTGTTGTGATGTTTGATGACGTCATGTCCTCTTGTCACTGCCAGCATCTTGTGGCTGAGTCAGGAGGGTCTATGTGCTACTGCGAGGGTCGTCGTTCCCGTGGCAACCACAGTTATGACCTTGCCTGACAGAACAACTTTCACTCCACTAAGCAGCTGTAGTTTAGCCTCTACAACCGCGGCCAGTCCAAGCTAGCCCTCTGAAGCTAATGGATCAGGTCGATTCCTACCAACTACCAGTGTGACCTAATAATTAACAAAGTTCTAACAAAGGGACTGGTAAAAGTAGTTCCACGTTTGAAATGCTTTGGTCAGTATGAGCTAGATCTGACCATACCCAAAATGTCATACAAAGATTGAAGTTAAGCCTTTATTGTCTTGAACATCAGTGAAAATAGTGTTAAAAGTACAAGTATATATGCAAACTCTTTTGTGTTAAAAGGCAGTTATTAAAATTCTGTATTATTTTTGTACACTTTGTCAATATTTATGTCGAATTGAACTTTAATAGAGAATAGTATACTGCAGCTATATACATATCCCAGGTTCTGACACTGTTCTACAACTATAGTCTTTGTGAACCCTGCCCACCCACACTCCCATAGACATTTACAAGTCCTCAAACCACAGCACCAAATGTCTCCAAGTCTCATCAAAGCACACTTAAAGACTTGTTAAATGCACTTTAACACACTGTTTTCCTCTCTCCTCCATTCACTAATTTGACATAGTAAAATCATACATTGTTGCGGTGGGCGTCTGTTGCTTCTAAACTTAAATAAAGTAAATATTTTGGTTCGAGTCTGTGAAGTTCTTATTCTAAGCCAAATATGCAGCTAATTACATGACACATAGAGAAAGCGCACTCTTTTATGAAGCAGTTAACATGCCGGTTGTTTGTAATAAAGCCAGGAGACAGTGAAGTAGTTAAAAGTAGTCTTGTGATGTGTACAGACACTTCAGCTTGTATTTTTCCATTTGACATTACAGTACAAAATGTATTACTTTCTTTATCTATGTCATGATTTGTTCTATTCATGATTTTTGTGGTAAATTTATCTGTATCTGTTGCCTGGCAAATCCAGAATGATATCTCTCTGTATTTTCATTTCATTCATACTAATTGATTTCAGTCTGGTCCCTACGTCCTCCGTTGCGTCTCAAGCCCGGTCAAACGTGATCGTGCAATTAGATCCGTTTTTTCAGTGACACATGAAAGGAAGGAGCTCATTAGACGCCTTTGATTTACAGATATAATCAAATTCATCTTATTTATCTCAGAGTTTAGTGCTTCGTTTATTAATTCTGTAAAAATCTGCAATGTTTTTCAGCCCCCTCTGATATTTTTTTTCCCCTTTATTATTTCCCATACGGACAGACCATGCGTGTCCCTGATTGGCTAATCCACCTGTCCATCACGTCTGTCTGAAAATGGGCAGATTCACCCCATTTGACCAGACTCACATCCTCGTAAATTATTGAAGGAGTGCGTTTTATGGATGCCAGGCAACTGTATGTGCAGAGGAACGGCAAGACTCTACTCAGGAGATCAAAAACACATGAAACATAAAACTTGGTATGGTTTTAATCTCTTATTTTCATCAAATCATGCCTGTGATGTGCCACATTTCGAAAGTTACATACACCTTTAAGACACGTACCATATAAAATAGACTAAAATGATTGATCTTGGCAGTGTACACAAGTCGTAATCTATACATTTGTGTCATAAAGACCGATGGAGGGACCAAAGATACAGACTCGGGAAACAGTTCAACAGAGTTTATTTGCAGATACATGAATGTGAATGAAGGTAGACAGAGCAGACAGTTGGGAGCGATGTCGCAGGCAGTAGTCTTGGAGCAGGTCGTGGGTCGCAGGGTCAGAGATTGGGGTGTTCTTACTGGTCATGTAGAGTTGGGACGGAGACAGAGGTGCGGATCACGGTGGATACACGCACAAATAATCCTGAGCATGACATGAAGAAAAAACAGAAAATGACAAGACGATCTGGCCCAGAGTGTCGGATCCTCAGTCCTTTAGTACTCACAGGTGAAGGCTTGATTGCCTGATCAGAAGCAGGTGTGTGGAGGTGGTGCCAGAGTCTCCGCCCAGCTCCAAGCTTAAACACAGAAGGGAGTGGGGAAAACAGCACAGGACACACAAAAAAACCAAAATCCTGACAATTTGACATGATTATCGTGCTCATTATGGAAATCAGAAATATGATGTTTATTTATTCACTCTAAAAAAAAAAAAGTGGACTAATTGTATTTTTTTCTGCAAGGTTTCTTTTAGCTCCAATCTAGAGAAAATTACATCCAGAGCCTTATACATTTATATTAAAATAAACTAAATACACATTTAGTAAGTTATTTTGTGACTTACAGTGCTGTCTGCAAAGTAAATATACTGTAGATTTTGGATGAGTAGCTAGATAATTGTTTTGCTACTTGTTTGATTCTATGAAAAATTTGTAAGTTGTAGTATATGAAAGTGCCATACAAACTGTGACTAAATAATGTGATTGTTAGTAATTAAACTAGACTGAAAATGAGATTTTTCTCTTGCTTTTAACCCATTAAAATGTTTCAAGGTGAACTAGTCAAGATCATGTATTGAAAAACACCATGTTCCTGCCATTGACTTTCTTTCTGCTCGATAGTAATTGCATGTGCTGCAGCGGGCCCTCAAAATCATATAATTTAAAAGGAGCTACGGCACATTTTCTTCCTATTCTTCTGTACCTGAAGCTATATTCCGGTGCAGTGAATGGAAAGGCAGTGGCAGGTATGAGAAATTGTATGGATAAAAGTACATATTTCATGCATGGTGGACCTATACATTTTCTGTATACAGTCTATCCAGTAGGGCTGTAGTCGTTTAATCAGTCAGTCGTGTCTTGGTGTGCCAAAATTTGTATAAGTTGGCTAATTATTTTCATTAAGGTTTTATATGGAGCTACAGCAGAAAGAAACAGGTATGCAGTGATTTAGCTGAAGATTTGAACTTGAAATTAGCTTAATTTGCCTTTTTATTTATCAGTACATTTTATTTTGATATTTTATAAAGAATACTAATGAGAAATGGGGAGGGACATGTGGGGGGAGGTGCATCATGGTAGAGGTCTGTGGGTAGGGTCCTCTGGGAGGTCTGCAGCAAGACAAAGTTTTCTGCAAATGACATGTCAACATTAGCATCAAAAGCATATAGCATAGCAGACTGACAATTGTAAAAACAAACAAGATAAGAATACAGTTTAATCTTCCTTTTTATTTATCAGTACATATATAAAACACAATAGTACTTTTCTGTATAAATAGCTGTTTTTGCCCTCCTGTGCAGCTGTTGTCTTTTGAGTGCAGTTTGACTCAGATACGTAGACATACTGAAAAGTTTTAAGACCTTTTGTCGCCCCTGCTTTTTAATCAACTAATCAATCGGCAGGGTGTATCTTTAGTCGACCAAGAATTTCTCAAGGCGAGCGCTACTATCTAGAGACAACACTATCTGGATACGGCTCACATCTGCTAAACAAGATCGTTAATTGAACCAGGCTGGTAGCTGAGAGAGGCAGTATCTTCTCTCTGACACTATCTCTAGTGTCTCTGCAGACGGCATGTATATATTAAGGGCTGTGTGGACATAAATAGACTAGATTGAATTTAATATGCTCAATTTCCTTCAGAGCTGCAGAGATAATGCCTGAATTAGTTTATTGTTTCTTGTAGGGGTGGACAATACTGGTGTTACCATAATATTGATATTTTGTTAACAGTATTATCTTATAGAAAAAAACACCAAAAATCCCACATATTTAGTTGCAGCCTTTTTAATCCTTTCTTTGCAGTGTTGTCATACGACTTTTGTTGCGTACAGTTTCAATTTGGCTCAGGAAGTTTGGTAGTATTAAGTGTAAAGCAACGTCGTGCAACTTTATGGAGGTGGCACATTACCTCCACGATTCTATGGAAATAGAATCTTAAACCCAAACTTTGGAACAAACCTGCAAAATGAATCTCATGGCTTTTCAAATTAAAATAATAACATCTTAGGAGCTGAATAAGGTCACCACTTTCTGAAGCTATTATGAAAAAAAATATATATATTATACTTTGATTTTATTAACAGAGAAGTCATCATAATATTCACCATAAACCATGAGGTCAATTCATTACGATGCGCCTCCCCATGCAATCTATGCATTTCAAGTGTGATAATGGGAAATGTGCATAGAGGAGAAACAGATGGAGCGATGGATGGAGACGCAGGTTTGCTTGCATAGTCATGAGAAGGCCTGTTACTACATACATCATACATTGTTTAAGCATGCATATATATATATATATGTGTATATGTATATATATATATATGTGTATATGTATATATATATATATATATATATATATATATGTGTATATGTATATATATGTATATATATATATGTGTATATGTATATATATATATGTGTATATGTATATATATATATGTGTATATGTATATATATATGTATATATATATATATATATATATGTTATTGATTATTGCTGTCTATTTGCACCTTACTCAAGAACTACTGCTTAAAATTTGCTTTATAGTTAAAGCAGACCTATTATGCAAAATTTACTTTTCAGAGCTTTTAACCATGTTATAGTTTCCCCTCTCCACATACTTACCCAAACTTATATTGGAGGGATTCATACATGTTTGAACAATCTTTAATCGCTTATGTACTGCTCTGTACTTACCTCGTTCTTCAGTTTTATTTTCTTAATCTGTGATACATGCAGGGTTGGCAGAGTCACAGTCATTTTGGTACAAATGAAAAAAAAAAAAAATCTGCTGCTCGATAGCAGCTATTCATCCATACAGTCCATAAATTGTGATGAGGTTTACTACAACGTCAGCTCTTATTGGGACTGCAGTTTTCTAACTTGCTTCTTTTATTAAGTTGTTTTAGATATTGTGAATATTGTGATTTATAATGTATAATTATAACATAATGATTATAGCTATATAGCAGACACAAGCTCAACAGTGAAAAATGTTAGTCCCCAAGTGTACAAAACACACGCACCTATTCTGTTTAAAACATAAAAAGTCAGTGTAATATCTTAGAATATGGCCAGTGTAGACAGGAACTTCTTCATGTATGTGCTGTCCCCTTTGATCAAAGTGTTATTCAACTTTTAAACTTTTCACTGGATGCCGGCTTGTTTTTGACTTTTTATATTATTGAATGTTAAGTTGAACTAAAATAAACCTAACATACCTGTTTACTTAAAAATATTGATCCCAGGAAATCAGTATTAAAGGTGCACTATGTAATTGTTCTTGTGCAGAGTCCACCACTTGTCTCTATGGAACTGATATTGCTTTGCTTGAAATGTTACACAGAATGGCATTCAGCATATATATCTCCATGGAGACACGCAGATGATACCACCTGGCTGTGTCTGAGCTGTAAATCACTGTAACTGAATTACATGCAAGATAGGTAAGCTTAAAGCCACAATGCGTGTCATCCCAGGCAAAGCATTGACATTTCCATGGAGACAAACTGGTGACTGACCCCCCATGAGAAAAAAATTACATAGTGCACCTTTAAATGATAAGTAGGCCAGTGATAGTAGTAATTATTGTGGCAGGCTTAGTCATGGTCCCTGTTTAAGTATATATGTGATGCTGTGATCTATATGATGTGTATAACTCTGGGTGTGTTTATATGACAAAACCGTGTAAAATGTGTGAAACAGCTGATGGGTCAGATTTAAGTCGTGACAGTGACGAGTGTGGGAGAGCATGGCCAGCTGTCTCTCTCTTTCTCAGCTGCTGCTCAAATACATGGCACCATTTATTACACTGAGATTACCAAGACTAGAACATATTTTATGACTGAAAGGTGTAAAATCTTAACACAAAAATCTGTTCATGAGAAAAAATCCAACTGGGATGTGGCTGCAGACCTCTACTCAGAGGATCCACCAGCAGACTTCCACCAGGACCAGGATCCACAGTTTTCTTGCCACTGTTTTCAATGTAATGTTACAAAACTTGACATTGTTTTACACTAAAGACAAGTCCAAATCCTTTTCCTAACCTTAACCATGATAGGATTTTGCCTAATCTTAACTAGATATAAGGCCTATGTAAGGCCACAAGGCAACACACAGGAACAAACTACATCTAATATGTTACGCTAAATATCTGTTTTTTGTTTATGACAAGAAGTTTTAAACTGCTAAGCCGAGTAGAACAGACATAAGCTAGTTAATTTCAAACTAGAAATAAGTTTTATTGGTAATTAATAGTCTTTAATGTGCTTCGCTCTAAACTATTTGAAATGAGCTTTATTACCTTGAATGACGTTTAGTAGACAATGAACTGAGGAAACAACTGATACAAAGTATCATTAAGTTATTTATAAAGTAAACTAAAAAAAATGGTGAGGGACATGTGGGTAAAGGTGCATCCTGGTAGATGATAGGGTCCTCTGGGTGGTGGTCTGCAGCTAGACTCAAAAAATATCTGCTGATTATAGGTCAACTTTAGCATTAAAAAGTGAAGTATATCAGATTGACTGATAATTTTAAAAACAGTTAGGTAACAACACAGTAATACAAAAGTGTTAAAATATTCACGTTTTTGTAGCTCGAAATTGTATCCGTGATGTATGAGTTCTAATCCAGTGTTTTCCCACCAGGAGGAACTGGTCCTAAAAGAAGGTGAAATGTAATACTATTACATTGTACATCCTCAAAACTTTTTGGAGGATTTATTACAAAATGCATTAGCCATAACTTGCAATATACTACAGTAAATTGATCTGTTTGCCTACTACAAGAGTTAGTCAAGTCACACTTGACACTTGACACAAAAATTATAGCTGCTCCTAGATCCAGTTTTCTTTCAAAACAGACACATTTTTTCATCTTTTGTTTTTCTGCTTTTGAAAAATAGTATAGTTATAAAAAGAGTAAAACCTAGACTTGACTTCTGAGCAGTTACTGTTAAGCTGCTTCATAAAACATGGCCACTGTTTGTCAGAAACTGTAAAACTGTATCATTAACCTGAGAGGTCAGTTTGTTCCACAGGATTCAGTGGTGTCTATAAAAATCCAGATCAGAATTTGTTCCCTATAAAAACCTTAAATACATTAATAAAACATGTCATATGTTTTATTATATGAATTTGCAAAACTTGGTTGGAATGTGTTATTGTATTTTTGCAGAGTGAAGTGGTATTTCATCATTATTTTGAAGCACTAAAACGTGAACTGTGGACTGAATACTGAAGTATGACAAGCAGTTTCATGTGATTGGATATTAAACGTTGGTTAAAATAATGTGTAATCTTGGTCAAAAACACATGTATCTCATTTCATTTGCGTATTTGAGGATATTCCAACATATTGGTACATTGAAATTACTTTAAATGGTAATGTAAGTTATTTAAGTAGTGGCAGGTCCAGACCAAACTGACTGAGAGTGCAAAGCTTTCCCATTAAGTGTCATTATTTAACCTGCCTAAAATAAGGGTGTAAATCTTCATAAATGAGATTGAAATTCACACTTTTGCACCCCTGTACACCCAGGCCTGTGTATTGCAAAAGCATACAAAATGTACAGGATCCACTCTACAGTTAATATTGTATTTAATTAAACTCTGTTCTTTCAGCACTTACATATTTGCACATTACTGCTTATAAAAGAGCTAATTTGCAAAAAAACCCCAACCAAAAACAGATAAGTGTCATTTAAAAAAGTCATCAGAGGCTTGCATGTTATTCTTTGTATAGTAATCTTTTCAAATTACCTGACTTGTGCTCCATAATGTAGATGTGTGGGCTTTTTTAGTGCAGCAGGTCAAAGTTCAGGGTCGGCACGAGGCATAGCAGCTCTGAGCCCTGTGTCTGTCTCTATGATGTCATCGGGGGTTCAGCCGGGATCAGGATGTCCCATGAGAGCTGTCCCTTATGCAGCTGTTGGCACCATTTCCTTATTTTGCACTACTAATGGGGCACCTCTTCTATTTGGCTTTGGATTGGCTCGGGCTAAAATAGACATAGGCTGTTATCTTCACTAAAGGTAGTTGCCAGAGATATTTTAATCTGTGCTCAAATTATAAGTACAGTCACTTCAAAGGTCCTATATGACACAAAATTGACTCCTGTGAGCTTTAAGCCACGTTAGAGCATTGTGACCTCATCAAAACCATACCTGGGGTTTTGTTTGATTCGCACATGTTTGAGTAATTCTTTATTATTTGTCTGTCTGCAGCTCCAAAGCTCAAGATGCTCTGTATCACATCATTATGCCATGAACAAGTACATTTCAACAGCTAAATTTCTTATTTTGTTAAATATAGATTGGCAAATAAACATCCAAATGATTCTAGTGAAGGTGTATGGAGTTTAAAAATGCAGTGGAGCACTTTCTGTATTACCACATGACATCATAAGGTGGAAGAGAGTGAAGAACTCAGCCTAAATATACAGGGTTTGTGTTAAACATGAAACAAAAAAAGAAACATGAATGAAACAAAACACAACTGTGTGTATATGATAGATGAGAAAATAGAGTAATATGGGCCCTTGCTATTCCAACTAATACTTCTGCTATACCACTACTACTGTTCTAATGAGTTTTTAGACATACACATAATTAAGAAAAGGTTGCTTTGTTTTTTCAAATGGTTTAAGAAAATTACTAAACTAATGATAAGGGAACAATGTTATAACAAGCTTAAAAGCTCATCAATGTTGATTTTGCATAGTATGTCTCCTATAAAACCCCAACAGCAGCCTTAATGTTCACACTTATAACTCAAGTTGCACAACACATTTTCTTTATCGGAAAGCTTCAAACCCATGCATGTGTTGGAGTGTGGGGCGTCAGGAAACAAATATTGATTTGATTCACTGCTCGGTTTGTCGTCGAGTTTTTGTGCTGACTTTATAGTTTCCATGACAACAAGAATATTCAAAAATAAAATTTAAAAAAGCTTATCTTGCTTTAAGTTAAAATGAATAATTGTATATTGTAATTAACACTGTCACAATACTAAAATTTTAAACTCAATTTTGATGATAAAAAAAGGCTTGATAACAATTTTAATACCACAATCATAATAAGTACATGTAACATTTAGCCTATTTAACTTTCCCATATGGCATTATACTGTTTGTAAAACTATTAAAGAAAGGTCAAATTGTATCCTATTTATGTGATTTTTTATTTTTTTTTATTTGATTTTTTTTTTTAAAATTGAAACCTGTTCAAGTTTTGTAATGGAAAAACATTCTTCATTAGACACATCAGATTCAAATTACATCATACATCAAATTTTCACCACAGTTTCAAGACTAGTCTTAGTATCAGTTAGTATCAGGATATCAATTATTTTTATTATTAGCTTGCACCACTAGGAAATCAATTTAAATAACGAATGAAAGAACTCTGTCACCAGGCAACATCCGCAGTACATTGAGCCTTATCTAGATCTTGAGCCAGGATCCAAGTCAAGAGTACCTGGTTTATTCAGTACATATTAGCTTTGTTGCTGCCCTCTCAAATATAACAAGCGTACAGTAGATATTTTCATACTATACATGCTTGTCCCAAATCCTTCCTCTGAAAACAATTTGTGACCAATCTGAGCTCATGTTAAATAACAAACGATAAAGCAGGAGCTGGAGTGGAGGCAGTGGGACTTCAAATCAAAGTCTCCCTCCTCCTCATATTGTACTTTTCAGAGAACTATTTTAAACCTGCTCTGCCGTTACAAGCCATGCTCTCTCTATATACTGGTAAAAAGCTGAGGAACATTTTGGATCTGTGGAACTTTTCAAATGAGAAGCTTCTTTATAGTCAAATTATACAGCAACTGCGATCTCAACCTCCATTTAAAAAAGTACATCTAGAGACACCACTCTTAGTTTAAACAGGGTCGCCTTTCCACTAGGGATGGGACCATAGTTAAAGTTAGACTCTTGAATATTTTGACCAAAATAATTGTGATTAACAACATTATCACGGTAATTAATAAACCAAGGTTTACATTTTTTTGAAAAAAGTCACTAAAACATCAATTATCTTAAAATATGCAGGTGTCTGAGCAATCACCTTTATTGTTTTTTTGTTGTTTTTTTTGGTGCAAGTGAAATTGACAATGAATTGAGAACATATATGTAGACAAATGAGTCCAGATGGCATTGCTGTGTTAATAAATGTAATAAAACACATGAACCATCCTGAAAGCCCCCAGAAAAAGGATATGATAAAGGATATGCTGGCATTGCAGCCATCAGCTGTACAAAATGCTATTTAACTAGTGCTAACCTAGCGATAGCAAAATCGTCACAAACACGTACCATTATTCATACAAATCCAAACTAACACAAACTACATTCAATAGTCTATTTCACATGGTATGTTACTTATGATGGATATTTTCGGCTCAAGTTTGTCAAACAATACAGGATGGTTGTCTCGCAAATGTGCGTGCAAGTTGCTCGTGTTTGCCCTTGGAGTTGCAACTTTTTTTGGGCAGGCTCTGCAGATTGGTAACTCATCGCCTTGGTGATTATCTTTGTGTGCAATGCTCGTGATTGTTTAAAGATGCCACAAACGATTAATTGCAGATCTTTTTAATCACAAAAAGCGATATTACTGTATATTGTCCCATCCCAACTTTCCACATTTCTGACATGTAACTTCACATTTTATGTTTAGTGCCATGCTGTGGAGGGTTCCAGGCAAAGCGATATCTCCTAGGAGATCCTCTGCCAAGAAAGATACTGTACAGTTTTGTTTAGTTCTGGTTTGAACTGTTGGTTTAGTTCCTGATTTGACCACTGATACATATTTAAAATTGTGCCTAAAACATATGGATGCAGATGTGGTAGCAGTAACCATAGACTATATATATGTAATATAACTTAAATGAACAGCCAGGGGATTCTGAGCTGGCACTAGAGGAGACAGTGGGCATTCATTGTTCAGTGTTCAGGGCCTTAATTAGAAGCTTAATTACACAGATAGAAGTGATGCCAGCGAAAGAGGGAGCGAGAGATGAGAGGAGAGGGAGAGAAAGAGATAAAGAGGAGGGAGAGAAAGGAGAATGAGAGAAATAAAGCGGGAGGGAGAAGAGAGAGAGATCGAGACGAGGAGCAAATAGAAGAAAGGAGAGGAAGATAGACAAGGAAAGCGGGGAGGGAGAGTAAAGAAAGGGAGAGAAGAGGTAGATGTAGAGTCGAGGGAGAGAGTTAGAGGAGGGAAAGAGGAGTTGATTAAGCCAGAGAGAAAAATAGAGATGAGAGCAAGAGAGATAAGGAGAAAGACAGAGAGGCAAGGTAGAGGAGAGGTGGGACAGAGTCAAGAGGGAGATAGAAAAAAGAAATAGAGAGAAGGAGAGAGAGAGAGAGGAGGGAGCAGAGCTGTGATGAGACACTGCTGCTACTGTTTTGGTGCTTCAGACTCTGGAAAGGCGATGATCAAAAATAGACAGTTAGTAATCACCAAATACCACTGTACCCCTCTGATCAAACTGAAGACCTGAGTAACATGTGACCAAGAAGAGCCCAAAACAGTGCAACATGAGCGTCAACCAATCAGAGGAGAGGAAGTTTAGTCCTGATATGTTGTTTATAATAAAAAGGGGGTTCGACCTGGAGACTTAATCTGTTGTGCAGTATATTCGTTTTTAGTGTAGTGCTTTCAAATTTAAGAAATAAAGTTGTATTGAATTGAAGTTAAGTAAGGGAATCTTGGAATACAATATTGCAGATCTGGCTGCTAGGGAAACTACTTCCTCACTCTACTACACTGACTGTAATTGGGGTCATTTTGTGCTGATGGAGCCATTTTCTCCATGTTTCCCTACTCGTAGCATATGACCTGCATAACAGACCTATATAATAGACCTGTCATGATAACAAATTCTGAAGCACGATGTATTGCTACGGAGAAACATTGCAAAAAAAAATGATAATATTGAAACAACTTTATACCACTAATTAAGATTGAAATAATGCAAGGTAATCCCGGTAAACCATTTTAAACAGACTGTTTCATTAAAAGACATGAGCTACAACAAATACATAACAGAATAAAAGGGATTAATTCACCCTTCTACCACTCAAATTTTATCATATTACACCAAAAATTCCCCATATCTCCCTAACCCTAACCCATTTTTGCAAAGAAAAAGTACTCACGATAAATACTGAGGCCCAAAATATACTGTTCCAGTATACTGTACTGAACAACCGTTATCGTGACAGGCCTAGTATAGTCTTTTTATTCAGAGTTTGTTATTCATTCCTAAAAATAACTGAAAATGACTTAAACATTGTGTGAGCTGCATGTTGTTTTGGGTCTCAATCAAGGACTTGCAACTTTGCAGAGATGCCACTAGAGAGCATAACAGGAAATCAGATTTGATACAGGAACCCTCATCTGGCTCATATCTAATCCTGTCATGTTTTTCAGGGTAATTATCTCAAGTTCTTGCCATACTAATTGTAGCTTTCAAGGTTTTGCAGTTTACTTGAGTGGTTAAAAAGCATTACATAGAGCAAAGAGTACAGCAACAGCTGAAGTCCATATAGTGGCATTTTGAGACTAATGGCTATTTCCTATCTAATATTTTCTATCTAATTTCTCTCTAATGAAATGTTTAAACGAAACACATACCTGGAGATGTGTTTTGTTTCATTCACACATGTTTGAGTAACGCTGCATTATTAGTCTTTCTAGATTTCCAAAGCTCAAAATTCTCTGTTCCACCTTGTGATGTCATGTCGTGGTAGTTTTTAAGTTAACACCTACCTTTTAACTTTTGTTCAGTAGAGATCTGAAATTCCACAGCTGAAAGGACCAAAATGAGTTAAAAAACATAGTGACATCATGAGAGAAGAACTCTGCCTAAATATGCAGGGTTTGTGTTTTAAATTTGTGAAGAAAAAAAAACAAACAAATAACAATATATTCCCCTCTTTACTGTTGGCTGGTATCAAATTGATCAAAATAGGAACACCTGGGACGTTTCTTGTGTAAAACTAGGACAAATCAATGGTTTTGGATAAATCTACTGAGACAAGGGACACAGGGCTCAGAACTAGGACTGTCGCGGTAAATGGGGATGTCAGGTCACCCTAATCAAACTTGACATTGCAGTACATTTACCTTTCGTTGCACAATATAGTTACTTAATTTCGTGCCATCTCCTCATCACGCACACACACACACACCTTTCCTGTGTACTTCCCAAGAGTATCAAACATATTAATTATTTACATGGCTGTTAGTGGAACCCGTGAGCGTCAAACATAAAAAGTCTGACACATCTCCCGCCGCGGTAGCCTTGTTTCTGTTTCCTGTGATGGCCTCCTTGTGCAGAGTCAGCGCTAAAGCTAGCTAGCGTGATGCTCTTGTGAACATGCTGATGTGTTAGCTACTGAAACATTGATGAAAACTGCGGTACACAGAGAGCTGTCCATTTTTGATCTAAGTGACGATCAAGGGCAGTGGCTCTTTACTTGTAGTCCATGTAATATTTGGGAGACGGCTTTATATTACGGCTTTGTAATGGACAGACAAGTGAGTGAAAGTTTCATAAACTGTCCAAATACACAGAGAAGTGATGTTTTCCTTCGCTTGAACACGTTACATATCCACGTGCCAAGACACGTGCATATACATCAACAGCGGGTCATTGATAAAACATTACCTCCATTTCTAAAGCGATAGTGCAATCAAAGAACAGCCACAGGCCCATGCTGTATTTGATTTAATGAATATGTGTGTATTTGCTGTCATTAGAGGCTGAGAGTTGAAAACACAACGTTCTTGACTTTAGCACAGCGCTAAATGTATGAATTTGCATCAAGTAATGCGTAGATGCGTAATTTCTTTTGTTTGTGAAAAAGACTTCTGGCATCTGGCACAAAATGAAGGAGGGCTTTTATATTATCAGGTAGTGAATTTGATGTCTTAAATGAAGGCAAACAGCCCCATTATTGTTTATTGACTTTTTATTCTTATGGTGCTTTAAAATTCAAGTACAGCATTACCTTGGTTGTGTGTGCGCGTTGTCCGTGTGACCATGACACCATGAGTTTTGTGTCTTCTGTGAAAGGAAAGAAATGCTTAATTAATTAGTATTTGGGCGTTTCATTTCACAATCAAACCTCCATTTTTACTGTCACAATTTCACATATTTACTCATGATTTATGAAAACTTGACGACTCGAGGCTTGTTGATCAATTAATGATGCATTTTGCATTTAAATAGCTAAATGTCTCTTAATAAATAAATATTATTTGATCTATTTTAAACACAGTGTATATGCTCTTTCAGGAAAAATCCAAATGTAACTCTAATTTTAAGCAGATTTAGCTTAATTAGATGGATAAGCAATAATACCGTCTATCGCAATATAATTAGTGGACAGAATGTCAATTTAAAATTAAAATCAACCAACTCTTCTTTCCACCATTATCAGGCACATGCCACAATTAATTAAGCACCACATTTAGAACACAATGTAAAAGTTAGACTAAGGCCAGGCTAGTACTGAAGTATATTAAGATTAGTGCAAATTTCATATATATTTTAAAACGTCACACAGGGTTGGTCTAACTTTAGTCTGGTTGAGAACAAATACAACAAGCATAAAAAAAAAACAATGAAGGGGATTTCTGTTTCTGAAATTACATTTGTTTTTTCTGTAATGGGTTACTGATGGATTGATACTGGTGTGCCTCATTGTTTACTGCAGCCCAGAGGTTTGAACTGAAAAGATTTAAAAGGGTTGTGGGAAAATATATCTTCTGTTTATATTGTATTGCTTTCACAAATAACATATTACTCAACTGAAATTATTTAGGTGGTTGCAGTAAAATGAATGTTCCTGCAGCTATGCTCTCTCAGCTATATATTTATCAGGTTTTAAAATATGTCGAAGGATTGACTTAGTTTTAACAAATTGCTTTATTTATTTATTAATTTTACACATGAACAATAAAACTTCAGATCAGCTGTTCAGTCAGTGCAAAAAAGATGAAGAAGACCTTTAACTCATATATTCTTATTGTTGTGTTTGATTTTATCTATTTAACTATCACTGCCTTCTGGCTCTCTTTAGTCTGTAGCATCAACTTTACCATAGCAACCTTGAAGAGCCCCTATGTTTTGCATCCTTCTGTCCAACTCACTAGAGCCCCACCAAAGCTTTTCTTTCTTATGCATATATTTTCTGCAAGCCTCCTCAGCACAAACGCTCTCTTGTCTTGTATTTTCACACTGCAATAATTGGTCTTATTCAGCCAGATCATGAAGCATAAAGTAAGTGGGAGAAAATTCAGAATATATGAATGCACTTTGTAGAGGGTACAGCACCTGCTTGTCTCAGTGGAGATTTTATATCTTTGCCTGGAATGTTCCACAGTATAAAGAAGAAGACTAAGTGAGTGTGACATCACCCATAGCGTTCGGCTCCAGTCAAATGAAGCTCATCGAGGCTAGCAGTTACAGGGTAAATTTGGAGCCGAATTCCATATTTGGAATTCTGACCACAAGGACCATACCAACCAAAGAGCCAATCCAGAGTGAGGCTGATGAAGGTAACGCCCCTTCCTGCCTACACCGCTGGTTTAGCACACTTAGCCACACTGTCAATCAAACCTGTTGCTAACGCCAGCGGAAGCTGCCTCAGGGAAAGAAGGCGCCTGATTCATCTGTTATTAATGTTCATATCTTGATTTATGGACACAATAGCAAAATAAAAACCCCAGGATCATGTAGAGTGCATTTATACAAACATTTTACGGCTCACTGCAGTAGTTACAGAGAGAAGGGTGTCTAGTTTTTAATGTAATATGAATTGGAGCCGGAACGCGCGCCCATGATCGCTTCTCATTTGGAACGCAGCAGCTAGCAGGTTAGCTTTGTCCATGTATATGTATGTGCGTATATATGGATTAAACTTATCTATCTTGTATGTATTTTGTAACCAGCATTTTTACTGGTCAAATGCTAATCATCATTCTTACTCTAATGAGATCATCACTTCTTCACAGCTAATGTAACTTGGACTGGTGACATCGTCCATTTGTCTCCATTGAGATCGACAAGTTTAATGCAGTACTGTGGAATATTCCAGGTAAAGCAATAACACCTTCATGGAGACAAGCAGACGTCACGCCTTTAAGTATAAGGACCTCAGTGAAAACCTCTCTCCAATATATTTATTCCCCATTCTGTTCAAGGATAGATGTAGTCTGTCAGTGCATTTTTAAAGCCTTACCCATTCAGTGTGCTTGTTGGCTCTTTTTAAGCTCGGGTTTTTGATCCAGGCAGTAAATGCGTGCCCACTTAATCCACCCGCTTATTCATGTTTTATTTAAGAAAAAAATAAATATAAAAAGCGGTTTACTTCTCCGTCTAGCCTGCTGATTAGCAAGTTAAATGAAGCAGAACACAACAAGGAAAAGAGAATTAGTGTTTTTCAGTGAACACATGACTGCCACTTTGGAGTCAGAGCTCTCAAACATCCACTGGTAAATGTTTTAACACACAGTTTGGGGTGCTGGGGTTGTTGATTCAAAACATAGCAATATGAACATTTAACTTTTCTTTTATAGCTCACAATCTCATAAAATTTGCCTCACAGATGACTCTAAAGCTTTTAAAATGTAATTATGAAACAGCAGAAGCTAGTTTTCCATTTCAAAACACTTAGATGAAATTCTCACATGACGTTAGAGAGGGAATGGAAGTTATTTTTGGAGCTCTGGAATGGTCTGTACGTATGAAGTATAAAGTATAAGAAAAATCCAATTTTATAATCGATACCACAAACTTTTATTGATAGTTTTAACAAGTTCTAAACTGCATTTTTAGCAGCATAGACTAGTAGATTTTTAGTCATACAGTGCACAAGCCAATGTACTATTTGTATCATCCCAATGTGTAAAAAATTAAAAAATGTAAATTTGAAATCATTATGTTGACCATGGACAGAAAAGTAAGAATCAAATAAAATTCTCTTACTCAAAACTATCCAGTCCTGTTTGTGTGCTCTACTGCTAATCCTAAATATCGCTCTGTTTAATGAAACTCTACGTTGAAACAAACCCAACCTCTCCTCTCATTGGTCTGTCTTCACCAAGTGAGTGACAGGTGGATGCAACCAATCACAGAGTACTGTTAACTCTCACGTGTAGCAGGCAGCTTTAGTCTGTGCACAAATCATGTCAGTGCCTGATGTGTCCATAGGCAAGACCCTAGCCATCTTGCCTTGTATCAATATGCCTGTGTAATCCGAAGTTTTTTTGTAAGATGAAGTTTAGAGTTTAAATCTGTCAACTGGACAAATCGTTGTAGGAGTGAAGATGTTTCACTGTTCATCCAAGCCGCTTCTTCATTTCTGGTCAGATTGCTGGTGCACACTGCCTTATATCTATCTGAAGGGAGCCGCTAAATACAATGACACTATAACCTCTATTGTCTCCCGTTTCAGCCTTTAATGGCCCTATTCAACCTTTAATGACCCTACTATTGGCCTACAATAGCTATAAGGCAAACTTTGTCTTTTGCTTGTATCGGTATGGTATGTGAGTGTATGCTTGGTGGTCATGATGTTAAGTCGTAGATGTTTTTTGCTCTTGTCCAGTGCAATGGCTGACTCTTTGGTTCTCCAGTTCACCTGCCATGACTTGGACACAGTGTTTAGTCCATTAACAATCCCTGCCTTTGTAACACATGCCCAGGTCTCGACAAGTGTTTGTTGAGATTGTGCATTGAGTCCAGATTTTGAGAGCCAAAGAAACAGAGGCCAGACAAAATAGGATTAATGACATTTCATAACATCACCAGTCAAAATGGAAATAGTCTTATGTAATGCTAACAGGCTAACTCTCTGTCACCTAGCTTTGAATGATGCTAAAATTTTTGTCAGAGCTATCTTAATGTCAACTTGCAGATTGTGTTTTTCGAGCAGAATTTGTAGGTTCTTTGTGAGTTATTAAAAATCTAATAGATATTGTGCCTGTGGGAAAGTGGTAGCACTGTTGCCTCACACTTTGACGCAAATGATTTCCTGTGGCCAATGTAATTTGTTTTTTTTTTGGGGGGGGTTTCTGAAAATGTGGTTCGTAATCTTCATAATGATGTGGCAGTTTGAGTCAAATAAATTCACAAATTACAAAATATAATATGGGTTAAATTTGAGAATCAAGGTTTATAGATACTTAAAACCCATTCACTGATATGAAGGTTGTTTCAAATCCTGTGTCTGTGTACACCGGTGTGAATAGGTAAGTGGTTCCTTGATGTATAAAGTGGTTTAAAGGTAGAAAGGTTTTATATAAATGTAATACCATTTACTTTCCTTGGGCAGAGAATAATCAAGAAAAAAACATACACTTGCATATGAATTTTCATAACATTGGTGTATTTATTGTTAATTTGTTAAATTATGTTTTCTTTATTATGAATATTTTTATCTGGAAAAAATTGACTGTAGTAGAGGGCTATAGTTTTTGTACAGATCCATGAACACAAAACTGTTGCTAATTTTGTTGTAATACGCCGATTTCGTCACTATATTTCATAGAAAATGTAATCAACAGGAATAACTGCCTCTTGCTGCTTTCTTGCTAATTTCGGAGTCTAATAAATATTTAAATAACACCACAGACTGAAATAATCTACACCTGCAAATAACTGGGTCATCTTTACAACAAATTTAATTTTGTTACGTTAGATTTAACATTTTAATAAAAGTTTGCTTTAGACACTAAGATGTACCTATCTAAACACAAAGGGGGATAGAATAGCAGTGGAAATGATTCACAGGTATAGCTTTTTTTTCATGTTTATTTTTACTTTTATAATGTCAGTCTCCTGAGTTCATACATTATTCTATAAGGCTGTGAAGTATGATGGAAAAAAGGCAATTCATATCATATAGTTTCAAGGATTTTCTGATTAAAAAAAAAAGGTATTGCAGTCTTTATCAAGTTTGCAACAGTAAAAGTCATGAATTCTAAAGTCTGAATTTATTTCGCAACTATGAATAAAAACATTACCTCATTAGTCTAAAATACACAAATGCAGTGGTTTGAGCAAAGATGTGGTGTCGAAACTTGTTGTTGTTAAGCAAGTTTTTTTCTTTTATATGTTAATCCTTCAGAAAATTAAAAGTGCATCTTTAAATGATTTTGGAAAATAAATAGCAACTTCAATCAAAATCGCACTTCCTGA
Organism: Periophthalmus magnuspinnatus; assembly: GCF_009829125.3. Classification (NCBI taxonomy): domain Eukaryota; kingdom Metazoa; phylum Chordata; class Actinopteri; order Gobiiformes; family Gobiidae; genus Periophthalmus; species Periophthalmus magnuspinnatus. The sequence goes on from NC_047126.1 coordinate 16,560,384, forward strand.
TTTTTCCCCTAACCAATTTTTAATGTGAAAAAAATGAAACTCTTGTAGGTTCACACCAAAAATCATGCATCATTTCATTCAACTCTACCTCCAAACCCTCTTATCTGACGTAATTCTTCACATCTCTCTAAAACTTTGGCACTAGTTCAAACATATTCCACACATAATCAGGAGCCCTTTTTGTCTCACTGTACATATGATTGTACATTGAGTTTGGAGGATGTGCTGATTGGGACACAGTTGTCATGATCATGGGGTTGAGAGAGCATGGCCTCCCTCCTACATGCCTGCCTCTCACACTCACGTCGAAATCAACATAAGTGCTGCATATGCTCCATTTAAAACCACCGCATTTGCATAAGAAACTCAATGCCCCAGTTAATTTCACACTCAGGAAAACAATTATGAAATGGGGTGGTTTTCACTATGCATATAGTTTTGTTGTGGTTAGTGAAAGTTCTTTAAAGTTTTTGACAAATTATCTTCTTTTCTACACTTTTGTGTACATTATATTGCTGGGTTTCAGATGAGATCACAGCATTCTTTAGGCTAATATTAATTAATACAGATGGGGGAGCTAAATTTGATTTCTGAGCTTTATTTTTACACAATCTGATCAGAAAGGACTGACGTAGTTGGAGCTACAACAGGTGAGCTGATTTGTGATGTCTCACAATTAAAATTGCATCAACAACATAGATAGCATTAGCCGTCAGTTTTTCACCTGAGTGAGTAGAAAATCAAACAGGACCATGAATGCTCATCTTGATCACACACTCCTGAAAATGTGTTGCTTAAATCCACTTAGGTTTTTTTTTTCTTGAGTTGTCAGATTATCTTAAAATGTGTGTATTGTGCCTCAGTGGTAACTGCTGAACATTCTATCATATAGACACATGTAGAACACCCCCAGTGTGATTTCACTGCAAGTATCAGTTGATTACATTGGTACTTATGTTCTGTACATTTAACATATCCAAAAAGTAAATTCACAAATGCTGAACCTGATCCTAGTACCAAGAATTCACTGTACTACAATCTGCATTTCAACAATATTCATTTTTGCTGCTCCCATCTGTATTAAATAGAATGTTGTGATGTCATCTGAAACTCAGTACAGTATACATTTATAACAGCACCTTCTGCACAATTTATGAGTTTTAAAATAAAATATAATTTTAGAAATAATAATAATAAAAAGTAATTTGTAGGCATATGTATATACAGCAAAGTCATATATTTTCAAAGATACATAATCATTATTACAGTCCAACAAACCAGCCTATGTGTTTTGCAGTTCATTTAATAAATATATTTGTTATGGTGTGTTTTTATTTGTACAGTGACAATGTACAAATGTTACATTGACAAAAAAGGGAAGATGCATTGTACCGGGTTATAGAAAAGGATGCTCATTTCCACCTGTAGTCCCTGGGCAGGTGGTTAACGCAGTCGAAATACAGCTCTACACGGACATTAAATGTTAATGTTATAACACTTGGACTAAAATAAATACTACTAATAAAATAATTTCACTTGCAACTAATGTAATTATTAAATGTAGATTGAATACTTGAATACTCAGTCATCTGGTTTAAAAATGACTCATGAGCTGCCAGGTAATCCATTTGAGGATAGGCTCTATTCTCATGCTAATCTCTTGTCTACAGTAACCAACACACTGTATCTGTGGCTTCATACACATCTCCTTTTAAAGCTCTGTGTCCTTCAGCGAGTGTTTCTGCGGCACAGAGTTGCTCTTTTGCGCCCTGCTCCTGCCATTGTTCAGGCTTTATCTGCAGTGCATCTCCTCTTCAGAACAAATGAGCTTTTCAGGCTTCATCTGAGCGCGCCTCCCAATGTGAGCCGCTCTCAACTGCTCTCCTCTTCTTTCCCGCTCCTGTCTCTCTTTCATTCTTTCTTTCCTCTTCTCATCTTTTCTCTTCCTCTCTCCATCTCTCCACAATCCTCTCTTTTTCTCACCTCCTCTCTCTTCACCCCTCTGCCTCGATCCTCCTCCCCCTGCTCTCTCTTTCTCCCTCTCTTCTTCGCTCACTCCCCTCTTCTTATTTCTCTCCCCCCCTCTCTTTCTCTCTCCACCCCTTTTATTTCTCCCCTCTTTTTCATACCCACACTCTTCTATAGTTTCTCTGTCTTCCTCTCCTCTTTCTCTCCTTCTCTTTTATTTCTGTCCCTTTCTCTCCTCCCCTCTTCCTCACTCTTCTTTTCCTCACACCCCCCCACTACTCCCCCACCCTCTCTCTCTTTCTCACCTCCACTCTCCTCTCTCTCCTCCTGTCTCTTGTACCTTTCTCACTCATCTTTTCTAGCCTCTCCACTTTTCTCTTTCTCCTCCCAATCCCTTTTTCTCTCCACTTCTCTGTCCCTGTCCTCGCCCTACCCTCTCCTCCTCACGCTCTTCTCCTGCATTATCACCCCTTCTCCTTGCCCACACACTTTCTTCTAGTCTCTCCACTTGTCTTTTCTTTCTCCTCCCCCTCTCTTCCTACCTCTTTCTCTCTTTACCCTCTTCCTCCTTTCTCTTCTCTCTCCCTTGCTCCTCCCTTGCTTTTCTCTCGCTTTCTCTCTCTCTCCTCCTGTCGATTTGCCACTCGCCCCCCTTGCTCCTTGCTCCCTTTCTGTCTTTCCTCCCACTTCCTCTCTCTCTTCATCTCTCTTTCTCCCCCTCCTCATGTCTCTTCTCCCTCTCCTCCTCTCGCTTTCTTCTCCTATACCATCTACCCTCTCCCGCGCACCTGTCTCTCCTTGCTCTCCTCTCTTCTCTCCACCTCTCTGTTTCTACCTCTGTCTTCTTCTTTGTCTCTGCTTTCTTCCTCTCTTTGTCCTCCTCCCTCTTTCCTCTTCTTTGAGTCAAATTACCTCAGCTGAAGTGGCTCAAGTGCACAGGACTTTACCACAGGCCTTGGATTCTCTGCTGTGTGTTTTGTTACAATGAAAGACACCTATTTTCTGGTATTTTCAGCCGCCTCTGCTCACGTTCTTTTAGTTTTTTCCCCCCCGCGACATATTGCTTTCCATCTTCTCTTTTCTTCTCCTTGTTCTCGCTTCGTCGCGGTGTAGGCGGATGGTACCAGTCGTAATAAACACAAAAATCGCTTCTTTGGCCAGGAGTGCTTTGAGTCACTATTTGCTGATGTGAATTCAGGTCCAGTGGCAACTCAAAACTGTGGACAAACCTAAGCATGTTTTTGTTTCAATAACAATTTGGCACAGTAATACATTTTGATATAGGACTAGAAAAAGCCACAAAAAAGACAATTTCTTTAAAAATTTTAATGCAAATTTCATCGCCAAGTAATTAATGTTACCATGTGGTTTTATACTAGTTCTGATAAGGATTGAGATCATTGTAAAAGTACTCCCAACTAGAGATTTATATCAACTAACCGATATATCGGTCTATCATGCTGATATTTGGCCCTTTTAGCGTATCGGCTATTGGCCTTAAATCTCCAGCATAGGCCAATATTTTGTTTTGGTCGATATGTTGCCTAAAAGTACACACAAAGCTTTATATTAACACTCTCTTAGGTTTGTGGTAAAACAAAAAAAAAAATGCTTGGGGGAAGTTGGTAGTAAATTTAAATTACATTGTTGGAGGAAAATAATCAAAATTTGTCCTACATTTTGGTTCCAAAGAATCAGTCCAAAAATATTGGTTTCATCTGGATTCTAAACAATCGATTTTGGCATCGGCCATGAAAAAACCCATATCGGTTGATCTCTAATCGCAACAGGTCAAATTTTGTTCTTTGAAAATATTTTTTTTGTATTTCTACCTGTCCAAACGGGCGTCATGTTTTGGTATTCGTTTTAGCACCGATTTGTATCTGGGTATCGATATTTCCAATTTTATATACATACATATATTACTGTGCAGAGAAGGGTTCACTACAGGATGAAAGAGGGATTACACATCTCCCCTATTACTGGTCATAGCAATCATTAAAATACATCGACAAAAACATCTTAAAAACCAATTAATTATTAACATGTTTTCCATGTGTGATATATAATTGATTGACAAGCTTTTACATTTTTCACATTTACATAAATAAATGACTTGAACCTTGAGCTGACCCTGCATTTCCAGCTTCCTATTAATCCCTGTTTCGGTCTGTTTTCTTCAGGCTCTACTGTCACTGTGCTGGTAATCAGGTCAAACAGCTCTGGGCCCTCAGAAATCAAGCACCAGTATTGATGCTGATTACACATTCATACAGCAATAACATCAATTCATATTCTGAAAAAACAGCGTGTACACATGTTTCCAACTTCTTAGGAACATTACATTGACTTACATTCATTTCCTGGAGGATGATCCTAACATTTACAATATAGCTACTAGGCACAGGACGATATCACGATAATGATTAAAGTTGCTGACAGTTTAAAAATGTTATGGGTATGAAAAATTATAATTGTAATGTTATGAATAAGTTTTATATAATTGTACTTTGTTATCTGTGGAAACAACTGCGATCTTGAGGGTAACATCACAGATAAGTAGGGCTGTCGACAGAAATTTGGGGGCCCGGGTTAAGAAGCCATGCATGGGCCCCCCTCTCATACAAATTAATAGGAAGAGGGTCTAATTGTGGGCCCCGAAGACCCTGGGGCCTGGGACAACAGATCACCACTTGCCTAACCTTTACCAAATCTTAACCTACCTATGATAACTCATATCTGTTGTTGTTCATCACAGAATAAAGAGTTGGAATAATTTTATGTGAGATCGGTGATATATAAGCATAAACAAATACACGTTTATGTGTATTCTAGCTTAAGACTGTACCACTAAAGCGTATCAATGGGGACAAGAAGGTATAGTGCCACCGTGCAGGCAAAGTCATAGGTTGCCATAAGAACACATGTTTTTCAAGGCATTTTAAGCAATAGAAACATGCAATTATTACTTTTCAAAATAAATATGTTTATTGCCATACTGTGGAACACTCCAGTCAAAGCAGCATCAAGCAGGTTGCAGATCCCTCCCCATGAAAGTTACATAATGCACCTTCATATACAGTTGACAGTTTTACATCAGTTTGTTGTTGGATTTGTTTCCTCTCAAACCTGGGATTTGAGCTGTTGCAATCCTTCGTCATGGGGAGCATAATTCAGATCCCTTACTCAGCAGACATATTGGATTTTGCCTCAGGCTTAAAATGCCAACATGCCTTTAGTGTAGAGGAGATCCTGCTTTAATGTGTAACCTCACTATCTCTCTAAGTCTAATGCGTAACATGATTTCTGTTCGACTTTAAGCAGACCATGGCTTTCTAATAACTTTCACAGCACGAATGGAGTGCTATATTTACATTTTCAGGCCTCAGGGACACAAGGTCCTCCAGCTTCAAAATCTCTTTGGTTTTAAGTTACTGCAAACAAATGCAATATTGACTTAGCCTCTGGACAACAACGGTGTTATTTTAGATGACACATTTGCACCACTGTCTTGACTGCACAGCTTGGCTTTGGGCGGTAACAACACGAATTACACACATTGAGCCTATTCAATATAAACAAAGCAGTTTTATTTGATCTGTAAATTATAACTGCACTGGAGTTCTGGAGCGGTCATAATGGACTGGTACACAATGTAAAGTTGTTTCTAACCTGAGTATGAATTAACTACTTTTAGTGTTATTTCATCATTGTAGTTGTAGGGTCCATAAATTATTACTTTGGCTGTAATACATGGCATAGCCTCAAACGCATCTATTTTACACTTACATTTATTTGTTCTTTTTACTGCTCTAAAATAAAATGAAAAACTGCCTTAAAAACTTGCATTCTTACTGTGACTTGGCTTCTCCAAAGATGCGCTTGTGCACTTGCAAAATCAGTAATTAGTTTATTATGCAAAACAACATACATATATCTATGCATACAGATACCATTCCCACATATATTCAGTTAACACAACCAATTTTAGTGTTACCTGCTTATGCACTCCAATAGCTTTTTCCTCATTTGCAAAGCATTCAGTGTTATTTCCGAAGTTTTTTCTTTCAAAAGTTGTTGTCAATTAGTGCATGAATCTGCCCAAAGACTTGACTTTGTTCTATAAAAGCAGCACCCACCAGTCATTAAGAGACAGTTTTTCTTTTAGGCAGAAATCTAAAATTCTTAAAACATTTATTTGAAACATTTAGTCATATTTTCTTTGTTTCACTGTCCCACAAGATCCACAAAGAAGTGCACACAAAAAGCCCAGATCATTTCTTTGTATATCCTTTGATGCTTCCATTGCGGCTCCAGCTACATGTTTGAGAGGGGAGAGATAGCGCCTCCCCAGTTCACAGAGGGGCATCATCAATAGTGAGTGTGACAGCTTAATAAAAAACACGTCTTTATCTGCAGCCTGATGTGCCTCTTATGCAGCCCTGTTGGGCCTGTGGAAAGCCATTTGATTGAAAAATGAAGTTCACATTCACAACTAAAACAAGGAATGAACCCTGGCACCGTATGCTTAGCCTGTGCGCTGGAGAGATGATAAAGTCACAATGGAAAGTACAAAAGGCTGAGGATTGTCAGATGTGCTTGCAGATTATGTTGATAACGATATTTAAAATATCGCACAAATTCAAATGTAATGACAAAAGTGAAGAAAAATTACTTTATACAGTAGTTTTATTTTTAATGAGCTGTTTTTGCTCAATATTCAATGTAATATGTTTTAATATTTTTAAATGAAACTTCCTTTGCATATGTACTTCATATTATAACTTAAAATTATATATATGTTTGGAAATGCAATCATTTTCAGTACCACTTTAGGTTCTGAGTAAGTATAAGGTTTGGCTGTCACAAGTGTGCACTCTGCTGACAACAGTGGGGAATGAAGCATTTTTAAATTAGAAATCAGCAGCATGGCTACTTTCAACATGATACTAAGAGATATAAACGCTAAATGTAGCCTTCATACACAAAGGTTACCGAGACAACTCTTGATCACTAATAGACTACGAATGGGACACAAGCACTGGAACCATAGATTTATGTTACAGGTGAAATGTGATAGATTGCATGTGAAGATGTTATTAGTTTGTCTGGAATGTTCCACAGTATGGCATTAAACCTACCTATCTCCATGTAGACAGGCAGGTAACGCTGTCAGGCCAAGTTATAGGTCAGAAGTGCTCACAAAAGATTGTATGTTTTTTAGCTATAAAAATAATCGGTAAATGCAAGATTAGGCCTGTCATGATAATTACTGTATCAACTTAGGAGTCAGTGTTTATCGTGGGTACATTTTCTTTGTACTAATGGGGAACTTTTTGTTGTACTGGCATCAGTTTTGAGCTGTAGGGGGTTGAAAATAATAATTTTATAAATAAATAATTTCTGTGGCTCATTAAGTGTTTCATTCATTTATTTCAGTTCTTGTTCATTAACAGTGCTATATAGATACATTTAATGACAAAGCAAAGCAATAGCATCGCATTGAAGAAAAGCAAGCAGCATAGCCTCCACCAGAAAAGTTCCATAGAGCATCTTTACATATCATTCCAGTTGTCAAGTAGTTACCACCTGTGTCACCCCACTTAGCCACTAATTACCATCTATAACAGTGTTCTGCTTACAGCATCCACCTTATTAAAGAGCGAACCATTTAAGCCACCACAGCGGGGATCACAGCAGGTTCGTTTTCACTGCTAAAACTGTAACTGGTCCAACTCTGTGTTTCTCGGAGTTTTAATTAAGGATCATTTTTTACACAGTTACCTCTGGTGAAGCAGCCGCCTGCGGTTGTGTCGCAGTGCAGAGGAAAGCAACCAGAAAATTAGCTCCTTAAACACACAACCAGGAAATGAGTTTAGCTTATTCAACTCTTTAACTCATTCACAAAGTTTTAATCCAGCTTTTTATGAATGATCTCCACCATCTGGCTATTTTAAATCATGAACAATTTGAAACAGTAGCAGCAGTAGATTAAGAAGCACACTATTATTTGGATATAACAACATGAGTGGTCTGTCAAAGTAAAAATAGTAATCTTATCGGTGGGAAGAAGAAAGAATGTAGACTAGCCTCTCCACACAAAGGTAAAGTTCTTTAGAGGAGTTTCAAAACTAATTGGTACTGGATTGATATTGTGGAAAATGTATAGAGTTTTCTGTGTGTTTGGGGAAAAGGCGTGGGTTAGGAGATCTTTTGTTATGGTGACTGGTGGATCAAAAAAGTGCAGACAAGTGAACTCAAAAATTAACATTGCTTATTAACAAAGAAAAAGACAAAGGCTGGATACTGGGAGCTGGGTTGGAGGCTGAGGTGGTCTGCGGGTGTGGGTTTGGTCCAAAAACAGGGTCTGAAGAAAACATGAAAAAACAAACTAAGTAACTGGGAAAATGAAATGAGATGAACTAGGCCAAGCAGTATAATACCACGGTGGGTAACTGGCGATTAGGGAGCATGTGGAAGAATGAGCCGAGTCTTTGTAGCGCAGTGGGTGGAAACCATTGGTGAGGGTGGTCCAGGTACACAAAGATACAGAATATTTATTGTTTTAAGTATTTGTGTCTTGTTTTTATGTTTATAATGATTGTATTGTTTCATGCTTCATTTTATTGTCCTTGATTAAAAAAAAAAAAAAAAAAGTTACGAAAATCAGTGAGACTTTCCTGGTTGAATGAAGATTAAATAGAAGCGCTTTGTAACAGGTTATTTACACTGAAGTCTGTGATGTATTTAAGTCAACCTGCAATTTTTACAGCTCCAGGGGTCTGTCAAACAAATAGAAATTATGAAGTGAACCTTGTATGGCTGAGGACAAGCTCTTGACTCCAGACGTTGGTGGAAGCTCTGGCCTGAATCTGATCCAGTGTGTGTGTGAGGCCCGAGCTCCAGCTGTTCACTTCACACTACATTAAAACAAGTTGTCCTGGACGGCTGCGGCGGCTCGGCTTTTTTGGGAGTAGTTATTTTGTACTGTGAAGTTTCCCATATTCAGCAGTGATCCATACCACTTATATAAACTAATCTATTATTTAGTCTATTAGCTGGTTTGTATTATTTAAAGTTTCTTAAAGGTGTACTGTGTAAGTTTTCTGGTGGACGCTACCTGCTTGTCTCCATAGAGTTAATTAATTTGCTTGGATTCTTCCTAGGTGCTATGTTACATGATTATTTGACTCTTGTGAGCTTTAAGTTATGTTATAATGCTGTTACCTCATCAAAAAACATGCCTGGAGTTTTGTTTCATTCACACATGTTTGAGTAACGCTGTATTAGTTGTCTGTCTACATCTCCAAAGCTCAAAATGTTCTGTTCCTCCTTGTGACGTCATGAAGCAGTAGTTTTCAAGTTAACAGCTACCTTTTGTTTAGTAGAGATTAGCAATTCCAGGGCAGAAATTATCCAAATGTCGTGAAGGTAGAGTCTGTATCACCACGTGACATCACAAGATCCATGTGTGTTCAGTTTGAGAGAGAAACTCAGCCTGAATAAGCAGGGTTTTTCTGTTAAACATGTGTAAAAGAAAAAACACACAATTCCAAGGCATGTTTTTGATGATGAAACAACATTATAACATATAGTCCCTGTAAACGCTTTAAAATATGAATTATCACTTTGTGTGGGGTCCTCTCACCACAGATCTAACCTGTAATTCTGGTAACTATGGTAGATTGTTTTCATGAAGATCAACAAGTTTAATATAATAATATCTCCATAGAGACAAAACAAGTTAAATGCATCTTTAACTTACTGTTAAATAATTATGATGTTTTCCTTTCTGGCCAAAACATAACCATAAAGTTGATTCTGTTTTCTTTCTTTGAATGACAGGACACAGGTCTATATATAGGCTTAAATAGTACAGTCTGATTTCGATTGACTCTTTTGCCTCTCCATGGATACAGTGATAGACAGTTGACCTTTAGTGAAAGCTTATGTCTGGATTATAGGATTTAAGCATAATAAGCCTGATGTTCTGATCTTGCGTGCTGACTTGCAAGATGTACAGGGGAAGATTATCAAAGCCTCAGAGATTTACATTTTAAGATAAGTATAAATAAAAACATGAACGCAAACTTCTATTTAAATGAAGCTTCTTAGATCAAATGCAAAATCAAGTCCTATGATCGTGACCTGTTGAAACATTTTGTTTTACAATATTAATAGTAGTACAGTGTGTGTCTTTAATTGAAGTGTTTACGTATCAGTAAACACTTTCATGAATATCAGAATATAGAGTCATTTTAAGATCAACACCATTTTAAGCAGATTTCTCTGACTGGATAGTGGCGATAAGACGGAAACACATTTTATTGTGACTTTTCTGTATTTAAGTTCTGCAAATCTAATTACCATTAGATTTTCAATAGTTGTTTGAAAAGTAGGATTCTACTGACTGAAATTTGAACTGATAATCTAATACAGAAATCCTATTCATTTCTGAACTGTAGGGGATTATAGGGGTCTAATTTACAGTTACAACTATATTTTTCCATAGGATATTTTGTTATTTGATGAAGACATTCTATTATAAAATAATTGCAGCCTTAGAGATTTCAAAGTTCTGCCAACTCAAAATGCAGTGTTTAATGTTAAGGTACACTTTATTGTTCCCATAGGGAAATGTGTCCTCTACACTTGACCCATGCTGGTCACTAGTCTTTGAACTGAACTGATATTGTTTGCTGTCCCCTGGTGTATTTTACAGGCTGTGAAGGGCATTATTGTTTCAGCCCTTTCAGCCATTAATCACATACTGCATGCAGGTAACCATAATGGTAATGTTAAATAGCCTATAATTTGTAATGCAGGCAAAATATGCATCCAAGCCTAGTGTTTACCACATGATCCCTCCTTCACTTACATTTTCACTCACTGTGGACTACAGTAGAAGCCAATTTTACCTTTAGAAGACACCTCCCTCAGACTGAATGCTCCTGTTTGGCCTGTAGTTTTAGCTATTTTACTTAGCTGTTTGTCTGAGCCAGTGCGTCACTGCTACCCACAAAATACAGCACTTTTATTCACAATCGTTTGCTTTTAATTCATCATTTAATTTAATTCATCATTTGAATGCTACTGTTGTTATCACATTGTCGTCATCTCTACCAGGTTTAAAACTTACTTTGTTTTGCACATGTCCCAGAGGCCTCTTTATGCCAATTCATCTGCCCATTTGTGTCCAGTATTTCGTGCAGAACTCACACAATATTTTACAAATGCCTTTTTGTTAGATCCATGTTCGCTTTTTCCTGTCTGTGCTGCGTGACTGTTGCGCGAAGCCAGCTGAACTAAAACAACCAATGACACAGTGAGGAAAGAGAGACAGCATCCAATCAGAGACAGAGAAGAGCCAATTTGTCAGATGGCCAGAGCAGCTAATCATTGCTCAGAACAGGCCAGGCACAGCACAGAAGGCTGTGAGCCATCAGTGGTGAGGCTGTGAGAAGCACACGGTGTAGACCTGGGCCGCTCTCTCTAAATGTCCTGACACTCCTCATTAGCCAGCATGCCAGTTGTGTGTATTTGTTATTCTAGTTTGAATATTTTCAGGGGAGGGTATGGCTGGGGCTCAAAGCGGAACCCCCCCCCCCCAGCACCGTCCATGGCCTGCTTCACGCTCTTAACTCCATTCTTTAATCACAGACCCCACACACAAATGTTTCCTTTGCTGTGACATTTGTAGAATTGACAATAAATAATCCAAGACCGCAGCAAACCTAAACAAGACTGAAGTTCCTCTGCTATGTGTGGAAGTTTCACTAATAGCAACTAGGCAGTAACAAAATAAAGGTCTCTTTGTTTTCCAGCTACAGAAGCAGCTTTATTGTGACAAGGTCTGAAACTGACAAATGATTTAAAGCTCCACAGATAACAAATAGAGACAAACATAGCCACGATCAGAAATGTGTTTGCTTTCTTGTTTGTTTACATGTACATTTAACAAGCCTTATGCAATTACTTCTAATAGATTAATATTGCAACTCCACTGGATAATTTACATGGCTAAACTAAAGAACCTTTGATGTATCCAGGCAACAAGCACAGAATCATCTGTTTTCTTGTGAACGTGCAGACTATGACCAGCTATGACTGCTCTTGACTTGACCTGGTACTCTTGACTAACTCCATTCACTACATCAGATGTAGCTAAGGCCAGCGTAAGAGTTAAGACCGACTTATTTAAGACCAGCTGACACACTTGGCTTCAGGGGCCCGGGTACTGCAGTGCCGCGTCCGGGGACCTATGTCTGTGATCTTTTCGTTAGGTTTGGTCAGGGCTATCTTAGTTGGGAGAAACTAAAGTGCCCAGAAGAAATCCACCCAGACACAGGAGGAACATGCAAACTTCACACAGAAAGGCCTGGGAGAACCCAGCACCTTCTTGCTGTGAAACATGTGCCGATTTCAGTTCGATAAATTGTACAACCCTACTTACAACAGACGCATTTTTTTGTATTTCTTGATTCAGGAGTAAAATATATACCACAGTGCCTGTCCAATACAATGCATGGAAAACCCCTATATAAACCCACTAGTACAAGACAAGTACACATAGTGTGTCTTACAACAATCATAAATGCGTGAACCTCAGTCCCAAACGTGTGGAGAATATATTGTTGTGGATCAGGGGATCGAGCACTGTCTCCAGGGAACTGTCCAATACAATTTGACCTGGACGGCAGAGTGAAGTGGCTAATCCTACCATCACTGTCACCTCTGTCATTTATGCTTCTATTTCTCCTTATTACTCTTTCCATCCACCTACACCAGCGTTTAGAGGCAGAGGGCCAAAATAGAACTGCAAATTGATAAATTGCATTGCTCAGAAAGTATAGTGGAAAATAGGGCTTTACTTTAGTTCTGAAATACCTTCGCAATCTCAGTGTTGACTGATAATTGATGCCAAATGCCAGTTAGGGCATTAAGAATTTCCTTCTTTTAGGTTACATGTACAGTATATACTTTCTTTATACTTAAGTACAGGCACAGAAAAAAGAACCCTTCAGATATTGGTATTGAAAAGCAGGTATTGCCAAAGTACTGGTATCAAGAAAATAAAAATCTAGCATAAGGATCAATAGTAAATAACTAACTTCATACCTGACCCATTATCAAACCCATTATCTTTTACCTGTATACATAGACACTTTGGTTTATACATAGGTTAAGTTTAGTAAAAAAAAAAATAACCAGGGGTATTTCTGTCTTTTTTAATATAGTGCCTTGTCTCCGACTTTATTTTGTATTTCAGCAGTGAGTATATTTTAATTGGCCAAATATTGATGTCTTTCAGTTGTTATATATTGGTGAGTAGTGCTTGAAGTCACAGGATCCTTCATGTTTGCATGCGATAAACAGCTCACGATACAATATTACAATTTTAATTAACATGATGTAACTGCACAATATTGCACATATTTTACAATACAGTAGTCCCTCATTTATCGTGGAGGTTACCTTCTAAAAATAACCCGCAATAGGCGAAATCCACGAAGTACTCAGCTTTATTTTTTATAATTATTATATGTTTTAAGGCTGTAAAACCACTCACCACACACTTTATACACTTTTCTCAGACAGGCATTAACATTTTCTCACTTTTCTCTCTTGTTTAATTAATTAATAGTGACTCACTCGTCTTTCACAGTTCCTCTGACTGTGAAAGGTGAACCACGATATAGCGAGGGACCACTCTACATTAATATTTTTAACACTATTTCCTTTCTATCTCCACAAACTTAATATTAAATACACCAAACTGTGACTATGTCAAATGTTTTTTCTCTAAATAATTGTAGGACTGTCACATAATCATTTTGTAAAATATAAAATTACTCTTGGCTATATATTGACTATCAATACTATGTTGGCAAATTTAGAATCAGGATATTGTAATAATTTGATATTTTGTATTTAGTTCAGAGTTAACATACTTTTTGTTGTTCTTGTAACTGTTTATGTGTTTTTAATGTAGCTCCTTGTGTATGTGACACTTGGTTGCTATGCCAACTAGTTGATGTGAAGGTTCTGTTTGTCAATTACTGATATAGACTGTATAAAGAAGTGGACTAAGGGAGCGCAACGTCACCCATAGCATTCGGCTCCATCCAAATGAAGCCCATCAAGGCTAGTGGTGACAGAGGAGTATTTGGAGCCAAGTTCCATATTTGGAATTCCGACCACGAGTGTCATAGCAACTGAAGAGCCAATGCAGAGCGAGGCTGATGAAGGTAACTGATGAAGGTTTAGCACAGAGCAGGCACTTACCAACACTGTCAGTCAAACCTGTTGCTAACACTAGCTGGAATGACCTCGAGGAAAGAAGGTGCCTGATTTGTTTGTTATTAATATATCTTGAAATAGAGACACAATAGCGAAATTAAGAAAAAAAAACAAAAACAGGATCATGTAGACTGACTTAATACATACACTTAAGACCAAAATTACGAGGCCCAGTGTAGCAGTTATGGAAAGAGAGGCAACAATTTTTCAATGTAAAGTGAAAGAATCAATGGAGCTAGAAGCATGCCCATGCTCGCTTCCTATTTGTGACGGCTTGCAGGTTAGCTATGTCCATTTATGTATACAGTCTATGGTTACTGGTCTGTTTTGCAGACTGACTGGTGAGGTGAGACTGCTGTTGTTTTGCTCTTGTTTTGGCGTGGGTTACGGTCTACGGTAGCCCTTGTGTATAGAGTATTAAAAAAAAGTATATATATTCTTACCTTTTTTACTACTGCCCTGAGAACAAAGCTTTGTTAGAAGTAAAAAGTGCCAAAAATGTCAGTTTGTGTCATGATTTGGCTTTCATAGAATATGTAATTGAAGCATGCACATCGGTCACTTAATTTTCTCAAACATTTGTCTTTTAAATTTGTGTAACATTACATGGCCCAGAGCAAAGTAAACTATGTCTGAAGTGCGTCACCCAGTTCCCGAATCTGTTAGTTGTGCTAATATGGCCACTAATGAGAGGGCATTACAGCGGCCAAAAATAACCTCGCCTGGCCAGTGAGGGGGCTCCATTCCAGACATCCACAATAAGAATATATAGAGTGTGTCCAAGTCCGCTGGCTCTTATTATCGCACAATCACGCCTCGCTAGCTCCATGCTCGGCCCCTGTCTGCCTCTAGACCGCCAGGCCAGACAGGTGGGAGGAGGGGGACTTAAAATGTGATCAAGAAGGAAGTAGAGAGGAAACCGAAAAACTGAAGAGGTGCTAAGAGGCGAGGGTGAGAGCGACTGAAGCCGCTTATTCATTAAGTCAAAATTTAGCAGTCCACAAGGGATAGTGCCAGTTAAATTTCTGCTGTAGACTGAAAAAAATAATAAGGTAAGATGGTAATGCTGCTGTAATAAAACAAAAATCCCATGCATTTCAGAACATATTTGTAAAGGTCTAAACCACATGATACATTCAGTGAACTTACTTTAACATACGTATGCAATATATGTACTGTACTGTATATACTGAACTGTATTTGTCCTGCTCAAATAGTCAATCACAGGCCATTTATATCATTTAAATTGTTGAAGTCTTTGTTCTCTGCCTTCTCCTAGTTTATTTATGCATGGAGGCCTCGTATAAATGAGATTAAGTCATGGTCAGTGAAAATTCCAATGACCACTTACCATGTGTTAATACTGCAGAATGCACAATTAGTCTGGCCACGGTTAAAGCGCATCTATATCACTGCTCTGCTGCCATCACCGTGACATCACCATAGCAACAGGTAAATAAATGCTCAACTGCTTTGAGTGGAATGTAAGTACTAGCTTAATTTAAAACAAAAAAAATTATACATTTGCAGAGGGTGAACAGGCATTTCACATTTGTTGGTGAGACATTTCGGTTTGTGAAACTTGGAGCCATTCTTTATGCAGTTTTAATGCACTCCACTGCACGTCATGGTGTTGTACGACTCTGCGTTTTGCGTTAAAACTGCATAAAGCATGGCTCCTTGTTGTTAAATTGTTTAGGTTAGTCCTCATTTTGGTAAAAGCTAAAATATTTTCATTCATTGGACAAAGGTTTGGTGGAATACAATAGGTTGAACATATCTCACATAGCCCATTCACAAATTTGAATTCAGTGTGGTAAGGGATAGGGTCCAGCAGTGTAGGACATTAGTAGCGGGGGTAAGGGAGAGAGGAGGAGGGGGAGGAGGTGGAGGAGGGGGTGGAGGGGGTCTGTGTTTCTCTTTCTGATTTTCCGTCTGAGTTACAGGGTCATTTGGCGTCGCTGCCTGAGACCACCAGCGTGTTTCCACTGTGCAGCATGCCTCTTCGTCTGCACGCTCCTTCATGCTTTTATATGCACAGGTTTTCAATGTCCACCTCGTCATGACCCCAAACTCTCTTCCTCTTCTTCATTTAAATGTTTGTCTGACTGTCTAAGGCCATGCTGACAGACAAACTTTCATTTCCTCAAGACCGCACTATAGCAAAGAAAAATGTGCAAATATGAACCCAATCACATCTAGTAAGAATGCAGTACACTTTAAAAGTAAAATAAAATAAAAAATAATAAGGAAGGCACACTACTGGTATCTCAAATGTTGGTATTAAATGATAGGTTCAATTGTATAAAAAAAATATATAAATGTAAAACAAAAATAAACATGAATAAAATAACTGTCTATACCTCAAGTTTGATGCTTTGCAGGTCGTAAGAGTTACAATGCAGTTTAAGCCAGGGTGAACAGTAAAAACTGTTTTTGTCCTTACATATTTATATTAATATTTTCTAACATTACTAAAATTTCAAACTTAATTTTGGTACCAAGAAAAGGGCTTTATACTCGGTACCAAAATGAATGCCACAATGATCATTTCTAAGTACAGCGCAGTGGGCATGTACCAGTGACTATAAAAATGAGGATAGATCCGAGCAATCTATTGTACTCACACCAAAGACTATACAAAGAAGTGGACTAAGTGATCCCACCCATAACCTTCGACTCCAGTCAAATAAAGCTCATCAAGGCCAGCTGTTACAGGGGCGAATTTGGACAAATTTCCACATTCGACATTCGGTCCACGAGTATCATAGGCACCAAAGAGCCAATACAGAGCAAGGCAGTTGAAGGTAAAGCCCCTTCCTGCTCACTTTGCTGGTTTAGCATGGAGCAGGTATTTAGTAACACTGTCAGTCAGACCTGTTGCTAACGCTAGCGGGAGCAACCTCGGGGAAATAAAGTGCCTGGTTTATCTCTTATCAATGTTCATATCTTGAATTACGAATTTATTTGAAACGCGTCGGCTAGTGCTTTGCTATGTTCATTTATACAGTATATAGTCTATGATTGACACTGGTATTGTATTGTACTGAAAAGGATTGATATAGAGCTAATGTAATGGGTATTTTGTCAATGAATTATCCTGCAAAGGCATGAATAATCAGTTAGGCATAAAATTGCACTTTATTTATAGCCTGTTTGTTCAGAGCACATTGAGAGTCCAGAGTTTTCCAACCAAATCTTAAATAGTTTTGTTTCTCCCCCTTATGTGGTTTTACGTGACTCATGTTATGTCATAAATTTGACAGAAGACAACACCAAGAATGTTCAAAATGCCTGAGGAAATGTGACTTATACATTTGGTATTTTAATTTCAATTACAGACAAAAGTCAAAACAGTTGGTCCAATTGTTTTTAACCTAACACGTTTAACTACTTTGTTTTTCTCCACCACTTTAAACACAAACAGCTCAAATTAGGGGTACGTGGGTGATATTTATTAATATCTTGAGTTCTATATCAAGCCATTCTTCTCCCATGTACAATTCCACATGAACACAATGACATAGAATGGTATAAATTATCATCATTATCATTATTTTTTTTCATTAGTTGCATAATTTTTCAAGATGTATTTTTTTGCTGAATAATGACTGAATATTTAGTTAAAGCAGGTTTTTGTTTAAGTTGCCCATTAAAGTCCTGGCTTAAGTTTACTTAACAAAATTAGATAGGTATAGATGGGCATTTGGCCCCAGGAGAACAAGACAAGATGAGATTTTGTCATCATTTATAAAAGATAAATTGTGTGATTCGGTTCACAATTTGAACTGTGCACAGAGTTATGGACATTTTATCTGAATCTTTGCTAGATCTTGTGCCATCCACAGACTGTAAATATAAATGGATGTAGTTAACCTGCTAGCCCCTGCTTTCCAAATACGAAGTGATCATGGACGCACTTCTGGTTCCATCGACTCTAGCTCTAATTCACTTTACATTGAAAAACTGTCGCCCCCTAACTCTGTAACTGCTGCACTTGTTATTTGGCGCTTTCTTTTCCTGAGATTGCGCCCATTAGAGTTAGCAACAGGTTTGATTGACAGCATTGCTAAGTACCTGCTCCGAGCTAAACCAGCGGTACGAGGGGGAAGGAGCCTTCATCAGCCTTGCAATGATTGGCTCTTTGGTTGCTATGATACTCGTGGTCGGTATTCCAAATATGGAACTCTGCTCCAGATTGGCCCCTATAAATGCTAGACTGAAGCTGAACGCTATGGGTGACATCACACTCCCTTAGTCCACTTCTTTGTACAGTCTATGGTCCCATCCCTAATAGATAGATCGATCATGCTCTTAGATGTTTGTCATTTTTGGATTTTTGGTTTGTGAGTGACATAACATTTGTTTAGTCCTGGTTTTAGCTATTTTTTCTGGTTAGAAATCATGTTTAAAACTCAAATATTCATTGCTGTAGTACTTAAAGTGAAACCTTTGAGAACCACTAGTCTAGTTCTAAACATACCAGACCAGCTTTTATTGAGTGAAAGAATAATGATTTAGGTTGAACTCATTAAACTTAAAGGTGTTTTTTAAAGCGACCTTCAGTCACTTTTGGAGCCAGCTGGATCAGACAACACAGACGTCTGACTTGAAATGGAAAATATTAACTAAATGTTGCCATGTCCCTATTAATAATGCTTTGGATTTTGGGAAGCCAGGAATGTGTTGCCAGGTCAGAGCACAAGTTTCCACCAAGTCCTTAACACCCAAAACTCATCTGGAAATAATATATACCAAATATAGCTTGGTATGGTCTTCATTATCACTCAAACCCTGCGCCAAATAGAAATTCATTTAAATAGTGTCCGATTTTTCTGCTTAAATTGCATTGACACATTGCACCGTACACTACTGTATTCAACATTTGAGCATCTGTTACTGGACTATAATGTGACTTTTTTGCTTCCACAGTTTCCATGAGCTAACATTGTGGCTTGAAACGAAAGACAGAGAGAGACATGCGATCGAAAAATCTGCTGGCCATGTTTTGGTGCTGCTTTTAGTGGAAAATGTCAAGGATCCAGACCACCTAAAAGCAGAGCACGGAGGTTATAAGGTAGCAAAGGCAAAGCAGTTGGAGTTTGCAGTCAACTTGTAGGTTAATGCATTTGTTTATTTATTTATTTTAATCTTCTGAATAGGTTATTGATGGGCCAGTAACACAGTTATTAATTTAAGGATGATTGTTTAATTAACAATATTATTACCAAAAGACATTGGACTAAAAATACCTGTGTCTTTTGTTGACCATTTTATAACTTTTTGGAGACACCATAAAATTGTATGTAAGCTGTTGTAGGCCTATGCATCTCCTTTTCCATAGTGTCCCTATAGTTATACACAGATTTCTTGATGATGGCATGTGCATGCAACATGAATTTTCAAGCAGGTATTACAGAGGCACTTGCACTTGCTCAATTTCTCCGCAGTGAATAATGTGCAACCATGCATATATAGAATGAAGCGAGTTGACAGACAATGATTTCCCAACTGTAATTTTGATCAGAGGCAGAGCTGTTATTAGGGTTTGATTGAGCGTGATCTCTGCATGATTTCCACTGTCATTTAGGGCAGTGCAGCTGGATATGTCAAGTAGCAGCTCTGTCATTTTTGTCCAACCTCCACACACTTGCTGAGATGTATATTGTAAAAACAGATATTTTCTGCCAAATGGTGCGGTTTGGATGACACATTTTAACTTTTCTCTTGTGGAAAAAGAGAGAGTTGTATTTTCTGGCCTGACACTTCATGCTCCTGTCTTTCTTATCCGCGCAGTTCTTTTTACATTCTTCAACTTCCAGTCTGCAAACTTGGTGATGTTTAGGCCGACTGACTTTTATAGGCCCTGGAAACAAAGTGAGTGTCCCTGGAGCCCCCTTGTCTGGCTGAGGCGACCTCTGCTTGTAAAGCATCTCTGATTTGAGTGTGTTTTATGTATGTTAGCGTATATATATTTATCATAGTCATATAATTTTAGTCTTTAGTAGACTAATACACAACTCTATTTGTATAGCTTTAAGTATACCAGTTACATCTATATTTATAATGTTTAACGTTTATAGCAACCCATATTATTTTCATCACTGCAAGTATGCAAGAGAATGATGTGTTTGTTGTTTACTCCACTTCAGTAATGACCATGATAAAGACCACATTATTCAAGAACTGCCAGCCAAACACAACTAAACATCTGGTCTGAAATAATTCAATTGACTGCATGAAAATTGGGCTAATTTAAAAAGAAGAGGACATAGAAACCCATGGGTCCAAAGATGCAGCCTTGAGGGACGCTTTCCAGGAAATGGGTGTGTCCTGGTCTCATTAAGCCCTGCTCTAATGACTGGAGCACTTGGACTGTAGCAGGTCAGAGGGGCCTCAGGGAAATAACCCTCATTTCCTCTCCTACTTCCCCCTCCATCATTCTCCGTGTGGCGTGAGGGGCTATTTTGGACACCAGGCAGGAAGCACATGTAATACACAACCATATTTGTCTCATTCAGAAAGTCAAACATGTCAAATGGAAGAAAGATTGAGCTAATGCTGAATGTAGACACACCAAACATGTACTAATAATATATATATACTAATATATATACTTACTCTACACTACTACTCTACAGTGCCTGGCCAAAAAAATGGTCGCCAGCTGAATTTAACTAAGGAAATAGGTATGAGCCTCCTCCAGTTGGTCAGGTCTAGGTTCAGCGACAGTATGTGTTCAAAGAATGAGGTCAGCTGACACCTGAATATACTGAATGACCAGGTTATTCCATCAATGGATTTTTCTTCCCTGATGGCACGGGCATATTCCAAGATGACAGTGTGTCATGATACCTGTATTATCTGTCTCCCTGTGTGCTTTCCCCTCCCCTACCTGTCTGAATCCGGAGCTGGGCGGAGTTCGTACTCCTCCCGTATGCACCTGGAGGACATTAGCGCAATCATCACCACCTGCTGTGGAGTATATGAGGGCTTGGCAGAAGACACTCGGGGCCAGACCGTTCGCGTATTCCTGCTCATCTTCACCCTGTTTCCAAGACTGTCTCGGGCGAGACCGTCCGCGTGTCAACATTCCTGCTCTTGCTCGTTCCTGCTCCTGCCTCTGCGCTCCAGCTCCGGTATAGTCACTTCTTTGCCTTGCCTCCTGTTCCGTCTTGGTCTCCGGCCTGCTTCCCGTCTCCTGCCCTGGCTCCCGCTCTCTGGACTACTCCAGCTCGGCTTGCCCCGGTCTCGTCCCGATCCTGTCCTCTCTTTGGTCCGGGCTTTCCCGTCCCCGCTCTGCACTACGCCCATCTGGTCTGCCTCCCGCTCCCTGGCTCCCCGTGTGTGTTAAATGAACTATTAGAAACTGTATTTCACCATTTTGTAAATAAACACTGTTAACTTGCCCCGAGTCTGCACTCCTTGGTCCGCACCTGCACTAGCCGTTACGACACAATGCCAGGATTCATTGGGTTCAAATTGTGAAAGAGTGGTTCAGGAGCATGAGACATCATTTTCACACATGGATTGTCCACCACAGAGTCCAGACCTTAACCCCATTGAGAATCTTTGGGATGTGCTGGGCTTTGTGCAGTGGTCAGACTGTAACATCATCAATGCAAGATCTTGGCGAAAAATGAATGCAACACTGGATGGAAATACATCTTGTGACATTGCTGAAGCTTATCGAAACAGTGCCACAGCAATGCCCTGCCGTAATCAAAGCTAAAGGTGTCCAACGAAATATTAGAGTGTATGACCTTTTTTTTGGTGGCAACTTTTTTTTAGGCCAGGCAGTGTATTTGTTTTCCTATAGCTGACAAGTGTGTCTATAGTGGTCTGTAGTGTTGGGTCCTGTAGGGCACAGCCTTGGCCTTCGCTGAGTTTGAAATGGTTGAAAATGACCTGTACATGATAAACGGCTTCCAGAAATACTCAGCCTCCCACCAACTTGTGACTCACCAACTTAATATACAAGGCCTCTGCAGACGTCTAGGCTGAACAGTCTGCTCCTACCCATAAGTGCTGAGGTGAGGGTCATGCATTTGATTGAATTGTGATTAAAAGGTTTCAAATCAAATCATCAATAATCTGTTTGTGGTGTTTTCATTGATGGTAGAGTATACTAAAGTAAACTAAGGATGCGTGAGATTGACAGGCAGATCGGTGACTGTTGTGATAAAGAAGGAGCTGAGCCAAAAGGCAAAGCTCTCGATTTACCAGTCAATCGTTCCTACCCTCACCTATGGTCATGAGCTCTGGGTAATGACCAAAAGGATTTTATGGAGGAGTGCATATCATTTGTTAAATTTCTAAAAACATTTTTTCTTATACTGTGATGATTTTCTGTTTTTTACATTTTGTACATATAGTTTGGGTTTCAGAGTGATAAAATTGCCATAAAAGTAAATGGTTCAAAACAAAATATTCTTTTCAGTGTTTTAAGGCCTTCAAAATATCAAGTACACATAGAACGCTGAAAATCATGAATATATTTATGTTCTCCAATCCATATTTTCAAAAGTAAATCGCCTCACCTGTTGTTTTAACCATTATTATTTAACTCTGCTAGTTCTACATTACTTATTTAAAAAAAATATATAATCCAGAGGGATTGACTTTCGTGAGAACGGAAAATGAAACCTTGAACTTTTTTTCTCTCTTTTTTTTTTTTACATTTTTCAGCATCATTTGCTCTTTTTGCCCTCTGGGTTCAGATAGACCTCATAGCTTCCTACAGCCTATACTGAATACATGATGTCTTCTCTCCATACGGGAACTCAGCTGTAGCCTCTGGTGTTTGACTCTATCGTTTCAAAATGAGGGATGATATGCAGTGAAATATCCAACCACTCATGCATTAGATGATTGATTTAAAGGAGAACACATTCAGGTTTAGAGCAGTTATGTTTCTAAACAGTGACATGCTGTGAAACACATGGATAGCTTTGATGCAGAACAGTAAGAGTTCTAATTTTGTACTCTAGTTTATTTGCATTTGGTGGACTTCATTTGAACTGTCAACCTTTTATTTATTTATTATTTTATTTCACCCTTTATTAGTGTTTGTTTGTTTTAACTGATTTTTAATAGTTATGTTCTTTAAAAAACTAGTCTTCAATCACCCACCCGTTTGAGGAACATTTCTCACTGACATTTTCACTGTCGATGTTAAAGCAGCAAGCAACATAACCATTTCTTGTGCATGTTTGTGGTAAGCTAAACAGTAAATCCAAACAAAAGTCTAAACCAAATGCTTTTAAACTTAAATAAGTGTTGTTTTTTACAACAATGTTCAAGGCAACTGTTCCCTATTACACGCTCGCTAAAAGAGGTGGTTCTGAAATACCAAATTCTTTGCTAATTTGAATTTTACTGTTCTGTAACAAAATTTGGTCTGGAGCCACTTGGTCATTAAATGCGCCATAAAACACAAAAAGAAGGACAAAAAACCCAATGCAGACAATAAAATCATGATTCAAAACAGTGCCGAAACAAATTACCACGACTTAAGAGATGCGGCTTGATGACATATGGAATAAAAAGCTGCAACAGTGCCATCAGAGTATTCAAAAGTATATACAATTATAAATAACTATTTCAAGTACAGAATAGTATTGTTTTTGAAATAGCATGTTTAATTGAAATGTAATGTTTTGTGAAATTGTCCAGCAGCTCAGCACTTTGAAAAACAAGAACAGCTTGCATCAGTGCCTGTTTCTTTACGATGAGATAAATGTACAAAAACATGTAAGAATCAAAACAATATACCTACATATTTTATTTTAGACATCTATATTAATTATGTTTATTTTTTTACTGGAAATATGAATGTTTTAACTGACTTGCATTCTCTTAAATGCAAATCTTTGAAAAGTCTGCGTTGGTTGATGATGACCACGCCCACTTCACTGCAGCCGAACATGTATGAATGAAACTACAGGTATGTGTATGTGTTTGTTTTCATATAATTTCCATTTGTTATGATGATAAAGGTTCATTATGCTACTTTCCAGGTCTGCTTGTCTCCATAGAAATGTCATTGCTTTGCCTAGAATGCTCACAGTAAAAATGCATGGTATTCTAGGAATTTTTGAACATTAAAAACACAATGAATAAATGCTGTACTGTGGAATACTTCATACAAAGCATTGACATCTCCAAGGGGACAAACCAGTAACCAGTACATTCTGCAGCGTTATCATGTTTCTTCTGACCCAGAGATCTTAAACTAAAGTGTGGATTTTGAGCAGGGATTAGCAGTTTCTCAATTACCTGAAACAAATCCAGAAGAAAACGTGTTGCTAAGTCGCTCACATGAGTTTGTACAGGTCAGGGTCGGGGAGTGTAATGCTAATCAGGCTAAACACTGCTATTGTGATTAGCTTGGTGTTAGCTTGTTGCACTTTAGCCACAGTTCCTAGTAATATGTGCCATAGCAGGATTTAGTGAAGGTGCCAGAGACTGTGGTCACACATAATGGACTCAGATTTAGTGTGCTTTGCCTCACGACACTGAAGGATTATGGGGGATGTAGTGAATAAAGGCCACCAGACCCAAATGACTCATATCACCACTGCTCTGTCATGGGCTCTGATAAACTAATTCTAATCAGTGGTTGTGTACAGTGCGGTGCGTCACATACCATAAGTTCATGTAAGCCCTAAAAGTGAAGAGGGAACTGTTCTGCTTTATGGTTTAAACTGTATTCTGTAAGGGATTACACAGATGTATCCTGTAAAGAAAAACAATTATTTAGCTACAAAAGCAAGCTGACACTTTGTATTAGCTTTACTCATTGATGTGTTACTGTGGGAGAAGAAAATATGTCTTTGAAATGTCATGTGCAAGAGGAGCTTATGAACCAGTCATAGTGTTCTGTTTATCACTAAAAAGTTTAATGCATTATTAAAACAGCAGGCTAAGTGCAATATAAACACTTAAGGTCAGGCTTGTAATTTAGAATAGCTGTGTTTTCTGTGAGTAAATATAATGAGGGCAATGCAAATAAAAATACAGTCTTTAGTTTAATTGTATTAGTTTAGTATTTTCAGATACTTTATTTGGCCATGCAGAATTGTTATCACAAGCTGCTGTATGAAAATTGTCATGAGTACATTTTGGGTTTTTTCACAAAACAAAAGTTGAAACACTGTTACCATTTTGTTGCTTTTATTACTTCATTGTTGCTTCTGTTCAAAATGTATTTCTTTCTTTACTGATAGCCATATAATGTAGAATATTATGTGCAATATATCACATACCGAGACTTTTTCATTGTGGTGAGCCATGTCTTCATACCTTATGAAGAATCAGATTCAGAAAACACTTGTCAGAAAACAAAACTAACAAAGTAGGAAAGTGCTAAAGCAAATGGAGTCTTAGCTTGTAAAACCTTGTGTAACATTTGCGTCAGCACCCAGCCCAGTTAAACTGGAGTTCATTATAATTTTGAGAAGTATTTACATCTTGCTGTTTTTAATATTTCTAACTCTGGTTGAACTCCTGATCATGTTGACTTTGCGGTAGCATAGTTAGCTTGTGATTCATATTGCTTTAATTATAGCTCTCCACAAATGCTTTGGGCTGTGCCGCTCACATTGGACTCGGTGAAGCCTGTCTCGTGTGCGACTGTGTGGGCCTGCTGGTTCCATTATGGTTTGTGTGTTTGCTTTTCCTGCTTTGAGGTGGGCACCGTCAGCACTGCAGCGGTCAATGTGTTAAAATGAATGATGAAAGGTTGTTTTATATGTATTTACGTGTTTCTAGTGCTGGCATATTTGTGTAAAATGAAAATATATAGCTAGGCCTAATATATCAACTAGAGTTCGACGGAGATGGGTTTTTTCATGGTCCGGCCAATACGGGTTACTTTGAATCCAGCGCAACTGATGACCGATAAACTCTGCTGATATTTTGGGCTGGTTTTAATTATCTTCCCCAAATTATGTAATTTAAATTGACTACAAACTCAAGCCCCCTTTTTTACCACAAACCTTTAAGAGAGCTATAGTCAATGTTCTGTGCAGCTGTCTCTTTGTATTAAAGTGTTAATATAAAGCTTTGTGTGTATTTTCTAGGCATAGATCGACCAAAACAAAATATCAGGCTATGGTGGAGATTTAAGGCCTATAGCTGATACACAAAATAGTTCAAATATCGGCCAACATCTATATCGGTCTATCTCTTATATCAACTTATTGTTCGATGCATGATCAATGGAACAATTATTTTTGGGTCAATAATTAGTATGGGTATTTTTCCTTTGTACTAGTGAAGAACATTATGTTCTTTCTTCTTCACTCTGATACGATTTGAGCTATTGAGGGTTGTGAGTGATTAACGTATTTATTGCAGAATATATATATATATATATATATATATATATATATATATATATATATATATATATATGTGTGTGTGGGTGTGTGTGTGTGTGTGTGCTTGTGTGTATATATGTATATGTATTTTGTATGTGTTATTGTGACTGGTCTATATAGAGCAAAAGTTGGGTGTACCGGTAATTGTCAATTATGAACTTGGGTCTTTTCAATTGAAAAATCCACAACTAGTCATCTGTTAGTAAACGCACGTGGTTAGGAGGAGAGTTCAGACTTTGGAGGCCATTTTTTAAAGCTTATTTAGTTTTGGTTAATAATGTTTGTTAATAAGACCATTTTAAAAAATGTGATCAACCTATTTTCTTGATTAAGTTTATGCCATATTGCCTAACGCCAGTGTATAAAGGCATACCAGACATTGCAAAAACCAACACCACACAGCTAATTAAAGATAGATTTGGGATTAAGTATGTATTTCACTTTAACCTTTAGCCTATATGATCATTCATGGATGCTAATTACTCTGTATAATAGCTATGCTAAAAGGAGATGTGCTAATGCAGTCTAATCAGGCTGTAGCAGTATACAGGCTGTCACACTTGGCTGCCAATTTGCATAAAAATGTTTGTTGACTCATCATTGTTAAAAAGGCCGGTACATGACTTTTTTTTTTTTTTTTACAAGTATTTGAGAAAAATCTAAGTCTAAGGCCCAGTACAGATAAAAATTGACTAAGTAGATTTT
Organism: Periophthalmus magnuspinnatus; assembly: GCF_009829125.3. Classification (NCBI taxonomy): domain Eukaryota; kingdom Metazoa; phylum Chordata; class Actinopteri; order Gobiiformes; family Gobiidae; genus Periophthalmus; species Periophthalmus magnuspinnatus. The sequence goes on from NC_047126.1 coordinate 16,587,740, forward strand.
GAGGTCAAAATGTTGCTGCTGTGTACTCTCTGCATCTAAAAGAGTTTATTGTCCAAGAATCAGGAAGTACACTCTTAGCATGCTAGTCATTGTTAGCATTGCCCTGACAGCAAACTCTACTTTGGCCTCTAAAAATTTAAAAGAGTTTATATAAACTCGATGCGATGCGATGAATTAGGATGCTCTGAATTTATAAGGTAAATGAGGAATAACTTTACACCACTGCAAACCAATGAAAATGAACTAGTTCTGTTTTTCAAGTTTGAAGACACTAAAAGTTGAAAAAACAGGCACAGTACCTTTAATACTATTTCATTTATGATCATTATTTATAAACTGTATTTGAGCTCATGCTGTCTCATACTTGGCTTGACTACACAAAAACATGGGTGATGATTGATTAGGTGGATTACAATCAGGGAGACGCATGATCCGTCTGTTTTGGAAAAAATATCATTGGAACATGAAAAATATTGTGGATATCTGAGGTGACATAAATTATATTTTATTTGTAGATCATTAGTGAACAATTTGTATATAAAAAATACAGAGAGACATATTTATCAGGCAACTAAAGGTTGACCTTGTGGATCACTTTGCACAATGAGATTTTCCATAAAAGAATCACAGGGAAGACTAGCTGTTTTTCGGTTGGACTGTTTTGTACTAGACATACTTCAAAGACAGTATCTTTACAATGCAATGTTTTTTTTCTCAGCTGGGAGTGTCCAAAAACCACTTCAAAATGTCTGCATTAGACACAGAGTTTTTATTTATTAAATGTAACTGCTATATATAAACTGCTATATATGATTGTGAAAATAGTTCTATTGAATTTTCAAATCTTAATTTGTTTTTTATCCAAAATGTTATCTTATTGTTTGGTTCTTGCAAAGCCCATGTTGTTTCTGTTGTGGTGCTGATGTGTCCCACCGAGTACATTCAAGCACTAGATTAAAATAAAGCATTTCTGAAATTACAGTCATGTCATTGTTTATGAAGAAGAAAAGTGAGAGGAAATTTCCATCAGGAAGTGGGTAATATGCTGGGTAATGAATATTTTTCCATGTTGTAAAACGCCTCTCAATTTTAACCACTTCACTTAGACAGCACATTCAGCAGATCTGTCTATTTAATGTCAATAGGAAAAACAAGTGGTTGTGGAGGCTAGAATAAGGAAACATATGGCTGAATCCTCTCTCTGCCGATCACAGCGAGAAGTTAAAAATGCATGTATAAAAAACGCAGACATAGGCAGCCTGATTTATTTTCCCGATTTCCTTCATCTACATTCCAGGAATTTTATGAATGGAAAATGTCAGGATAGGTTTTTCCGAAGCCAGTCTCATGAGCTTACCATGCTGTTCTGGTGAGTGCAGTCTGCAAGCCTTCACCATGCATTTTCATGTGTGTATAAATCACAAAGGACAGTGGTGTAAGTATTGTGTAGTTTTGTGTATTGCATTTGTAATCAATTAATTACAAATATGTTATGTAATTTATCTCTGTGAAGAACATGGAAAGCCACAGTAGGCTATACATTTTATCATCTCCTTTGCTACTTGTTGGATCTATGGCGAAGCAAGCACTCTGACTCTAAGAATCTATGTTCCTCAAGGTATGTAAAGCAAATGAAGCATCTGTAATGACATACATGCTGTATAATGTGGTTCCCGTCAAAGCAATAACATCTCCATGGAGATGAGCTCTGTGATTTGAATCTTGATTTTAAATTAAACAGCAAGTCTTTTCACAAATGCAGTGCTAGTTGAAAAAAAAATGTTTCCCTAAATTCTAAGGCTCACCTTTTTGACAGGACATGCTGATTCATTTGTCATATAGGCTGAATTCACAGGTCCTTTTTGGATCTTGGTTTAGTCCTAATGGAGACTTGGTTTGGTCCTGTTGTAGTCCTGGTTTCATTCCCAATTTTGATGGGACTTGTTTTCAATCAAACAATATGTTGCACTACAAACTGTACATGAGCTATTTGCGCTCAGCTGTAGGTAAGTGGCTGACATAAAAACATGCTGACAGAAATAATAACTACACTTTAGTTGCCCTTAATAAATCATGAACAAAGCTTTAATTTATAATGAACAAATATTAAAGGGTCTATTAAAGGGCCCATATTTTCTGAGCTATGTTATAATGTTTCCTCATCACAAACAGACCTGGAGTTGTGTTTTGTTTCATTCACACATGTTTAACGCACAAACCCTGCTTATTTAAGCTGAGTTCTTCTCTCAAACAGAAAACTCTCACCACACAACCTCACAACACCATTGAGTGGTGATACAGGAGCTCCACTGTGTTTTTAAATGCCTTACACCATCACTAGAATCATTTTTATGATTTCAGTCCTGGAATTGCCAATCTAAAAGGCAGCTGTTAACTTGAAAACAACAGCTTGATGACATCATGAGGTGGAACAGAACTTTTGAGCTGTGGAGATGTAGACAAACTAATAATAAAGGATTACTCAAACGTGTGAATGAAACCAAACACAACTCCAATTATGTTTTTGATCAGGTTAACATTATAACATAGCTTAAAGCTCACAAGAGTCAGTATGATTATATGATTCAGAATCAAATATGGTGTTTGGATAAATCCTAACAAAGGATATGTACATTATAAAAGTGCTGGCTGAATCAAATATTCAAACTAAGTTAATACACTCATCTAATACAATCGTGTTTGAAATAACACATTAAAAAGATAATAATAGTGAAATGACATTTGTTCCGAGGGATGAGCTTGAATGACTTCTTCCTGAACTGTATGCTTGACCTGAGTCAGAGCCTTTTGCTCCTGGTGTTTGTATACATTTGACATGAAGTGACATTAGCGTTCACTTCTCGTTGTGTCTTGGGTTTCTCCTCTTTATCCTTTACACATTCTGTCAGTTCTGTTTGAGCGTGAAGATCAGTCACTGGTTTGACACTGCTGCAAGTTACAGGTCAGATCTGTGGAGAGTAAACATCTATAAGTCAATAAGGAAAACAAAAGTAAAACAGTTTAAAGGACCTAATGTGCAAAATTGACTTTTCAGAGCTTGTAACCATGATATAGTTGTTTCGCCTCACCATTTACTCACCCGAAGCTGTATTTCTAGTGATTCATGCATGTTTGAGGAATTTTTAATCGCTTATTTTAAAGACGCCATATTGCCGATCAATCCACTGCTCTGTACTAATTTCGTTCTCCAATTTAATTTTCTTAATGATGATATGTGTAGGATTCAGCAGCGTCGCATAGTCATTTTCGTATAAATGAAAAAAAACAAAAAAACAATAATAGTAGTAGGGTTGCAAAATTATTCCCAAGCAAATAAATATGAAAATATATGACCTGAATATATGTGTTACCTGAAAATCATATTCTGGAAACATGGGCAAATTGTTTCTATTCTCAATCAAATGAAACAAAATAAGTAATAACTGTGTCGTTATTTGTTAGTAAACAGTAGTCCCTGGTTTCTTTGTATACATTTCACAATTTCACCTATAGATCTATAGGTCTAGATGTACCATATCTGCTTCTCGTGTGGACAACCTTAATTGGACACTTGTGGTTCTTTGCTCTAACGAATGGCCTTTCTCTTAATGACATTGGAGTTGTCTGCAGACAGGAGGAGCAGTGCATTTGTCATGTTTGAATGGCCCCAGTGTTCCTTTGATAAACAACGGACAGTTCAGAGAGAGAGCAGGTCCACAGAGGAGAGGAGTTTGTCAGCAGCACTTTACAACAGGAATTAACTCAACTGAGCAGGTCTATGGAGAAACTTGCCTCTTCAGCAACAAGACATCAAGTACAGGGAGAAGCCACACTTAGCTGACACGCACTTGTATTGGGTTTCCGAGCTTTTGGGGGAATTATTAGTTGATTTACATTCATTTTCAGGAGACCAATCCTAACCGTAACTAAAGTCACTGCTAGGTCTGCAGTGCAATCACTTGTTAAATCGATGGTAATTGTATTTTGATAATCATAATTGTTATCTGGACTATAAAGACCCGAAAACATTATACTTTTTATAACAAAGAAAGTAATGTTAAATCTACATGAAAACAGTAATAATAATAATAATAACAAAGTTGTTTTTCTTTATGGTTTGAATAGTCAACTAATCGAAAAAATAATTGCTGATATTCTACTAAAATAATCACTATTTGCAGCCTTAGTTACTACTCGCTTTACCTGTTAACCCATATCTGAACTTTAAACCATGTTGTTGATCTAATAATAAAGGTTTTACATCATGGGGATTTGATTTTTGTCCCCACAAGAGAGGCAGGTCACCATGATGTGAGCGTGTATACAGACTTCAGTCCTCACGGTGCGATGAATACCCGCCCACACACACCTATCATGAAAGCTTGCTCACAGATTGCTGACGGTGAGAAATGTAGAGACATTTTGAACTAAGAGGGCACTTACGGTAAACTCTGCACTTCTTCCAAGGCTGGCTGTCCATCAGTGCTGGGCTGTGCAGGTCTACTGAAGTACAAAATATATTTATAGCTTTTTGTGTATCAGTTGTTTTCAGTTTATAGAAAGTGAAGTTGTTACTCTGGTGAGAGCAGAGGCCAATATTTCTGTATCTGCTATAACACAGTATTTATAAAAGAAATAGTTGAACCTGATCATGTTTATCATCAAAGGCTGAAAAGATCCATGCCAGACTAACAACATCCATTTGCCTTTTACCTCGATGAAGTATTGCAGGCTTTTAACCTTGTAATGGCTTCTGAAATCCTCTATTACACAACATTTCTGTATTTTCTCTAAACTTGCTAAACTTGTTTGGTTATGAATAAAATATAGTCATGCTTTTCCTCAGTGTAATGAGATACTTGTGTGGGCTGTTAGACCAAACTTAACAACATTTTTGAATTGCAAGTTGCCATTTTGGGAGTTCACACATTTTGCATTTATTTATTAATTAAATCTTTATGAATGCAACCCAAATTGAGGGCTAATCATGCATTGTCCTTCACAGGTAGTCAACCACAGCTTGGGGGGTATTATAGTTGGTATAGTCATCCTGCTTTTATTTAGCTATTTGTTTAGAATGATGAAAAATTAGGACCGTTGCCATAGTAATTGAGAAGTTAAACCAATGTATGATATTTTTTGAATTGTGAAGTCCTCAGAAGGTAACCTATAACAGGAATCGAAAGTAGCACAATTGGTAGAGTGTTTGTCCACTGATCGGTGGTTGGCGGTTCAAATCCCACTTTCGGCATAAACGTCATTGGGAGAGAGGTCAAATCCACTGACCCACAGGTTGGCAGTGTGATTCCAACTCCCCAGAGAGTTGTCCTTGGGCAAGACAGTAGTGCATGAATATATGTTTGAATGTGTGTGTGAACGTGTGTGGGGGTGTGTGTGTGAATGTGTGTGTGAAGGGGTGTGTGTGAATGTGTGTGTGAATGTGTGTGTGAATGTGTGTGTGAATGGGTGAGTGGGTCCTTAATGTAAAGTGCTTTGAGTGCGTTTATGGTGGAAAAGTGCTACATAAAAATGTGACCATTTAACAAGCTAAAATCATGACATTTTTAGTCTTTTAACATACACTTGTCATTTTTCCAGGCTTAAAAGCAACTATTATGAAATTATGATTTTTTTCAATATACCTCCTACTTCTACATTATCCATATGATAACTCCCATTTGCTGACTCACCATCACAATGGCCTATGCAGTATTTTAGCTAAAAGCATTAAAAGCTGGCGCCACTAATAGTGTCATTTGTCCCCACATTAAAACTCTGCGTGTATGTGCCATGTACTGTATGCAGTCTGTACAAACCTGTATTTTATTGTTGTTCAGCAAATATGAAATGAAGCTATTACAGAACATTGTTTTCTGGTTGATGAGCGTGGTTGAAAGCATGCCCTGTTCTCCTTTCAAGGTCATAACACACAAAATGGGACTACGGTTATATCATATGTATTATAGTGTATTGTATGGTGTATATTTTCAGAATAAAGGAGAGGAAGGTAGATCACACTGTACCCAATGCAAGATTGTTTCAAATGTGGCTTTACAAAACATTCATCTTTTTATTGTTTTCTCTAATCCCCTTTACAGGAAATATCACAAATGTCTGCTGGATACAAGCGCTCCTATTTTCTCTGACGGTAACTAGTTTAGCAAAATCTGCACTGGGGACATTGTGTGTTTTTGGAAAAAAGAAAAAACATTGTCCAATCTCCTTGTCCAAACCAGTACATTACAAAACGCAAAAGCTCTATTATTTGTTTCTGGGATAGTGATGACTTAATACTGTATCCACAAAACTTTTACTAACTCTTAGAACGATATCTCACAATATTTATACTTTTTTTTTTCATTTAATTTGATCATTTTTGGGTTAATGTGTTCCATAAATATTTAAACATATATTGAAAATAAAAAGTAGAAAAGAGTAATTGAAAAGAGGTTCTTTTTGTTATACCAGTTATTTTGCTTATTTTTCAAACAGAAATGTTTGGTACGACTTTATAATAACTACAATAAAGTATGGACAAAAACTTATTTCAACAATTCAGGGTTATTAACTACTTACGTAAGGGGCTAAGAGTTAAAGTATTAAAGACCTATTGTACTTGTGTTTGCTATATAGTTATAATCATGACACTTGTGGATCGTTATGTTATAATGTGGACATTTTAAATTGCAATATTCATCTAAAACTGCTTAACTACTGCTTAAAGCAACAAGCCCACTGACATCCGTGTTAGAAAACTGTGGTGCCCAATGAGAGCTGGTGTTGCTGTAAACATCATTACAATAAAGACCCATGTAGCTGTCGGCTCATCCTATTGAAAATGCCTTCTTAAAAATAAGCGATTAAAGATTCCTCAAACATGCACAAATCATTACAAATACAACTTTGGGTGAGTAAATTGTGAAGGGAAACAATTATAATATGGTTAAAAGATTTGAAACATCGATTTCACATTATGCTTTAAAATAGTAAAGTCTGATACATTCATAATAAAATACTTAAATCGTATTGTGAAAATACTACTTTTAAAATTAATTAAATTTTATTTATTTTTTACATAACTTGTCTTGTTTTTAGCTGTGCTCCATTAACAATTATGTGTTTTTTGTTTTCACATCTATATAATTTCCAACCCAAGCCTTATTTCCAGCCTGTCTCTAAAAGCGTCTCCTCTCTTATTAACAACACGCGCGGTAAATCTGGTCTAAAGAGCCACTTAAAGGACAACGCTGTGTTGTGGAGCAGCTCCTGACCTTTTCTGACTTCATCTGAAAAACACTCAGCTACAAGAAGAGCAGTTTGTGTGAGCAAGTGCTTCTCCAAATGCTCCCTTAATCTGTTACTTAAATCTCTTTGTTCAAAGTTAGAACCCTTAGCACTCTTCCACATCCTTCTGCACATTGAGTTACAAGTGCACTTTGAGGATTAACATTTGTAAGGGTGAACTTTTGAGAGAATAGAGTTATTCTATAAGATAGGGATGGGAGAACACAGGTATTCCAAAATATACACTATACTTTTGTCGTAACGGTGCGGATAGGACCAAAGGATGCAGACCAGAGCAGTTTTAACAGTGTTTATTTACAGCGGTGAAAATGCAGTCTTTATACAGGTCACAAGAGCAGGTACAGGAACCGGGGAGCGGGAGACGGGTCAGGCGGGTGCGGTGCAGGTAGAGGCGGGCAGGACAGGACCAGGACGGGGATAGAAGCAGGTGCGGTACCAGGGCAGGCGGATCAGACGAAGACCAGAGCGGGGAGCGGGTGACAAACCAGAGACCAGGACCGGACAGGAGACGAGACGAGCAGGAGATGAGACGAGCAGGAGACGAGACGAGCAGGAGACGAGACGAGCAGGAGACAAGACGAGCTGGAAGCGATACCGGGACTGGAACGTGGCGGCAGGAGCTGGGCGAGTAGAGGCAGGAATCTGGAGGGTGCATAAATCCAAATGAGCATTTGCCGGAAAGTACCATATAACAAAGCTTAGCAAGAAACATTCACGTTTTACACGCGGACGGTCTGGCACCGAGTGTAGACTGCCAAGCCTTCTTGTACTCAGCAGCAGGTGGTGGTGATTAGGCTGATGCACCCCAGGTGTGCACGGGAGGAGTCAGGCACTCCACCCAGCTCCAGACACACAGGTAGGGGAGGGGGAGAGAGCACGGGAGGACAGGGAAACTGACATCATGACAGTACCCCCCCCCTAAGGTCCACCTCCTGGTGGACCCCCAGGCTTGTCAGGATGAGCGCGGTGGAAGTCTCTCACCATGTCGGGGTCCAGAATGCGTGCCCTGGGCACCCAGGATCGCTCCTCCGGACCGTAACCCTCCCAATCGACGAGGTACTGGAGGCCCCTACCACGGCGACGAACGTCAATCAGGCGGCGGACGGTGAACGCCGGGTGGCCGTCAATGACTCGGGCGGGCGGTGGGGGATCGGCCGGAGGGCACAGGTCACTGGTCCGGACTGGTTTAACCTGGGAGACGTGAAAGGTCGGATGAATCCGGAGAGACGGGGGTAACTGGAGGCGCACCGCCGATGGATTTATGATCCTCATGATCTTAAACGGTCCCAGGAATCGGGGGGACAGCTTACGGGAGTCCGTCTTCAGCGGGACCGTCTTGGCGGAGAGCCAAACCATCTGGCCAGGTTGGTATACGGGCGCCGGGACACGGTGGCGATCGGCCGTCGCCTTAGTGCGCGCTCCAGCCCGAAGAAGGGCCGCCCTGGCCTTCTTCCAGATCCGGCGACAGCGCTGGAGATGGCGCTGAACAGACGGGACGGCGAGGTCCCTCTCCTCCGTGGGAAAGAGAGGGGGTTGATATCCCAGCGATGCCTCGAAGGGGGACATACCAGTGGCGGAACTCACGAGGGAGTTGTGAGCGTACTCTATCCAGGGTAGGTGAGTACTCCAGGTCGCGGGGTTGGCGGAGGCTGTGCACCGTAGGGCCGACTCCAGGTCTTGGTTGGCCCGCTCCGTCTGCCCATTAGATTGTGGATGGAACCCGGACGTGAGGCTAACCGTGGCCCCCAAACTGTCGCAGAAAGACCGCCATACCTGAGAGGTGAATTGGGTCCCTCTGTCGGACACGATGTCCACCGGGATGCCGTGGAGTCGGAAGACATGACTGGTCAGCTGGTCGGCAGTTTCTTTGGCTGTGGGGAGCTTAGGCAGGGCAACGAAATGGGCGGCCTTGGAGAAGCGGTCCACAATGGTGAGAACCACCGTGTTCCCCTGGGAAGGGGGAAGGCCCGTCACGAAGTCCAAGGCGATGTGGGACCAAGGGCGACGAGGAACTGGGAGAGGATGCAAGAGACCAGAAGGGGGTGAGTGGGAGGCCTTGGCCCGAGCACATACCTGGCAGGCGGCGACATAAGCCCGGGTGTCTGTGTCCATCGTGGGCCACCAGAAGCGTCTCCTGAGGAGGGAGAGAGAGCGACCGGCACCAGGATGGCAGGCGAAACGGGAGGCATGGACCCACTGGAGCACCTGAGACCGGACAGAATCGGGAACAAACAGTTTATCTGGAGGGCCGTTACCTGGGTCGGGGTCGTTGGTCTGGGCCTCTCGGACGGTGTCCTCGATATCCCAATGGACCGCGGCCACCACACACGAGGAGGGGATAATTGTTTCTGCGGTGACCGGGCTATCCTCCAGGGCGAACTGGCGGGAGAGGGCATCTGGTTTGACGTTCCGAGATCCGGGGCGGTAGGTGAGGAGAAAGTTGAAGCGGCTGAAGAAGAGGGACCAACGAGCTTGACGGGGATTGAGGCGCCTGGCGGACTGGATGTACTCCAAGTTTTTATGGTCGGTCCAGACGATGAATGGTTGCTCCGCCCCTTCGAGCCAGTGGCGCCACTCCTCCAAGGCCAGCTTTACGGCAAGGAGCTCCCGATCCCCTACATCATAATTGACCTCGGCCGAGGACAATCGCCGGGAAAAGAAGGCGCAGGGGCAGAGGCGGTTGTGGGGGTCGAACCTCTGCGAAAGCACGGCCCCCACTCCCGAGTCGGAGGCGTCGACCTCCACGATGAATTGCCGTGAAGGGTCGGGCTGGTGCAGGATGGGAGCGGAGGTAAATAGTCTCTTAAGCTTCTCGAAGGCTGTCTGCGCCTCAGGAGACCAGGCAAACGGCAAAGCAGGAGAGGTGAGTTTAGTTAAGGGCGAGATAACCCTACTAAAATCCCGGATGAAACGTCTATAAAAATTGGCAAAGCCGATAAATCTCTGGAGCTGTCTCCGGCTGGTAGGAACGGGCCACTCAGTGACAGCCTGGATCTTTTCAGGGTCAGCTCTTACTTGGCCCCGCCCCACAATGAAGCCCAAAAAGCTGACCTCCTCTGCGTGAAACTCGCATTTCTCAGCTTTCACGAACAGTTTATTCTCGAGGAGGCGCTGGAGAACCTGGCGAACGTGCTGATGATGCTCCTGGGGGGACCGCGAGAAAATCAAGATGTCATCCAAGTAAACAAAGACGAATCGGTTAAGGAAATCACGGAGCACATCGTTGATGAGGGCTTGGAATACGGCAGGGGCGTTGGTGAGACCGAAGGGCATAACCAAGTATTCGAAATGTCCCAGGGGTGTCTTGAAGGCCGTCTTCCATTCGTCTCCCTCCCTGATGCGCACCAGGTGGTACGCATTCCGCAAATCCAACTTTGAGAAGATGGTCGCACCGTGGAGGGGCGTAAATGCCGAGTCCAGTAAGGGAAGCGGGTATTTATTCTTTACGGTTATATTGTTCAGACCCCGGTAATCAATGCAAGGCCGCAGGGATTTGTCCTTCTTAGCCACAAAGAAGAACCCCGCTCCCACGGGTGAAGTGGACGGGCGGATGATTCCGGCAGCCAGGGACCCACGGATATAGTCCTCCATTGACTCGCGTTCAGGTTTAGACAGGTTATATAGCCTGCTAGATGGTAGTGGGGCACCCGGCAGGAGGTCAATGGCGCAGTCATATGGACGGTGGGGCGGTAAAGAGAGGGCCTTGCTCTTGCTAAAAACCTCCCCCAGGTCGTGATATTCAGCAGGCACCGAGGACAGATTGGGGGTGTCTGGGGACGGATCAGCGACAGGAACGGACCTCCCGGCCGGAGGGAGGGCGGACCGAAGGCACTTGGCGTGGCAATCGGGACTCCAGCCCGAAACTCCGCCCCTGGCCCAATCGAAAACAGGGTTGTGGGCGCGTAGCCAGGGGTAACCAAGGACCAGAGGAGAAGCGGAGGAGGACAGGACATGAAACTGACGGTTCTCTTGGTGGTTGCCGGACAGAATCACGGTGACAGGTTCTGTGATGTGAGTGATGTGCCCCAGAAAACGTCCATTGAGCCCCTGGGCATTTAAGGGGCGTTCGAGGGGCTCCAGGTAGACCCCGAGCTGCTCCGCGACTTGGGCATCAATAAAGTCCCTCTCAGCCCCGGAGTCGATAAGGGCGGAAACGCATAAGGTCTCTGTGCGAACGCACAGGGTGGCGCTGAGCCGCAGTCTATTAGAAGAGTCCAGGATGTGTTGCTCGCCCACCAGTACTCCCAGTGCTACTGGTGGGCCCCCCCTTTTGGCCGAACTGGGCAAGTGACCACATAATGTCCGCGCTCACCGCAGTAGAGGCAAGCCCCGGCCAGACGACGCCTCCGTTGACGCTCCTCGGTCGACACAAGGGTCCTGTCGAGTTGCATGGGCTCATCCGGCGGGGGCGGGGCAGCGCGTGGCTCCGGCGGGACCGGTGACCGGCGTCTCTCTCGGCGACGAGCCCGTAGGCGGTTGTCTATACGGTGAGTGAGGGAGATGAGGGTCCGCAGGTCGGGGGGTTCGTCCCGGGAAACCAATTCATCTTTCAAAGTCTCGTTCAGGCCCCGCACAAACACAGCCCGCAGCGCGCTGTCCGTCCAGTCCAGCTCCGCCGCATGTGTCCAGAATTCAATGGAATAATCCGCTACCGTCCTGGAGCCCTGGCTGAGAGTCAATAACCGGGAGGCAGCATTGTCCTGGTAGTGCGGGTGGTCAAACACCAGCTTAAACGTGGACACAAATTCATTAAAATCCAGGCTATCCACAGACGTCTTCATTAGGCGCGCCTCTGCCCACTGGAGAGCTCTGCCCCGGAGTAATCCACATATATATCGGATCTTGGTGGCCCCCGAACTGAAACGAGAAGGGCATTGCTGGAACATGAACTCGCACTGGAACAGGAATCCGCGACAGAGGTGAGGTTGTCCAGCATACGGCTCCGGATCCGTGCCTCTCGGCTCCGGGAGGCATGGTGGCGCTCCAGCTGCAGCAGGCGGGGTGACGAGGAGCGCGGCCACCTGGTGGTTAAGCTGTGCCACCTGCTGGGACAATGTCTGATTTAGCTCCAATAGAGTTCGAATGGATTGTTCGTGCTGACCCAGCACCGCCTCGGGGTGAGAGTGCGTGAGGCGGCGCATCTGGTCCGGATCTGAGCCTGCTTGGTCCATAGTGGCCAGACCGTTCTGTCGTAACGGTGCGGATAGGACCAAAGGATGCAGACCAGAGCAGTTTTAACAGTGTTTATTTACAGCGGTGAAAATGCAGTCTTTATACAGGTCACAAGAGCAGGTACAGGAACCGGGGAGCGGGAGACGGGTCAGGCGGGTGCGGTGCAGGTAGAGGCGGGCAGGACAGGACCAGGACGGGGATAGAAGCAGGTGCGGTACCAGGGCAGGCGGATCAGACGAAGACCAGAGCGGGGAGCGGGTGACAAACCAGAGACCAGGACCGGACAGGAGACGAGACGAGCAGGAGATGAGACGAGCAGGAGACGAGACGAGCAGGAGACGAGACGAGCAGGAGACAAGACGAGCTGGAAGCGATACCGGGACTGGAACGTGGCGGCAGGAGCTGGGCGAGTAGAGGCAGGAATCTGGAGGGTGCATAAATCCAAATGAGCATTTGCCGGAAAGTACCATATAACAAAGCTTAGCAAGAAACATTCACGTTTTACACGCGGACGGTCTGGCACCGAGTGTAGACTGCCAAGCCTTCTTGTACTCAGCAGCAGGTGGTGGTGATTAGGCTGATGCACCCCAGGTGTGCACGGGAGGAGTCAGGCACTCCACCCAGCTCCAGACACACAGGTAGGGGAGGGGGAGAGAGCACGGGAGGACAGGGAAACTGACATCATGACAACTTTTTATGCATATATAGAGACCTATGTTATATTTTTGTCCCAAACCAGTTGTCAGGATGGTTGTTAGACGGCTGCAGCCATTCACATTACGTCATCACAATTTATTAAAGCTGCACTATGTAATTTTTCTGATGGAGGGTCCACCACCTGCTTGTCTGCCATTGCTTTGCCTAGAATGTTCCACTGTATGGATCTATCGCTCATTCGATTGTGATTTTATTACCAAAAAATACTTTGGTTTGGTGGAGTCACCAGGTTGTCTTCATGGAGTTTTATGTCATTTTGTGGAACATTCCAGGCAAAACAACATCCCCATGGAGAAAAGATTCAACCTTCCACCAGAAAACTTACAGAGGGTCCCTTTAAATTAAAATTCAAAATTTGTTAGAACTTTTTGATGATGAAAAGTGCACAAAATGCCAAACTGTAAAATAATCTCTCTCTTTCATTCTCTGCCTCTCTTTTTCCCGGACAGCCTCTCTCTTTCTCTCTCTACCTCTGTTTTTTCTCTGGCCGTCTCTCTCTTCACATCTTTCCCTCTCTCTTTCTCTGACTCTCTCCCTCTCTGTTTTTCTCTGGCTGCCCCTCTCTTCCCTTCTCTCTCTCTTTCTCTCTCTCTCGCTCTCTTTTTTCTCTCTCTCTTTTTTCTGACCCTCTCTCTTTCACTCTCTCTCTCTCTCCTGCTATCTCTCCCTGTCTCTGACACTCTCTTTCGCTGACTCGCTCCCTGTCTCTTTCTCTTTCTTTCTCTCACTGTTGCTCTCTCTCCCCATTTCTGACACTTTCTCTGACTCTCTCTCTTTCTCTCTCTTGCTCTTTCTCTCTCTGACTGAAACACGCAGCTGCACTCTCTCTCGCACTCTCTCTCTTTCTGACTCTCTCTCTCTCTCTGAAACACGCAGCTGCTCTCTCTCTCTGTCTCTGAAACACGCAGCTGCTCTGTCTCTCTCTCTCTCTGAAACACGCAGCTGCTCTGTCTCTCTCTCTCTCTCTCTGAAACATGCAGCTGCTCTGTCTCTCTCTGAAACACGCAGCTGTACTCTCTCTCTCTCGCTCTCTGAAACACGCAGCTGCACTCTCTTTCTCTCTCTGAAACATGCAGCTGCACTCTCTCTCTCTCTGAAACATGCAGCTGCACTCTCTCTCTTTCTGTCTCTCTCTGTCTCTCTCTGAAACACGCAGCTGCTCTCTCTCTGAAACATGCAGCTGCATTCTTTCTCTCTCTCTCTGAAACACGCAGCTGCACTCTCTCTCTCTCTCTCTCCCTCTCTCTGAAACACGCAGCTGCACTGTCTCTCTCCCTCTCTCTGAAACACGCAGCTGCTCTCTCTCTGAAACATGCAGCTGCATTCTCTTTCTCTCTCTCTCTGAAACACGCAGCTGCACTCTCTCTCTCTCTCTGAAACACGCAGCTGCACTCTCTCTCTCCCTCTCTCTGAAACACGCAGCTGCACTGTCTCTCTCCCTCTCTCTGAAACATGCAGCTGCACTCTCTCTCTCCCTCTCTCTGAAACACGCAGCTGCACTCTCTCTCTCTCTCTCTCTCTGAAACACGCAGCTGCACTCTCTCTCTCTCTCCCTCTCTCTGAAACACGCAGCTGCACTGTCTCTCTCCCTCTCTCTGAAACATGCAGCTGCACTCTCTCTCTCCTTCTCTCTGAAACACGCAGCTGCACTCTCTCTCTCCTTCTCTCTGAAACACGCAGCTGCACTCTCTCTCTCTCTCTCTGAAACACGCAGCTGCACTCTCTCTCTCTCTCTCTCTGAAACACGCAGCTGCACTCTCTCTCTCTCTCCCTCTCTCTGAAACACTGAGCTGCATCGCGACAGACACTGATGATGTTCGTTAATTGGGTGAAGATGTGGAAAGTGACTTATGTGTGTATCTCATGCTAGCCCGCTAATGGATGGAAAGAGGCTCTGTCTACGACCCCGGCTCCTCTCACCCCTCAACCCCAAAAGGCCTCATCATTTCCAACTTGTACATTTTAAGTGAACACATTTAGCTGCAGAGATTTATATAATGTTTCCATTTGGCTCTAAGTGTTCTGTGTCTCTGTTCTCAGCGTCAGATTCAGCGCTTTCCGTAATTTATAGTGAGATTCTTATCATTACTGTAACAAAAACAGCTATTACTTACTTACTTTTTGGCTTTTTAAAGATTTTATGTCTGCAGTTTCTACAACAGGGTCTGACTCCTAGTCTAAATTGTATGAAGCAAGTTTTTTAACAATGGAACCAGGACCAAACTGGGTCTTAAGCAAGAACCAATCCAGAACTGAAGAAGGTCTAAAGAAGAAACAAATAAAATTACATGGTGCATTATGTAACAGTTCTGGTGGGAGGTTCACAACCTGCTTGACTACATAGAGATGTTATTTCTTTGCCTGGAATACAATATGCCATTAAACTTTTCTCTTTTCATCAATATAAGGAGATGACGCCACCAAGCCAAATTACAGGTCAGACAGATAAGTTGAATACCATACTGTGGGACATACCAGGCAAGGCACTGACAAGACAAACCGGTAGCAACCCAAAAAGTGTCTTACCATGTATTTGAGTAAACTCTTCAGGTCAAAATATGTCTGTTTCATGCTGACTGTATCTAGTACCGGAAGTTGTTGTTCAGTGAACCCAAATCTTTAGCTGCTGTGTAACTCTGGTCTCTAAATTGTCTCTGTATAGTCTGAGAATGCCAACCCTGTCCATTACATTCATTAGTAAAGGCACAAAGACTGGTTTGGCTGTGAAATATTGGAAAGTGCTTTGATTTCTGTTTGTGATCGCTAAATTCTGTTGTAACGACCACTCTGGCCTCAGCTGGAGCAGGGAACAGCGAGCATGATTATGTGGCTCTTGAATCAGCACATGTAGACAGCGCTTAGATCGTCCGGGCACACGCATCGGTCAGCAGCGTGTAGAGCCACTCGGTGAAAACAGCAGAACAAATGCTTTTAGCAGAGACACCCAAGAATGTGCTGTTCACCGCAGACCCCGGCTACAGGAAGAGCAGAGCTGAGCCAAGGGCTGACGGAAAATGACTTTCTCATGAGCCCCGGCATGCAATCAGGTGCACCCCAATACTGTATGTGTGAGGTAACATGTCACAAATGGTACAAGGCACAAAAAAAACAAATAATTTTTTGGGCACTCAAAGGGTTTACATAAACCAGTTTCCTAATTTGCACATTTTAAATCACAATATTCATGTCTAACGACTTAATAAAAGATGCCAGCGTAATCCCTCAATCGTCCAGGTCTGTTCCGTTGTAAAAGCCAAACGTAAAATCTGTCAGCTGGACAAAAAGTTGTAGAAGTGAAGACTTTTTGCTGCTCATCTAAGCTGCTTCTTCACTTCTGGTCAGATTACTGTTAGACACTGTTTTATATCTATCTGAAGGGAGGAGCTAACTACACTGAAACTGAAAACAGCCATTGTTTACAAATTTTTTTTTTGAGGCTTGTTCTGTTGAGCTATACTAAGTGTGCACTGTGCCTGAGTCACTTAGCAGATTCATTCAGTTCCTAATGGGTGCTTTTACACCTATTAGCATCCTAGCTAGCCTTATTGTTGTCTGAGGATGGAGTTATCGATGGGGGATAGATAATGTCTAAGGCCCATTCCTGTTCAAGGAAGGATTGTCTTTAACTCCCCTCTCAAACCCTTAACTTAATAAAAGAAACAAGGTGCCCAATGAGAGCTGATGTTGTCATAAATGTCATCACAAAAAAAGAGCCGTGTAGCTGTCAGCGCATCTGATGGATAGCTGCAGCTCAAGCTAGTAAGTAGCAGATTTTTTTCATTTGTACCAAAATGGCTTTGTAACCCTGCCGAATCCTACGCGTATGATTGATTAAGAAAATACAATTGGAGAACAAAGTAAGTACAGAGCAGTGGGCTTATGTGGTGAAAAGATGCACGAATCAGTCCAAGTACAACTTCAAGTGACTAAATGGTGAGGGGTAACAACTATAATGTGGTTAAAAGCTAAAAGCTAAAAAGTTGATTTGCATAATAGGTTGCTAAGGCAATTTAAGTGTCCTGCACAATATGAACACCTGAGGGTGAGGAACTGTCAACCTTTGTGGCCTGAGTAGCACTTTTCATAAGCGATTATTTGGCACTCATCATGTCTGTGGGGTCAGTCTGGCTCTGTTACAACTTGTAAAGTCGCAATTCTAAAACCTCAAATTATAAGAATTAAACATGTTGAATAATTATAAATACTGGCTACAATTAAATTTACATGTTTTTAGTTTTAACTTAAACTACTTGACCACTACTTTTTCCATGTATTTGAGCAAAATGTCTCTTGCCCCAGTAACTTTGGACCACTGAAAACCTTTTTAAATGAACCAGATCTGTTTTTCAAGTTTCAAGGCAGTATAAATAGGTACAGCGCATTTTAAAAGCTTCATTTAATGGTAGTGAATGCTCAATCTTTTGAACCAAGCCGATAAAAATGCTTTGTTGTCTTTTGCCTATTCATGTTCAGACTCCATTTGTTCTAATAGCTTTCAATTGCCTGGATCCCTCTCTGCACCAGTGTAAAACCCCACTGGGCTGTGCCTGCTCTCTCTTTATGGGCCTTAATAATGTAAATCTAGTGATATTACTGTGCTGAATGCGCTCTGCAAAACCATTGTATTTGTTTCTTTCTTCTGTCATTGAACGATAATGAAAGCGCCTACACATACAATAAGCCAGACAATGTAAAGAAACATAGCATATATCAACACACGCCCAAACCCACAGTTACAGCAGTAGTTCATCAGCTCCATCGCAGGTATTGCAGAAATTGGGAAAAAATACTAGGGATGCTGGGATTTGTAATTTTCATCCACTCCAAGGGACAAGTATCTTCTGATTTGCAGCTGCAGCACTTGTAATGATCACTATAATTATGACCTATATTGTTGTGCTTGAGATTTATTTGAAATCTTTGGTATCATATTTTTGTATTTTTCGTAAGAGATGGCACAGCACAAGAGGCTGCTGCCATTCATTTTGCTAAGAGCTAATTGCCAAATCAGATTACTGTACATTAAGTATCAACAACAAGGAGCTGTGCATTATGCAGTGTTAATGTATGAGGTGGAGTTGCATTGAAGCTGCAGAATGCACAGATCAGTAGGATTGTCATGATAATCACTATATCGACTTATCGTTCAGTACATGAAATCTGGAACAATATATTTTGGGCCTCTTTGCAAAAATGGAGAGATTTTGGACATTTTTGTTGTAATATGATAAGATCTGAGTGTTAGAGGGGTGAATAAGTCCCTTTTATGGCTAATTATTGGTACATTCGGCTATTTTTTTTTATTGCAGTTCAATTCTTTTAATGAGTCAGACTATTTAAAATGGTTTACTAGGATTAGCTTGCATTATTTAAATCTTAATTAGTGACAAAACGTACTTTCATTATTATCATTTAACGATTATTTCTCTGTAGCGATATATCGTGCTTTAAAATTTGTTATCGTGACAGGTCTGCATATCAGAGTTGTTTAATGCACTTATGTTATGGCCACAAACTGAAATGACTCACCTATGAATGTGAAAAGCATGTAAATTTTCATCTGCCGTATCTAAAGTAGGGCTGTGGTCGACTAAAAATAAATTCTTGATCGACTAAAGTATCTATGTATCTGACCTAAACTGCACTCACAAGACTACACCTGCACTCTTCTCCTTTCTGCTGTTGTCTCATTAATCCTTCCTAATCCTAATCTAAACTTTGTCGACTAATACAAATTGTGGTTGACGAAGAATCCACTGACCACATAATTGATTAAATGGGTAAATACCTACAGCCCCAATGACAATGACCTTCTCAAGTCCTCAGTATCCCATGTCAGGAAAGCAATATATGGCAGTAATAGTAGTCATAGAAACAAAGAAAAAAGCAAACTACTGCATGCATATCGAATCAGCTTGTAATTGTGAAGAGATGATAACTGTGTCTTTCAAATGTAAAGCATTAAATCCCCTCAAATAATTAGGCTATGCAAAGCCAAGATTCAAAATGCAACAAAACATTCAAAATCGTGTTAAATAAAATGTATTTTAGTTGCTGACATCCTGACTTAACCTGTTTGCTCTTACTGCTGGGTTTGATTATTAAATAAAATATAAGTATGTGCACTGTCTTAAAAATGTGAAAACAGACCAAGTTTATTTTAATCCTTTATTTTATTCCTCACTTACCTTACGCATTCCGAGCATCCTAAGTATTCAGCACAAGGAGTTTATAAGCACATTTAACACCTTTCAAATTTCTTCTTACCCATTCAAGCCATGCTGCAAATTGTAAGCAAATCATTTTTGCCAATTCCACCCTAACCAAGTAGTCTAATAACATAAACCCTTCCAGGTAACAATGGAAAAAGTCAGAAGCATGTAAATCATTAAAGACATGAAACTATTTTGGTCACATGTGCCACAGAGAGAAAGGGATTTCACAATGTTGTGATTGACGAGGGTTTGACTGTAATGAGCAGACTGCTTTGTATTGGGCCATTATGAGAGCTGAGGATGGATCTGGTGAGACTCATTACGGCCCCATTGCGTCGTACTTTGTGTATTCTTTATGGTTTCCTGTCATTTTGGAGATATGGAGTCTGTGAAAAGTCTTTAGAGTTCCCCTGATAGTCATTTATCATATCAACAAGAGCTCATCTATCACGCCTTTATCACTTTTCAGATAATTATAGCCCCAAACCAGCACTGTAAGGGAGAGGGAGTCAGATTGTCCTGATACAGGTTTTAAGGAGGTGCGATTTATAGAGAAGACTCATAGGTTAGAGCATAAATCTCATAAGCTGTGGGAATGGCAATTTTTTTTCTTCCATTATGTGATGTTTGGATCATAATGCACTTTCATTGTCTTCTGCTATTTGTAAGACTCATTTAACATAAATTGTTTTCTGCATTATCTAGCCAATATTTTTAAATATGGTAGACGAGTCACAACAAATCAATTTCAGATGCCCTCCCTGTCACAATCAACTGCATAGTGTAACTAGGAAAGAGCAACGTCGGTGAATTGTCTTTCCGTAGACACAACAACAGTGTGTGCACGAGAGAGGTTTGAACCAGCTCTTTTCTTTTGAACTTGTAAATTTGTGCATCAATTTGAGATATTAGGCACCAGTAATATCAACACATCCTCAGCTTCCAGTTTATATGCTACATTTTGAGAATTTTTCACCATTCAAAAGATAATATTTTATTTCAAGTTGCTACTTGCTCTGGCAGTCCTCATTTATCACCATTCTGAAACCCATGGTCAGTACATTTAGCATAACAACAAGCATCAAGCAGTTACCAAACGTCTTCAATTGAGTCCAGGTCTGGGCACATCACATTGTTAAAAAGGATCAGTCACATTGCAGCGTGTTTTACTCACCTATACACTGTAGTTAGCGGTTACATTGTAAACACTTGCTCTTGAAACCTGAGCATGTATAAAATGTGTAAATGAAGATGGAGCTGGAGTGAGTGGTTGTTGCATGTTGTGTTATGGCCTTGCTTCAGGCTACAGTCTCCTCCTGGGACACTCTCAGATCTGAAGAGCTGTGGATAGATAGCACATATTTACATTTTCACTGTAAACAGCCACAGAGCAGATAGACCGCTCTGGGCTTACGGCTTGGACAGGAGAGGGAACTGAATGAGCCACATGGATGAGTTGACTCTATGCCTACTATCTGAATAATAATAGAAATTGCTCTGTTGTTTTGTAAATCTTGATAATAACTTATTAACTTCTCGTATATTCATAGCAAAAGAAAAAATAAATGCAATTCTGTCAACTGAACAAAAAGTTTAGTTCATTCAAGCCGCTTCTTCAGTTCTAGTCAGATTACTGGTGGACACTGCCTTATATCTATCTGAAGGGAGGAGCTAACTACACTGAAACTAACAAAACTATTTGTTTGCAGTTTCTGTTTGTTGGCTGAGTCATATTTCGCATAATCGTTCAGGCTCCTAATGGGTGCTCTCACTTAGCATATTACCTATTAGTTCCAGTTTACAGATTTAAATTTTTCTTTAACTATGGATCATACTTGGACGATTACACAGCCATCTCTTTTGTTTTCCTTGTTTTGATTTAGGTCTGAGTGTGGAGCTATAAATAGGAGATAAATTATGTCTAAACTCCCCATTCCTGTTCAAAGATGGATTGTCTTTCCTAACAAAATTGCCTCTTTAACTCCCCTCTCAAACCATTACATATCATTGGCTAAGATCTGTACCTCACTATATTCACACTTCCTTTAAACCTCATGTTTGCTAGCCTTACCATTTTAGATGTTGTTACATTAACATTTGATAACCCATTGTGAAATCTTACTGCTACATAAGTTGGAATTGATGAGGGCTATAGCATTTTACCACAGAATTCTCTTTGATTTACCTGACAGCAGTTTTTTAGTTGCTGACTTCTTGTGCTCCGTTCTCTTGTGACTTTAGGGTTTTAACTGCTCCTATCCCAATGAGTTGAAGCCTCTTAACTCCCCTTTGTGTTGTGCGTGTGTTTGTGCAATATATGCAGTATTTCTCCATGTTTCTACCCCACCCACGTCTGAAAGGGGAGGGGGTCTGCTGGGGAGCCATGCAGGGGGTTGATCAGGGCACCATCTGGACACTTATAACTTTATTCAAGAGGTGTTAGCTTTCCCAACGTTGTGAAACGGGGTTATCTTGGGACACAGATGGCACTTCCATGTAAAAAGATGATTTCTATTTCATATCAGGATTTTCTTTGCATGTATTTCAACGCCTTCACCTAGTTTAAACACCTGTTCAGTTAATCAATAATCATGATCTTTCAAGCCACATAATTGTAAGTATTAAGAAAGTATGTTGTGAGAATTTTACAAACAATATATGTTTTTTCCCCATTCAATATAAACCATAGACTGTATAAAGTGGACAAAGGCAGTATGATCTTACCCATATAACTGAGCTTCATTTGACTGGAGCTGAACGCTATGGGTGACGTCACACTCCCTCAGTCCACATCTTTATACAGTCTATTCTCTGAACTAAACACAAACTCATTGCAATATCATTATTCTGTTGCGATTTTAATATTTTGTTAAACATAAAATGCTATTTGTTACAAAGGGGGTAAAGGAGGTGACCTTGTTTTGAATAGACATTATAATACAGCTTTTTTCTATGACCTATAAAGTTGTTAAATTAAAGTCTATGAAAATAAGGCACTGGGCTGTAATGGTTGTCAGACTTAGATAGAAGCTAATTTGAGAATAAATTGGACTTGTCTTCTATTTTTCATGTCTGGGTTCCTTATTACTACCTCACATAGATCCATTAATACTTGTTTGACCAGAGCGAGACTGCAGCTCAAACTAGGGCAAACCTCAAGTAGCCTATTGACCGGGCAGTGGCCAGAGATTGTCAAAAAGGAAGGACTTTGGAAAGTGGAGCAATATCCAAGCTTCATATTCATATAAAGTTAAGTCAATCAGTGTAAAAAACGGTTTGCTGCAGGTTTAGTATGTCCCAATGTGTGGCAAATATTCAAATAAAAAATTGGTGAAATAAATCATCTTGTCAGGCGTATCCTTAAGAGCCCTTCAAAAAGAAGACTCTAAAATGGCCGCCCGTATTTGTGGGCGCTGAAGGCATTTTTACGTCAAAGCCCACTCCACTGGCCCTCTCTCACTTATATCACGCACTGCAGATGAGAGCCGTGAAAGTGAATTAGCTGCAGCCTGTTGGACACATAAGAGCGTATTCCGGCAGATGTTACACTGTAGTTGATGTCACAGATAGTAAGTGATGCAAATACTTCAAATATTATGAAGAGCCCAAACAGGTGGGGATGTGAACATGAAAAATACATTGGTCAATTAGTCTGATTTGTAAAAGCAAAATTAAAGATATCCATTGGAACCAGAATGAAGAAAAATTCGGACCGTACCCATAGTGATTACAGATTTTAAACAAGCCATTATATCTTTTGAAAAAGTGCTCAAAATGTTGTATATAGCAGCAAGCTCAAACCCATGATTCTATAACGTTTTCTGGTGAAGTGTTGGGTATCTGTTTGTTGTCATTGCTTTGCCTAGAATATTCCACAGTATGGCTTTAGTCTTCTCAACTGAGACAAGCAGGAGATGCCACCAGACCAAGTTGCAGGTCATATCCGTGGAGAGGAACGACTGCACATGGTTAGAATGAAATGTTTTTAAGATATTTTTGTAGCAATAAAACACATGTGTTGTAAAACCAGGAAAAATAACATCTGTATCAATTGTCACATTATTATATAACGCTTTTCCACCTTCAGGACACACTCCCTACTGATTGAGCCACTGTCGCCCTATATGTATTGCACCTAGAGCCAAGAGGGCTTTAGTGCAATACATTCAACTTAATTGTGCCCTTTTACCTTATTTATAGAACCATAACCATTATACCACTGCAATAGGACAATTTATTCCAATTATATCCTACTTAACAAAATTCATCATCTAACACATTTCCTGTACAAATAAAGTGAATGTAGCCGCTGGCGCTTAACTCAAATGACTTTACTGCCTTCAGGGGTCCTCTCGCTGTGCTCTGTGTCTTTATGAAGCTAGAATTGTTCAGTTTTCTTCTTTAATTTTTCATTACATGTGCTCCTACCGCTCTGCTGATGGCATTTTAATTTGCACTGCCTCTTTACATGGCTCTGCAAAAAAGACTAAAGGCAGTAAACGCGACATGGTGCCTTTAAGGTCTGGCACAGTTGCGGTTTCCTCCAAAGTATCTCCTGCTGCATTGTAAAGAGCTTTTAATACCCGTCTATAGTCTGGGTTTTATTATGCCGTGCTTGGATGTGCTCAAATGAAAAAGCTTGTGCTCTGTGGGTGTTCCTCTGCCTCTATCTGCCTCTCTGCATTGATGTTTTGTATTAAACATCATTTCACACTACAGTGGGTTAGGTTCATGCTTGGGTGTGTCGTGTCCTGTTTTTCCCCACTGTTTCTCTGGAAAGGTGTTCTGGACTAAAACAATGTTCATACGTTCAAATACAATATATCACGTAAAAAGCAAAATAGATGCCAAGGCATATATTCCATAATATGTCATTAAATATATCTGTCTTGGTGATTTTATAGCTTATCATAAATTCCTTGAAAAACATGCATTTTTACTCTGTGGCTTTCCTCTCCACAGGTGGTGGAATCTCTACCAAAAAAATTACATCAATTGAAACAGCTGTCCAATGAAAAATAAATATTGTTCCTCAAAGATTTACTCACATTTATATGCATGCTGGGAAAATGTATTTGTGACTACTGCAATTGTATCACTATTTCCGAAGCATATGGGGTGACAGTGGCTCAATTTCTAGAGTGTTCACCCACTGATCCGAAGGTTGGTGGTTCGAATCCTGCTCTGGACATGAACATCATTAGTTGAGCAGCCAGCTCCCACAGATAACTGCTGTTGTTTGGGCAATACCTTGCTCCCAGTGTCTGTGTACACTGGTGTATGAATGTGTATGTGAACAGGTAAGTGGGTCCTTGATGCAACATGCTTTGAGTGCTATATAAAAATGTGACCAATTTAACCAAGTTAAACTTGAACTTCATTCAATGGATCGGCAGTGACAGATTAACTCCATAATCCCTCTATTTTCTCAAGATCAACTTTTGTTTGTCATATGGACTCAGACCAATATCAATAGTAATATTTATAATGTTGTCCTTGAGCCATGGATTTTAATATTTTAGGCAAAAAAATAATAAAAGTATATTGTAGTGGGGAATAATAATATTTTTGTGTGGGGAAGCTTCTCGACATGAAGTCCTGTCTGTCAGCTTTACCCCGTCATTATCTTCAGGCCCAAATGGAGAGAACATAGAATGAGGTTTGAAGAAATGAGTTTAAAAATACTAGATTAGAGAACTACTGTTTGACAAAGACACATACAGAGAGCAGAGAACACACTGCACGTTCTGTTCCTGTACAAAGAGTGTTCATGTTAATATAATGTGCCAACTGCTGCTTTTGAGAATAAAAGAATACATTTATTATGGTGTCAAGAAAAGTATGGCACTAGTACATGTAATAGCAGTGTACTGGTGGGAACCCATGAAACTGCATGCAACATTGTATTTCAGTGGTTCATTTGACAGTGAAAGTCCAGTTAGTTCACAGCATTTTACAATTTAGTCAATATTTGTGTGCTTTAAAGGTGGGATCCACTATTTGCGTTCCTGGATATGTAATTTGTTCACTGAAATTTGCCTCACCATAGCATTAAATTTTTCTAGCATGACTTTTTGTTTTATTTTTATTTATTTATTACATATGGGTAGTGCATTGATTTTTACTGTGAGCACACACTTCTTCACAGATCTGACCTCCAACTTCAAACTTTGCAATTTAACTAACACTTTCTTGTCTCTAAGGAGATAGAAAAGTTTAGGGTCATTCTGTTGAACATTGCAGGCAAAGCAATAACATCGATCAAGTCGATCTGTGAGCTTAACATTTTGTACTTAATAATGCATGTATCTCTGTTTACTTTTTATATTACTCTTTGGTTTAGCATGAAACCTTGGGCAGCCAGTTGCATGATTTAGAGGAGTGTAGAAGTACTGTAGAAAACAACATACTCAACCAACCATTAAAGGATTCCATTAAAAAGCCCATCGCAGAAAAGCCAATTGTACCTAATTATACAATCAAAAGAGAGACAGAAGCGCGTGCTGCTGACCTAGAAGGAAAACAAGGCACTGATGCAAAACGGATTGGGGCTGTCCACAAAGTCTCCCCCAAAAGCACAGTACAACATCCAGACTGGAGCTGGACAAACCCAAAGTAAACAGCACAGCCAAAGTGGACAGCACCCACCACACGCAAGCTCCGGCCCAGAGGCATCTGTTTTTTATTAAGGCGAAAGTCTGTGGATGTGTTTAAGAGAAGACTGCTCGGGTTATGGTCGCCCTGCTGCAACAGATCAACTTCATGTGAAGTTATCAGAAAAGTAGATGTTGAAATTAGCAATCTTAGACTAGAATTTCAAGAATGTTTTAATTGTTAAAGGAGACATATGTCAGATAGACTCTTGACTCTTTGACTCTTGTGTGATTTAAAGCATGTTTGAATGTTGTTACTTGTAAGAGAAAGCTGAAACCCATGAATATTGATTGGTTCATACATGTTTGAGTAGTCCTACACTCACCTAATGGATTATTAGGAACACCTGTTCAATTTCTCCTTAATGCAATTATCTAATCAACCAATCACATGGCAGTTGCTTCAATGCATTTAGGGGTGTGGTCCTGGTCAAGACAATCTGCTGAACTCCAAACTGAATGTCAGAATGGGAAAAAACGTGATTTAAGTAATTTTAAGCGTGGCAAGGTTGTTGGTGCCAGACGGGCCGGTCTGAGTATTTCACAATCTGCTCAGTTACTGGGATTTTCACGCACAACCATTTCTAGGGTTTACAAAGAATGGTGTGAAAAGGGAAAAAACATCCAGTATGCAGCAGTCCTGTGGGCGAAAATGCCTTGTTGATGCTAGAGGTCAGAGGAGAATGGGCTGAGTGATTCAAGCTGATAGAAGAGCAACGTTGACTGAAATAACCACTCGTTACAACCGAGGAATGCAGCAAAGCATTTGTGAAGCCACAACACGCACAACCTTGAGACGGATGGGCTACAACAGCAGAAGACCCCACCGGGTACCACTCATCTCCACTACAAATAGGAAAAAGAGCTCACCAAAATTGGACAGTTGAAGACTGGAAAAATGTTGACTGGTCTGATGAGTCTTGATTTCTGTTGAGACATTCAAATGGTAGTCAGAATTTGGCGTAAACAGAATGAGAACATGGATCCATCATGCCTTGTTACCCCTGTGCAGGCTGGTGGTGGTGGTGTGATGGTGTGGGGGATGTTTTCTTGGCACACTTTAGGTCCCTTAGTGCCAATTGGGCATCGTTTAAATGCCACGGGCTACCTGAACATTGTTTCTGACCATGTCCATCCCTTCATGACCACCATGTACCCATCATCTGATGGCTACTTCCAGCAGGATAATGCACCATGTCATAAAGCTCGAATCATTTCAAATTGGTTTCTTGAACATGACAATGAGTTCACTGTACTACAATGGCCCCCACAGTCACCAGATCTCAACCCCATAGAGCATCTTTGGGATGTGGTGGAACGGGAGCTTCGTGCCCTGGATGTGCATCCCACAAATCTCCATCAACTGCAAGATGCTCCTATCAATATGGGCCAACATTTCAAAAGAATGCTTTCAGCACCTTGTTGAATCAATGCCACGTAGAATTAAGGCAGTTCTGAAGGCGATAGGGAGTCAAACACCGTATTAGTATGGTGTTCCTAATAATCCTTCAGGTGAGTGTATATTTTCCTGCTTTTGAGGCTTAAGTGTGAAAATTTGTGTTTCACCTACACTTTAAGTCCGCCCACTGTGCTAAAGTACAGTGATTGAAAGTCTGCATTGTCAGGAAACTAATACAGACAAACACATTTACACGTTTGATCAATGAATATGAGGAAAAGAAACAATTACTTTTTGTCATATCTCCCAGCCTGACCAGATTCAGATGTACTTGAATAAAACCTTTACAAGATTCTCCAAGTTTACTAGCTAATAGTGTTCTTCTAAACCGCAGCAGAAGCTCTCAAATATAACAAATGAACCCCTTACTTCACAGCATCAGTATTCAGATGTCACCAAAACCTCTATATCCTCCCAGCCCGTGCACAGTCTGCTCTCCTGGATCATTTACCATGCTCTAATCCCACACATAGTCGGCCTGCTCGGCGTATTTTTTCACTGATACACGAAGAGCATCAGGGTAATGGAGGAGAGGAGCGAATGTCTACCCCCTCCAGTGTGCGGTATAATGCAGACAGCGGAAACGAGGCTTACATACAGAGCACAGGCTCATTTGTTAACATATTTCTTTGCATTTTCTAAGATTTAAAGTTTAAACAAGTGCATGTTTATTAGCCAAATGCAATAGGACTGGATGGACTGGATTGTTTTTGGAGGTTAAGCAAAATCAATAATTAGAATCTGAAATCAGTTATGAGAATAACATACATTTTTACATTCTGGTGATGGTAGATTGATTTAACTTGATTTTCCAATTTCTAATCTTATAATTAATATCAATCAATACCTCTATCCTACTGTAACATTCGAAGTATGTAAAGTCTTTTACGGTGACATATTGAATCATTTAATGGTTGACTGACGAAGCCTGACCTCAACTGAAAACCCACTAAAGGTCATCAGGTCAGAATCTCTTTACAGTAAATACAACCGTGCACTGTTCACTGCTTGATAATTGCAAAATTATAGGCAGGATTATTTCAAACGTTTGTGTCTATACTGTCAGAATTAACCAGTGGTGGAATGTAACAAAGTAAAAGTAGTAGTGTACTTAAGTAGAATTTTTAGGCATCTGCTTCACTTAAGTACATTTTACAGTGGATACATTTTACTTTTACTTCACTACATTTGAGAGCAGTATCTGTACTTTCTATTCCACTACATTTTTTAACTGGACTGTAAAGTAAAAAGTACTTTTCATATGATTTGAGGAGTTATTTTTTCCATGTTCATGGTTCATGAATTCAAGCTTCGGCTTTGAGCAAACAGAAATAATCACACAACATTCATGACAAAAATTAAACTGATTTGTATTGCAACTGTTAACCAAAATATGAATCATCAATATTACAAGTACATTTTTAAGCAGGTACTTAAATACTTTTACATATTTTTTCACGTGATACTATTACTTGAGTAAATTTTTACCTCTGTATCTGTACTTTTACTTACGTAATAAAACTGAGCACTTCATCCACCACTGGAATGAACCTATAGGCAGTATTTGTGTTTTTCAAGTTACTGTTATAGGGGTATTCTTAATTAATTGTATTGTTGAACATATTTATAATTGAATAGAGTAATCATTGAAATCATGATTTTAGATTTGATTAACTGCACAGGCCTAAAAACAGGTATCTTGAAGAATGACAGGAGCATGTTATGATCCGGTGCAGGCTTTTATGAGTTTCTAATTTCACATTGTGTCCTTGTCCTCTTGTAAAGTCACTAAGGGCAACACAGAGGAAACATTAACACACACATACTTCCTTGAAACCTGCTTTTGTTTGGTTTGAGATGCTACAGGGAAGAGAGTGTCCATTTTTATGGTGTCTGCAACCTCTCACAGAGCTGTTTCATTCACTCTCACTCAATTCACTTTTTAGAAGGAATAAAGAGTCTGTTGGTGTTTTTGATGTTTTTTGTAATGTTTTTGGAAACACTGGCATATCTGGTGCCAAAATATTGAAATAATGTAACAAATAAAATAAAATAATCTCATGTACATATACATTTTTACCCAGTATCTATTTGAAATCCAATCATTTTAAATTGTCAATAATCAGCTTGAAAATGACACAATAGTGATAAAATGTTGTTTTTTTTTGTTTTTGTTTTTGTTTTGTTTTTAAGCCCTACACTATTGACTAAATATGTTGGGACAGTAAGTGAAATTATTAGTATACTTTTTTTTTTTT
Organism: Periophthalmus magnuspinnatus; assembly: GCF_009829125.3. Lineage (NCBI taxonomy): Eukaryota > Metazoa > Chordata > Actinopteri > Gobiiformes > Gobiidae > Periophthalmus > Periophthalmus magnuspinnatus. The sequence continues at coordinate 16,617,519 of NC_047126.1, forward strand.
TTTTTACCTTATTAAAGATTGTGGATTGTATGAGCCTTATTTTACATTGCCATATCAAATAATATAGTCAGTTCATAAACCGTGTGTAAATCTGTAAACCTGAGTGAGCTCACCAGCCTGTGGGAATCTGCAGTTACACATTTACGTCACAGCTCTGTGCAGAGTATATTGTCTCCTCCTCAAATTGAATATCTAATTACTTACTCACAACCTTGTGTCTATCCTGGGGGGGGTTACTCTTCAAGTATGTGTTAATGATAGATCAGGGACTTGGCTGCTCTCATCAAAAGACTCAAACAGAATTAGCTTTCAGGACCATGGACAGATCTCTCTCCATGTTAAGAGTGAACGCTTCCTTTGCCGCAGTACAAGTCAATCAGATCAGCATCATTACGACTGCATTAGGCCTGTTAGCCAAGCGGAATCTAATTAACACATGACCAGAGCTTGTAGTGCTTACACAAATGCGTGCTTTTGTGGGATAATGGCGTCTGGCTTCCCATAAATCTACATCTATCAAGCTCAGTCCGTGATGTGAAACGAGTGATAGTAACAGATGCTGGTTCGTAATGGACATTTGCATTGCGTGGATGTTAGCTATTAGCATTGCAACATCATTTCTCAAACAGATCAATTGAGTTATTCAAATGGAAGAGAGGCAATGGGCAGAAGGATACATGTCTATTCAATTAAACGTGTACGACATGTGAATGGTGCAGACGGCAACATGTGAACAGTAGCTATGTAACTGATATTATGTACTGTATAAAATATCAAAGTTTCACCATTTTGTAGACTTTAAAATTAAATTTCAATACAGTTTACTTTGTATAGCCTATGTCAGTGCTGTGTTCTTAGGCAAGGCACTTCACCTACATTGCCTAGTGTTGAAGTCCATCAGTCTGCCCCAGGGGAGCTGTGGCTAGTAGTAGCTTACCACCACCAAGTGTAGAGTGAATGAATAATATGCCATTCTCATGCTGTTATTCATGGGTTACAGCTTCCTGTTGTCTGTGACATTTTGAGGACTTTTCACCATTTAAAAGATTTCATATTTAGTTTTAAATTGTTAATTGCTAGGGCAACAGTTACTGTAACCACTCATTCACACAGGTGAATGACTGGTTGAAGGCGAGGTGGTTGAAGTGTTTTGCTCAGGACACATCAAACTGGAAATCTTGGTGTTCTATGTAAATGCGACCACTCTAAGCCACTGTGTACATTTTCCTGGCCAGTAAAAATCAGATAACTAGAATCTTATCATCCAAGAATTAAATAAATCAGATTTTTGGTGCGTGTTTACATGCACAAAAGACATCTGCTCAAAAGACACTTGTGACGCTCAGTTGTATTTGAAAAAGTGCAATGATTAAAAAAAAAAAAAAAATCTCAATAATCTTCTCATTCATTGCTGTCTTTGCCACATTGGTTTGCCCTTACTTTATCTTGAAAGCCGATTACTAAATGTAACCATTTACAATCTATTTCAATAATATGATAACTCCAGAATTCAATTTTGTGTGAATTTTGTGATGCATGTAAACATCAACCCCAAAATATGATATCATAGAGCTATTAGCAAGATTTGGATATTTCTCCCTCCCTTGTTAAAAGTGATTGCTCTGTTGTCCACCTCCCGTGAGCTATATGAACAGTATTAGACTAAACCCTCTGAGCATGCATGTTAATTAGCAGACTTTGTTGAGTGCTTAATGGCCGCTTCTGTCAAAGGCTCTTTCTCTTTCCCCTTTAAAGTAAATACATTCCAGGCATACTCTAGGGATGAAGGAAAATGATTGTCAGTCTATAATTTTGGGCCTGACAACCTTGTAAGTGCCAGAGGCGTAGGTGTGTGCTTCTGACAAGGAGCTAGCTTTCCTCATGACAGCTCAACAATGCCTGTCACTAGATGTTTCCCTCCAATCAAACCAGCATTATTCAAATCTTTAGAAATGTCAATAGAGCAAACCTAAAACTTCTGCTACTTTTTTATATTGCATTTCAAACCGACTTCTCACAGCAAGGGAAAACTACTTGATTTGACGTTGTTTTAAGCGTTTAATTTAAAGATGTATTTGGAGGGGAGACCACCTGCTTGTGCAGCACCTGAGACTACTATAATGACCTTCTCACTGGCCTCTCCAAATGCACGTTAAGACAGCTGCAGTACATCCAGAATACTGCTGCTCAGGTCCTGACTAGAACCAAGAACTACGAGACCTGTGATCAGGTCTCTGCACTGGCTTCTTGTTGCACAGCTCTGCTTGTGTACAAGTCTCTCCATGCACCAAACTACATCTCCGACATGTTAGTGCCATATGAACCATCTCGCACTCTGAGGATTTCAGGGACTGGCCTCCTGCTGGTGTCCAGAGTCAGGACTAAACATGGGGAATCAGTGTTTCAATTTTATGCAGCTAAAACCTGGAACAGTCTTCCTGAAGATGTGAGACGGGCCTCTACCTTGACTATGTTTAAATCCGGGCTCAAAACGGTTCTGTTTAGCTGCATATGACTGACAGGTTTTTATTCTGCACTTTTCTCTTTTAATGTTCATTTGATGATTATGTGTGATTATTTTGTGATTTTCATGACATTCTGTAAAGCACTTTGAACTACTTTGTGTACAAATTGCTCTATACAAATGAACTCGCCTGAAATGTCCCACTGTATGGCATTAAACATATCAATTTAGTTTTTACTCCAATACAGGTGTTTTTATTGCTCAGAAATTCCTTTCCACAACAATGCTCATTCATGTTCCTTCACGCGAACATGAATGAGAAAAAAATGCAGAAATATAGCTTCATACCTGTGTTGGAATGCCTGTTTTATTTTTAATCATCTTCTTTGCAGCCTTTTGGTGATTTTGGATATTACAAAAAAAAAAAAAAAAAAACAGTGCATTTTTTTTCTTTTTTTCTTGACATATCTCAAACCTAACTGTAGACCATTAAAGACTAAGCTGTCAGCAACAAATAGATTGGGATTAATTTGGTGATTGACAGTCACTTACTTCGTTAACCAAATGTGGCTTTTGCAATCATTTACAAGTCAAACTTGCATTACTCAAATCAGTTGGTTGTCAGAACAGAGAAGCTTCTTCAGAGAGAGAGGGGGAGAAAATCTGCAGAACACATGGCTCCAGAAATAATGTTCAGGCAGGCCATGGAAAATGGTGGCACACACAAGCCAAAGAGGAACTGTGACTGCACAATTGCCTTGCAGCATTACATCCTCTAACATGGGTCAAAGGTCAGGTCTGGCTACAAAGGGTTGGTTAAAAACTACACTGTACACATGAGCCTCCTGCAGTGCATCATGGGTAGCCAACTGTTAATGACAGCATATGGAGACAGCTGTAAACAAAACACTTCTGAAAATGAAAAAGGCACTCAAAGATTGTCTATTGGTAACCGTAGAATAAATACTACAGGATCCACATTAGGATTTGCATTTTAAAATCTAATACTTAGCTGGTTACATATTGTTGTTCAAAAACATAAAAGAAGGGCTCGATTCTTTGATTAGCGAAAAATGACACTCAATTTGCGTATTAAATGTCATTCATTTGTACAGTTTAAGTACTTGGTCGTGTTGGCCTTGTTTTAACATATTGTGCTTGTCAGCCTAATGGTGTAATTAGAGCTGCATTACCTGTCATAGATGTAAATGCCACAGGAATAATTAGTTAAATAAGGTACTTTATGAAAATGGATGAGTTCAGCCCAAAGCGTTCTGTTTCAATCAATATTTGTGTCTAAACAGTAACAGCAGCAATAAGCAAATAAATTCACTTAAAATCATGGAAAAAGAAAAGTAGCATTGGATACAGTGCGAACTATAGAACAGATATCTAAATTTTTTGGGGGGGTTGCCATCTGTTTGTTTCCATGAAGATTTTATTGCTTTGCCTGTAATGTTTCACAGTATGGCATTAAATGTAATTATCTGGATGTTTCCTGACTGGTAAGTTGGCCTGGTGTCACCCATTTTTCATGGAGATAGATGAAGTTTAATACTGTACTGTGGAACATTCAGGCCAAATCAGTAGCATCTTTGTTGAGAGAAACAGAGAAGTTACATAGTGTACCTTTAAGTTTTGAACTGGCGAACAGGTTAAATTTATATATAATCCTCCAGACCATGAAACCTATCTTACAAACAGGAGATGAGCCCCTGGGCACATTGTGTTCACCCACTGTTTCAAGGATGGGTCAAATGCAGAACTCAGATTTCCTTATGGGGACATTCAAATAGCTCAACCTTACAAAATATTAAACCAATGCAATGCAGCATTACAACAAAAGCAGAGCAGCGTGGGGGCTTACAAGGACATGTGGACAAAAAGATAATTTCTATGTTCTGGATGTTCTTATCTGTAACTCCTCTCACTAAGGAATGTGTGACCTCCACTTTGAGAGGGTTATAAAACAGTCTTGTACTTGTACGACTCTGCCTAAAGTTTTTTAATGTGTAACACCATGCAAACCAGAAGAAAACCCGCCTCACACAGATAAACATTGAAAGACACTATAAAAGCTGTAACATGCACATCTCAGGACTCTCTTCCTATCCTCTTTCCTAACAGTTCGTTGCTGCATTGTTCACTTAACTGTGTAGAACTCATTAAACCCTTTAGGCTTTACAAATAATAAATAGGTCTGTGCCATGTCATATTGCTGGTGATTAGGGATGTCACAATATCAAATTTTTGTGTTATGAACGATTATTGAGAAGAAAGATTCATGATTATTGACACCACAACCAAACAACAGTGTACTCTTTAATTTTCTTTCATTTCTGTTGTCTAGCATGTTGCCTTTCCTTTAGTATGAGACCATCTTTATGAACTCAAAACTTTCTCATTGTTAATGTGACATAAACAGCCAGTAAAAAAGCACTTGAAATTTACTTTTTGGACTATAGATTGAATAAAAATAACTTGACCTTATTCCATCCTACCCTTTTTGCCTCTACTACTAAACAACAGTTTCTTTGTGGTGACACTTCTAGTTAAGTGGGAATCCCATTCATTTCAATAGAGACTTTGAGTAAAGTTTTGATGCTAAAATATGATATAAAGGTTGATTTGCGTAAAACTATGTTCATGTGATCTACAAGTCACCACTGCACTGATTTTCTGGGAGTATTTCAAACGGCTCTATAGTGTGTATAGAATTTATTTGCTCTCAAGATTGACAGCCACATGTAAAATAATAAAACCTGAGTGACGATGGCAGTGCCCATGGCATGTTCTGGAAAAAAGGTGGATGAAAGAAAGTATTAAAGGCTATGTACCAGATTTTTCCCATGCATTTGACCAAAGTTTGTCTTGCCCCAGTACAGATATTCTCTATGTAGCTCTTAAGGTCAAAATAAATCCACTGTGTACTGGCTGCATCTAATTACCATCTCTGAAAACTCATCACTGATAAACTCATCATGGTGAATAACTAGAATACTCAGATCGTGTAAGGTAAGTAAGGAATGACTTTGGACCACTGCAAACTGTTTAAAATGAACTTGTTCTGTTCTTCACATTGTTAAGACAGTAAAAAAGTATATTGTACACAATATTGTTATGGGCTTTATGACAAATTTTCACGTTTACATTGTGATGAAAATGTAAAGCCATATCTTCCGGCCCTAATATAAAACATGAATCGGAAATCTCTGTCAGGATGCAGTCTTTCCTTGGACAGAAGTTTTTCAGTCTGTGCTTGTCCAGAGGGTTTAAGAGTGATCGGAGATGATAATACACAGATGTCGTTTCACTGCTCAGCATCAAAACTCCAACCCACTGTGTGCTTTAGACTTACATGTGTTTTGGGAAGATTTATATGATGGAAAAACATTTGTGGAAAAGACAAAACTCAAATTTTTCCTGGCTCTAGACATAACTGGAAGTGCTTGAATGTTGCATGTTTTCCAATCGCTGCTGTGTGACTGGCTGTTTTACTCAAATCATGTTGCACAAATAATTATGATTACGTTCATATCTGAGGAAATGGAATAATGGTTCGAAGTTACGGTTCAGAGAGAGGAGGAAATAAGTTGTGTGATTGGGCTGCCAGCTTGTTTGTTCTTTGTTTTTTCCTTTACTGGATTCAAGAGCTTGTGACAGGGGAAAATCCGCAATTACACAGCACATGTTTGTCGGAATAACAGTTTATGTCTGATGTTATGGAATATAATCTCTTATAGGTCAATATGGCAGACCGCTGATCTCATTTTGGTGACCTTAATTTGTTTAAAAGTGGATTTACTCTTCCTATATCCTTCCAACCTTGTTGATTTGAGTTGCTGTATTGAATTAGTTTAAAGTATTTTTTTTTTTACTTGCTCATTGTTCAATTTGTCTTGTTATTGTTCAGTTGTATTGTACAGTCAGTGGTTGTCTAGGTCACTGTTTTTACATTTTGTATGTTGTGTTGCTCCTTGTAAGAAAAAAATATATATATATAAAAACTGCCAATTTGTTTAATTTTTTATCTTCTTTTTTCAGAAGCTTTTTAAAGGTGCACTGTATAACTTTTCTGTTAGGGAGACTGCTAAATGTTTGTATCCATGGAGATGTTATTGCTTTGGTCTATGGCATTTAACTAATATATTCACTTTTTTTTCGATTACAGGTGTTTTACTGATAATAACATACCTTAAAAAACATCAATTTGTGCTGTGAACTGGTTTGACTCGCCATAGATGGGACCTGTAACTTGGCCTGGTGGTGTTAACTTCTTGCCTCCAAGGAGATGGACAAGTTTAATTCCATACTGTGTAAAATTTCAGGCAAAACAATAACATATAAAGAGAAAGATGTGGCAGTAAAGTTGCACAGTGCACATTTAAATAGACAATAGACTCAATATTCAAAATGCATTGTTGTATGCATTGTTGTTGACGGAGTTCACTAACATTTTTTATATATATTTTCTGTTATAGGTTTATCCTGGTGTTCAGCTGCCTGGTCCTTTCTGTGTTCTCCACTATCCCTGCGCACCAAGACACCTCCTCCTACTCTCTGCTCATTCTGGTAAGAAACTGGACAACCGCACGGCCAAAACCACTTCCTACAAAGCCTGCCCATGTTTCCAAACCATTCATTTTGGACATTTCTCAGACCAACATTTGCGTTGTTTTAGCTCATTGTAAGTCATTAACCGATATGTCAAACCTGGGAGTTTAAGAGGCCAGAATGTAGCACTAAATATACAATAGAAATGAATGCGAGTGTGAATCTGTCATAGCCCAGTGACTGTCCAGAGTGCACGCCCAGGAGAAGTGGTGGAAACTATATGAAAGAAGCCAACCACATGTTCAAAAGGTCCTGGGAAAGTTATAATATTCTCAGTTTAAAAATGTGAATAAATAACACCTAAATGCACACACATAACCATACTACAGCATCATGTGGTCACTATAGTACCACTTTGGTTGACGTGTATTGCTCAGGAGTCATAGCAGGGATCAAACCACCAACTTGAGGGCAGTTCAGGAATATTATGAGTATATCAATTAAGTAATTTATTGTTTATTCAACTTCTACCTCTTTATTTCTGACTGAAAGATTTTTTACATTTTGACAGTTCAAGTGGCACATACATATTGTGCCTTTTTCCTGACAACCTCAAGCCAAATTACTTTCATTTTTATTAAAGTAGATAGTATATATAAGATTTTTTTACATTATTTTTATTTGGATGCTTCTTGTAGGATGGGCCATAAGTAAAAACTGCCCCCTGATATAAAAAAACATATAAAATATCACCTTTAGAATGTCTGAAATCTAAAGCAAAGCAGGGTTCGGCTTCACCCATTTTGCCTCCAGTCTCTCTGTACTCTAGTGTATGAATGAGAGTGTATGTGTAAGAGTGAAAGTGGGAAAACATAATGGAAATAAACTATGTGGTTACAGCATGTATATCATATATTTTGTATTAAAGAAAATAATAATAAAAGTAGTGAATAATCAGGACTTCCAGGATTTGAGAGAAAACAAATTCTGAACTAACAGTGTTTTGGTTGGTGCAAACTTGACACATGAGGCAAGTATTGCATTATCTCTCTTCATAAACCTTCTATTCTGGGACTGATAGGAAACACTGATAAGATAAAGCTCTGGTGAAAGTCCATTGACCTCAAACCCATAAATAGAAACAGCTTTAAACACAACTATAATAGCTCACTTCTCATTACTGGATAAGCTCTTATGCACACTATAATAGAATACATTTCTCATAATATAACCTATTAACCACTGTGTGAAAGGACTTGAGTGGCATAGAGTCCTCTTGAGCTATACACAGCTTATATTTATGTTTATATGTCACCAAAGGCATGCAAATGTTTTGTTTTCTCAATGTGCTAAACTAATTAAAATACTAATGGAGGCTGAGTCAGTGCATTAACAGCACAAATCATAACACCACTGGACCATTTTCTCAGCATTTCAGTTATTGTACGTTCTATGTATGTTGTTCAATATTAACATTTTATGTGTTTTTATGCAGGAGTTCGTGATGATCGTGGTCTTTGGTCTGGAGTATATAATCCGTATTTGGTCGGCCGGATGCTGTTGTCGTTACCGAGGATGGCAGGGCCGTCTACGGTTTGCCAGGAAGCCTTTCTGCGTCATAGGTGAGTTTTATATTCAATGCAACCCCAGTCCTGAAAAACCCAAAGCTAATAATAAAGCAAATGAATTGGTTGTGAAATAAATGTTAATGAGCATTTCCTGAAACACTACCAACATAATTTTCATAACTCAGATTAGCATGTTTTGGAAAAGCATTGAAATTGTCGTCAAAAATCTGAAAACTATAAAAAAAAATACTACCATCTAATGTTTAACTAGCCAAAACTAAACACTGTCTTGAACAATAGGAACTGGCCTGTTCAAAGGATCGATACTTGGAGATAATAAAACTAGTATAAAAAGATAGTCACTTGAACAGCAATCGATAGTGAAGACATGACATACTTGGGGGAAAAAAAAAAATCACATGAATAGGACAAAATTGGACATTTCTGAATAGTTTTGGAGTTGTCTTACCCTAGGCCTATATCAGAACTAGACTAGAACAAGCCTAGTGTATGGTCTACTTAAGAAACAAATATTATTTTATGGTGAAAATTACATTCTATTGTCCAAAACAACAGCATTTATTGTGATATTGAATTTATTCAATATTACCCTTATTATTAAAATCAAGTTTGACATTTTACTGTAATATGGTAACACTAATTACAGTATCATGGCCAGGAAATTGAGAGACTGCAGAATATGAGATTACTGTTTTTTGTGTTGTTCAGTGTCACAGCACAGCATGAAATCGATTCCAGACTAGTACAGTTTACTGAATGCCTCTCTCCACTCTTCACCCTCATTTCAGGCCTTTCTAGTTCAACATAGGAGCCAAAAATGTTTGCTATAATGAACTGAATGAAAATTGTCCTTTGTCTATAATGCATGATTTTTTTCGTTTGTTTTGATTGATTTGTTTTGAGGCCTGCATGACCAGTGCACTGTAGTTGCCCTCTGCCTGAGCATGGTTGTCCTCTCATTCAATGCAATTTGATGTTGGACGTAAGCGCGGTCAGTTTGCTCCTGTCATTTCCAGTTGTGGTCAGAGCTCATAAGAACACAGTGCATTTTTATAATAGAGTTGTTTTAGCAGCCTTTGATTTCTTTTCCACTGTTTAGACATGGATCTTGTCTGTTCCTTTGTGGAAACTGCTGCAGTGAGTTTTTATGAGGTAAACTGGTCTTGCTCCGTCCCACGCACTCCTACATCAATCGCTGTCAGGAGATTGTTTGAAAAGAAAAGGTGAGGGAGGAAAAATGTACCAAAAGCTTTGTAGCAGATATGATATTTCCGAGTTGTGTGAAGTCAGGCTTGTTCAACATTTGTATATCAAGTCAAGACTGATGCATTGTTTTGTTACTATATAAGAAGAGGTCATAGGGGTCATGTCAGGTTTCTTTCCATTCTGCTTATATTTATGATTTAAAACTTTAACTTCGTGGATCAGGGCTAGAAAACAAACTTAACCATTTAAATGAGTGTGTTTATCATTCAGGAATAATTTAGATTTAAATACTTTCTCTTTCTTTTTCATAATTTAAAAAACACATCAAAATTGAGACAAAACCTGGACTAGAGCAGGACTAGACCAGGACTAGACCAGGACTAAGCCAGGACTATACCAGGAGTAAGCCAGGACTAAACCAGGACTAAACCAGGACTAAACCAGGACTAAACCAGGACTAAACCAGGACTAAACCAGGACTAAACCAGGACTAAACCTGGACTAAACCAGGACTAGACCAGGCCTATACTAAGACTAGAGTAGTACTACACCAGGACTAGACCAGGACTAAACCTGGAGAGGGCCAAAATAAACAAGCTCTAAAATCAGGATCGAGTGCGTAAAGTGTAAATCCACCCCTAGATGCTCCAGTTTTATACTTAGAAACGGTTAACCCTGCAGTTTAGATCTTTACAACATTAGTTCACCATTCTGTGAGGGTGCACACACACGACATTAAAATTGAGTCTAAACTGAGACTAAACCTGCAATTAAACTTGACCTAGAGTTACTAAACCAGCACCAAAATTCTTTCATTTAATAATCCATTCATGAGTTTCAATGTGATAAGGACTAGAGCAATTGACTCTTCAAAACAAAGTATTATACTTTTTCAATACCCAAAAGTCCTTATGGGCTTATAATCAGGAAGCTGAAACTCAGGAATCCACAATCTCCACAACACTTATGTTCTTGCACTTGCATTTCTTTTTGATCCATTTTAAATTTATTTTTTTATTTTTTTTAATTAGT